>NC_084460.1:59800833-60129166 GCF_027409185.1 Cynocephalus volans | reverse complement strand
GGGGGACAAATACGGCTCTGTCTTCATCCCTTTCCTGCATGTCTGTGACTCTTTCCACAGAGTAGGAGCAGGGATCTGAGGAGGAAAAGGAATCAAGGGTCAGCGGGAGGAGAACTGCCCTTCCCTGACCAGGGCAGAGGCTCTCAGAGCAGGGCCGAAAAGGCTCATCCCAGCAGAAACCCAGAATCCCCGGAAGAAAGCTTCCCGTGCCTGACCCCCTCCAGAGCAGGCCACCATAATTCCACCCCTTTGCCCAGAAAGTCCTGTGCTCTGAATGCCCTCCAGCCTTGCCAGGTCCCCCACATTTCGCTGCCTCCAGGCAGGCGCGCCTGAGCCCTGGAGCCAGCCCAGCCCGCTTCTGCCTCCTCCAAGTGGGTGAACGCAGACTCCACACCGGAGAGAGCCTGCATCACGCGGGCCTTTACAAACAGCGTCTCCTTTAATCCTGCAATAACCAAGGGGTGGGATTCCCCCTTTACAGTAGTGTAGACACCGAGCTCAGTGTTGAGGACAGGGAGATCCCACCGCCACTGAGCCGAGGAGCTGTGATTTGAACCCAGGGGGCCCCGGATCCAAAGCTCCTGGTTCTCCCCTGGGCCTGGGGTCTCCCTCAGCATAGTCCTTCACACAAAATCCCATGCAGCATTTTGCTCTTAGCCAGTTGTCTTGTTTCCAGGGACAGGCTAAAGGATTTTATACATTTTTCATCACCTCTCAGAGCCCAGAACACAAAGAGCTACATCCACCTTGGTCTCCCTAGCCCCAGAACACTCATGGGCTCTTTCCTCCCATTTGATCAACTTAATCTCCTCTGTCTGATTTCTAGGATTTTAATAGTTAAGACTTTGAGTGCCCCATTGCTGGCGGAAGTTATTTGGTTCCAATGAAAAGCTTTGCATCATTAGAAGGGAACGTGGACTCGGATCCAGGAGGCTGGTCTTCGGCTGAGCCCTGCTGGAGCTGGAGCACAGGTTCCAGGTGGGTGGTCCAGAGCCCGCTCCAGTGTGCTCTGCACACACAAACCATGCCTGACTCTCAGTCCCTTCCAGAGTTCCTGCTTAGTCCAGAAGTGGGGCTGTTCTTGATTGATTCCCTCAGTCTCTGTCACCCGCACGTTGATTGCTTCCTGGGCCCCTCCCTTCCTCAGTTTCTGTACATGATAAGCTTTGTGGCTCTGTGCCTCTTGCTTTGTATTATTGCCTCTGCTTCCTACGTGGCCTCCCCGTGGCTACCAGCCGGCATCAAACCCCCTCCATGTACTCATCAAGGGGATCTTTCTCAATTTGGTGTTTTCTTTGTTGCTCCCTTGTTTAAAGGCCCATCACCTCATTTAGAAAATCCTTCCTAAGTGCTTCTATGTGCCAGGCCTGGAGTCTCATCTACAGGTGGAAGCCCAAGCTCCTTGAGCCTTGGAACAGACCCCGCAGGGCCGGGCCCCTGCCCACACCCAGTCTCTTCTCACCAGTCCCTGCCCTGTGCTCCTGCCTCACCCAGGGTCCCGCAGCTTTCAGCACACCCTATACAATGTTCACACTCTTCCCCTTATGGAAATGCCCCTTCCCTTGCGGCACCTTGGGTGGAGATGGGTTGCGATCCTCGCCCCCTCTGCTACCTCTTGGTCTCCTGTACCCACTGGTGTTCTGCTCCTCTGAGGTCCTTGCCCCATCTCCTCTGCCCTCCTGATGGCTGTAACCTGTGGTTCCCCAACCTGTTCTTTGATACCTGAGGCACGCACTTGCCTCCAGATCTGCCTTTTGCTTACTCTCTGTGGTGTCAGCTTTTACCTTGATGACCCTCCTGATACACAATGGCCTCTGCCTCCCTTAATCTCCTCTTTCTCGGGGACCATCTCGCAGGGTCCATCTCTGGGGGTCTAGGTCAGCCACTATAACCCACATCACACCAGACCCTTGCTTTTACTGGGAAAGTCCACTTTCAAATCCCTCCCTCAGCTCTCTGCCCAGTGCTCCTCTCCTCCCATATGGCTGTCCCTCAGCTGCTTTGGGATCTTGGGTCTAGTCCTTTCCCTATATCCTCCCAAGGCAGCAGCCCCTTTCTGTCTTCTCGTTCCTCCTGACCCAGCGTAGCTTTCTTGGGGCATCCTTTCAGCACTTGCTTTCCTGTACCCTGAACTTCCTCACCTCTGTTCTCCTGCAGCTAGCCTCATAAAACCTCACTCCCAGGCTTTCTGCCCACCTGCTCCTGCGTAGCCAAGCTCTGCTGGAAGGAGGCACACAGTGGGACAGGTGAGTTCACTAACCTTGACGGGGGGCCCACACCAGGCCATCGAGTATGACGGTGCAGGGACATTGGCTTGGTGTCATTGATTTCCACCACCTACCCCCTCCTACCTTCCAGCCTCTCGTGATTCTGACGTACGACAGGCAAAACAGAGGATGGTAATAGAGGATGACAGATTTGTCACAATAGGGAAAAAACAGTCCTGCTAGAAAATCATCTAACCAGAGGTTTTAGTTGCTAAGAAGTCTTGATGTTCCCTAAGGAAGACAGCACTAAGAGAACCAGACCTAGAGGAATTCACAACGACACAGAGACAACCCATGAGAGGTAGCCCTAATGGGCTAGCAGAGACACACAGAGACCAAGGGACCGAGGGCCACCTTCAGAAGCTCCAGGAGGGAGACAAAAGAGAAGGAAGCTAGAAATAAGTGTGGATGAAATATTCTTGGGAAAGGCTGAGCAAAGAGAAGGGAAATAGGTCCACCAATTCCCAGCATGGAAGGAGGAGACAGAAGAGGGATGGCCAGAGGAGTACAGTGAGACAGGAGACGTAGGTGCCCACAGGAGAGGAGGAGGGTACTCAGTGATTAACCACCAATAGCCCCAGATGAAAAACCACATTTCCCAGCTTCCCAGCACACAGGAGTGGCCAAGAAGATGTAAACTGAAGTCATGAGATAGGGTTTCTGGGAAAGCCTTGTCTTCCTCTTTGCTGCTACTTGGAACTTGGATGTGATGGTTGGAGCCCCCAAAGCCATCTTGGACCATTTGATTACTAGAGGAGCAGGAGCAAAACCATCAGCTAAGCAGGAAGGGGGAAGGAGGCTGAGTCTCTAATGACCGTGGAGCCACCACAGCAGCTTTGGACAGCTCACCTCTGGGACTTCGTTTATGTGATGGAAAGTTAATTCTCTGTCTTGTTGAAGCCACGGTAGCTGGACTCGTTTACTAGCAGCTGAGGGCGTGGTTCAGGGTAGCGGGAGGGTCCCAGGCCTATGAGCGGTGTAGGCATGGCTATTAGGAGGTTGGGGGACATGTGGTGAGAGCAGTGGATGGGGGGTGAGGGGCAGAATGGCCTGAGGGGTGAACAGGAAATGAGGCTGGGGTGGGGATTCTTGAGAGCTGACTGCTTTTTTATAGAGCATGACTCAGAAGTGCAGGAGGGAGATTAGGCCTGTGACAGGGACAGCGTGATCCAAATGCCTTTCTGTGGCAAGTGCAGCCCTCCTTGTTGCCTCACAGAGCACAGCACACCTTAGGATCCGATGTGCTGGCAAAGGCAGGTGGCTCTTCTGTGCAGGTTTGGAAAGTTGTTCAGCAGCAAGGCCGAGGAGTGGGCACTTTTTGCTGAGCTGTGTCGGTGCAGTTGCTGTAGGACAGTTCCGTTCCATCTTGTTCCTTCCCCCAGACCCAGAGGCGGGAGGGGCTTCTGCGTGACTCCCACCTTTGTCACTTAACCGAGCTGTGTCTCAGTCTCCTACTTTGTGAGCCAGGGCACACCTGCCCACCACAGGTAGATGCTGTTAGGGTAGCCCAAGATGATGCACATGAAAGGTTCATCTCTGTGCCTGGTGCCTTCTCTATTCCTGACCTGATCCCAAAAGAGTGTGTCTGAGACAGGCGAAAGGCCACATGAAGGATGGTGGCATCTACAAAGTGTACAGGCTTTGGGGACAGGCTGACCAGCCTCCTGGCCCTACCTCTTTGTTACTCTCCCAGGAACCTTGGGCCAACTCCTTCACCCTCTGATCTCAGTTTCTTATCTGTTCCTGCACCTCAAAGTAGTTGTGCAGGGATTAAATGAGGCCACACAGGTCATGCAGCTGCTTCCACGCTGGGAACCTCGCTGTCCTTGGTGCTGGAGGAGACATGCTGCGTGGGGCTGTTTGTCCATGGTCCCCACCTCCACCCTCACTGAACCCCCGACAGACACCTGCTCCTGATGGTCCAATGGCCCAGACTCTGACTGGCTGTTAGAAAAATTTTTGAAAAGGGAATCAGTCTTTTTGATTCATTTTCTGGAAAGACCTGAGTTCTCAACATAAAATAGGAATTATTTCAGAAATGACCACACATTTCAGATTCTCCATCCTCGAAGGTTTGGTAGAATAGAGACACAGAGGATGGGACAGGGCCAGGCTGTCCTTGCCTGGGAAGGCTGGGGAGCAGGAAGGAGCCAGGGGTCAGTGGGATCATGTCCAGTGCCTCAGGGTGCTGATCTCTGGTCAAGAAGAAACTGGCCCATCTCTTGACGTCCTTCTCCTCCTCCAGAACAGAAGGGCTGGGTAAGAGAGAGGGGCAGGCAGGGGGTCCCACATCCTCTCAGTGCTGCTCCCCAGCAGCACTGTGCTTGGGCGTTGTCCTTGGAGAGGACTTGTCCTCTGACCCTCCACGGCCTGGGGGCAGGGTGTGGTCAGGTGGAGGCTGAAGCTTTGCCAAGTGAAGCTCCTTAGGGGGATGGCAAATTCCTCGATGGACCAGGGTCTGTCCCCAGGTCCGTGTGTTTTCCCTGAGTCCTACCACATGCTGCTGCCCTGGAGAAAATGCTAGAGGCCTCCAGCGCAGCATCCTCCCGTGAGACTCTGGTCTGCTGGCCCCTGGGGAGGGGTCTTCCCTCCTGGGCAGGGGACTTCTGCTGCCCCTGTTTCAGAGACAAAGGCACCAATTATTGAGATCCAACAGAGAGAGAGAGAGAGAGAGAGAGAGAGAGAGAGAGAGAGAGAGAGAGAGAGAGAGAGAGATCAAGAGCGAGCAGTGCAGGAGCAACACATGCCATGAAGGGAAATGTTTTTATTTAATTTTCTGTAGAATAGCCATTTCCTGTGTGGAGACAATCCCAGGAAAGGTGAGTAATTGCTCGAAACCAACATCACAAGGTGGCAGTGGAATTTCCAGGCCCTACTGGCTCTTAATTTAGATGTGCAACATAGTGGCCGGCTGACTCAAATGCGGTGTCGGCCTTAAGGGTCTGGCCAGCTCCTTCTGTGTGGACCGTGCTGGTTCTGGGTCCTGTTACCAGGAGCTGCTCCTTGCAATGCCATCCAGGGGCCTTTACAGACTCCATGTTGGCCTGCTGTGTCCTCCTCGGGGACAGGCATGGGATTCCTGATGTCACAGCGCTGGGCATCTGTACCTAGACTCTGTTGCATCAGAGACCCCGGCACTGCAGGGAGGTGAGCAATGCAGAGAGTCCGATGTTCCACATCAGGGAGGACGTGAAACCCAGCGTGTCCTGCGGTGGGGAGGAGAGTGGAGGGCAGCATGAGGAGGAGGGTTTCCAGAAAAATCAAAGCTTATCCCTGTAGGCACAGAGATGCGTCTCTGCCTGTGCAAGGGGGTCTGTGGCTGTCTGTAGTCATACACATTGTGTCCAAGGGACTGGCAATATTTGGATACAGTAATAAGTGTAGTTTCCACTCTTGGTAATTCCTCCTTTAGCCCCACTACTTTTAAATTTAGAATATTACCCTCATCTCATTAAAACTAGACCTTGAAGTAGACACAGTTTGGACTCTCCCTGGGGGAAAGGAGGGTACAGTAGACCAAAGGAAGAAACGCTTGGCCGTGGGTTCCTGGACCTGGTACTGCTTCCTGTGGCTGGGGGTGGGGAGAGGTTCAGGGAGGCAGCAGTCGCTCGAGCCCCCTGTCTTCCCGCCACCCCCAGCGTGATATGGTAGAATAGACCTGGCAGCGAGATGGGTCTAGGTTGCGATGGCCTGAGAAATCCTGGAATGTTTCAGAATAGGGCAGGAGGACATCTACAGGCTTTCAGGCTTCCGAAACAGGGGTACTTGCTGGTGTGAGGAGGACAATGCTGAGAGGAGACCCCGGAGCCTGGTGGGACAGCGTCCTCTCAGTTGGAGCCAGAGTGGACCAGAGACAACTGACCAAACTCTGGGTGTCTCAGCAGCTGCCCACGGGCACTGAGGGCCACGCCAAGGACCAGACACCCTCTCCACCCAGGCCTGGATGGTATTTACCGTCCTTCAGAGCTCAGATATGTGGAGAGAAATGCAGGAAAAAAACTGAACAGAGTGGGGAAAAAAGCCTCATACACATGAAATGCACATGATTAAATTTTTTGGCGTCAGCAGAATGGGGGCTTGAAATTCAAGTTATGTTCAATTATAAAAAAAGATTAGAAAATGTGTACTTTATTTGCACACCCAAATTTGTAGGCCAAAAATAAAGGTACCTTCCACATCTTCAGAGCTACATCTTAGATGTCAGTGGAGTCCCTGTGACCTTGAAAGTCAAGGTAAACTGGGCTTAACCCACCCACCCCCAGTCCCACAGCCTGGTGGCTCGGGGAGCACTGCGTGGGCTTCTCCAGGTGTCTGGAGTTCAGCCTTCTCTCTAAGGTGTATGTTGAACCACTTTAAATACAAACAGAGCTTGCCATTCGAATTTTAAAAATAGATTTTCTACTTTGTTTTGTATACCCACACCGTCACACAGCCTAATAATTCTACATGGAAATATTTTAATAATGCATTGTATTCTTCCTGGTTCAATGAACAAGCGTTGGCCCAGCAGGACTGATTCCTTAATGCTGTGCCCATCGCTGCTCTCCTTTGCCCTGTGATGCCTGCTCTCAAATGGCACTTCTTGCTGCTGCCAGAGGGTTGGCTGGGTTAGGAAGAAAGAGAGAATAGCGCTTGGAAGCCCTGTAGTGGCCTCAGAGCCACTGGGCTCTCCCAGGCCTGCAAGTGCAGGCAGGTGCCCCCACCACCCTCAGAGTCAGGCCCCCTGACATTGTCCATCCCCTGGGCTTGTGCACATCTGCAGCGCTGGCCGTAGAACCCGGTGCGGGCTGAGCACTCCACAGATGGGGCCTAGAGCTAGTATTATGTATTGCTATCCAGGAATAAATGCAGGCTGCCAAAGGAAACAAGACAAGCAAGGTCCCTTCAAGTTTAAAAAAGGGAGTGATTATGAAAACCATGAAGAGGCTGAAATTACTTTTAGCCACATTTTTCAATTTTATGCAGTATTGATTGACTCCCTGTTATAGAAGATAGGAATACCAGCACCTTTTACATTTTTTCCCCTGTATAACTTCTCAATGTGTTCCCATTGTTTTTTTAATAATTTCATCTGGACATACAACATTCATATGCCATTCTATAAGCACAGTTCCTATAGTTGCTTAGTACTAGTTGTAGATGTAAACAGATTCATTGCTCCACCAGCTTTTTAAAATCATCTTTTCTCCATCCGTGAATTCTTTATTTTGGTTCTTCTCTTATCGTCTAGATTTTTTTGTAATTTTTTTTTTTTTTTAGGGGAAGACTACTGGATTTAGTAGTGTCTGAGTTATTTTTTTCATGTTTGCATATGTCAACCTATTGCCTAGAGAATATTAAAAGACATCTCGGCTTCTATACTTCGCTGGTGTCTTGGCTAGATATTATGGTCCACTCTGTGCTCTCAGGACTTATAGATATTGCTGCCTGTCTTTGACGTTGCTATTGCTGTGGAGAAATTTGAAGACAGATTGATACTTTTCACCTTTCTAGGTTATCTAATGTCTGTCAGGATGGCCAATGAATTCTTTCTTTATGCTTTGATTTTAATAGTTACCTAAGAAATGAGAAATTCCAATATTATTTATTTTATATGAAAATTTCCTTGATCAGAATGTGCGTTCTTTTAATCTACAGACTACCGTAGTTCCCCCTTATCCACAGGGGATATATTCTAAGACCCCCAGTGGATGGCTGAAACTGTGCATAGTACCGAACATATAAGTGTGCGTGTTTTTTCCTAAACATACATACTTATGATAAAGTTTAATTTATAAATTAGGCACAGTAAGAGATTACCAATGATAACTAACAATCAAATAGAATAATTGTAACAGTACACTGTAATAATAATGTGAATGTGGTCTCTCTCGTCTCTCAAAATACTGTAATATTTTGAGGTTGACCACGGATAACTGAAACTGGGATGCAAAACTGCAGATAAGGGGGTCAACTGCATTTTTTCCCCCTCAGTTTCAGAGACTTTTTTCCAAAGACATTATGCATTCCATGTGTTCGGACATATCTGGATTCCTTCTGTCGGTTTCTGCTTGCTGTTAACTCTTCTGTTCTCTTTTCTTCATCTGTGTTCATTATCCAGTTACTTAACCTCACTGAGCCTCAGTTTCCTCACTACAAAGCTGAGCTGTCTCACAGGGCAGGTCCCAGGATTAAAAACTCTTAAATTAGTGCTCAGCCCAGAACTTGTCATATAAAGGTAGTTGTGATTTTTATTAGCACAAATTTTTATTATTATTCTTCGTGGTAAAGTGGTTAATTGCAAGGACTCTGGAGCCAGCTGCCACATATGAGTATTGGCTGTGTGACCTTGGGCAAAATACTTAACCTCTCTGTGTCTTGTTTTCCTTCCCTGTAAAAAGGAGATAGCAATGGTCTCTACTTCACGATTATTATGAGGATAGATAGCTAATATTAGTAGCGTGCTTAGGACAGTGCTAACATGCAAGTGCTGTATGTGTCGTTAAATAAACATCTTCTCAGGCTTTTCCTGCAGGCAAGCAATTATTTTCAGTGGCGTTTATTTTGTTTCTTGCTGTTTTTAATGTCTTATTAGATCTGTAATGATGTTCTGATATTAATTTGCTCCCATATGCCTATAATCTCTTTTTTCCACTTCATTCTCTTTTATCATTTTGTCGCTGGGCTCTTGTTCTGCACCTTTTTAAGTTGTTCTTTGCCATTGTGGAGCATTTCATTTCACTCCTTGATTTATGTTTTCTTCTAGGTTGGGTTCTTTGTCTATTCCTGCACGCTGTGTCCCATTTCCTCATCATAATTGTGTGTGTGTGTGTGTGTATAATGTGCATGACTGTTGCTCATTCGGGTAACTGAATCTTTTCATCCTGGTTCCTGCTCAGGCAGCAGTGTCCAGAGCATCTGCCTGCTCTGCTCAACACTGTGGTGACTTTTCTCAGTTATGTCAGGCCTGCTACTTTCTCCTCTTTTATTGGGTTTCTGCAGCCTCGAGGGCCTGGTGGAGGGATGGCTGGAGTGCAGTCTCCCTGAGAAGCCGGGACCCAGATGGCTGAAGTATTGAGTACACAGCTGCAGGAGGCTGTTCCCCATTACTATGAGGGGGCTTCAGATCTTTACTCAAGGCTCAGCAGCCAGCGGTTGCTCCTGTGCACATGATGTCACGCATATCTTCTCAGGGCTTTGCATACTTGCTGGTGTGTTTTTTGGGGTGGGGCAGTCTGGATGTGTTGTGGCGGGTGGCTCCCCATCTGGAGCATGCACAGCACTAGCTTGTGTCCCACTTCTCCTTTGGTTGCTGTTGGAGAAGCTCTTTTCGAGGGGTGGGGCCTTTAATTTATGCTTTTGCCAGTTGTTTTTTTTAAATAGTAAGTCAGTTTTATTTTATTTTTTCCAACTTATTGAGGTACAGTTGACAGTTAAAAATTGTATTTTTTAAGTTGCAGAATTTGATGATTTGGTAGATGTGTGCACTTTGCTTATTTGTCGGGTATTGGGCAGAGAAGCTCTGCAACGCAATTGCTATCAGTCAGTTTAACTGGAAACTTCGAACTGTCTCTTGTTAATCTTTTCCCTTTTTCGTCACTGCCTCCCTGGCAATCTTTAAAGGACCACTACATTATCAATTCTATGGAGTAAACCAGGAAAGTGCCTCTGGAACTTGAATAAGGGCTTTAAAATGTGGCATCAAGGGGTCAGGTCGGCTAATTTTAATTATATTCAGTTAGCATGTCTTGAAGCCCGTAAATCTAAATGCCAATAAACTCATATATCATTCTGAGAGCCTCCCAGCCACAGCATTAAATCAACTGTGCAGGGAGTGCCATGCAGAAGAGGGCAAACTCCAGAAGCTCAAGCATTTCAATTTCACTGTATTAATCTGTCATTAGCAGAGCCCACAAGTCCCCTTGCCCACCTGTGTGACCATGAAAAATAGTAACTTGCTGAGTATGAATTGAGGCCATGGTGCCTTTGGCTTCTGTACAGCTGTTCATCCCCAAAAGCCTCCACGGTGGGTCTTTGTGAGCCTGGTCTGGTTTCAGGGAAGGGGAGGCTCTTTTTGTGTAGGATGTCAGAGGCAGGCTGAACTAAGGTACTTCTGGCCTTTACTGTTTGACATCAGGAAGGATTTAACCCTCCCTCCCCCCTGCCTTTTACACTCAGTCTGGGGAAGCCTTGGATTTGAGCAGGGCAGGGATCAGGGTGAGGCAGGTGAGGGACCAAATCTCGTGTGTATCACTTTCAGTTGATAATGGAGTCTTGCTGTGCATGCCCAACATTATAGCCTGATGAATCAGACAGCATCCAGCTGAGGATGGGTAGCTAAGGTTGTGTGGTGACTTGCTGGCCTGTGGTTAAGTGGTCAGTCTCCACTAAGGTCCAGTAGCAGGCCAAGACTCTCTCAAAAGAAGTGTAGTTTTCTGTGGAGGAGGGCAAGGCTTTGCTCAAACATCCTAAGGGCCTGCACTTGGATTCACCTATAGGGACCTGCCAAAGGCCGCAAAGAGCATCCCTATCTGCTCCTGACACTTCAAGCTGGATCATATGGCCCAAGTGGCAGAGGAGCTTGTACAGCAACCCAGACCTGTTGCAGAGCCCCCACTCAAAACTGGAAGCTTTTCAGGTCACTCACTAAATGAGCGGGAGCAACACACTCAAATGAGGAATATGTTGCCTCCAAAATCCAAGTCCTCTGGCTTCCACTTGGTGTTGTACCTCTTGTTCGGTTGTAGGAAGGACTAGATGCAGCAATGTTTCCTTCACTTAGCTGGGATATGTCAAAATGCCCTAAACCACTGGACTCTATAAGTTTTACTGAAGTGGAAGGACCCTGAATTTTTCTGGGATTTATTTCCCACCCTCTAGCATATAAATGTCTTATGAATGTGTCTTGGATAGTTGCTACTTCATGCTCACTAGGTCTAATCAGCATAGTGTTATCAATGTAATGGACTAGTTTGATGTCCTTTGGAAGAGAAAGGGATCAAAGTCCCTGTAGACTAAACTGTGAGATAAGGCTGGAGAGTTGACATATTCCCAGGTAGAACAGTGAGGGTGTATTGCTGGCCTTACCAGCTGAAAGCAAACTAACTGCTTCTGGCGGTCATTACTGATAGGTAAAGAGGAAAAAAAAAAAAAAAAAAAAAAAACATTTATCAGGTCAATAGCTGTAGAGCGGGTACCAGGAGATGTGTTAATTTGCCTAATCTGGAACAGCAGTTGCAGTTGGAATCACTGGTTGGTTAAGCTTATGATAATCTGCTATAACTCTCCAAGATCCATCTGTCTTCTGCACAGGTCAAATAGGAGAGTTTAATATGGATATGTTGGGAATCACCACCCCTGCATCTTTCAAGTACTTCTCTCCAAGAATGTGAGACTGCTTTTGGTTTACCATTTTTGTAGGTAGAGACCATCCTAATGGCTGCCACACGATCTTTCCCACCACAATAGCCCTCACTCAACAGGTCAGGGAACCAATGTGGGGATTCTGCCAGTTGCTTAGTTGTCTATTTTAATTATGCATTCCAGAACTGGGGAAATAACCACAGGATAGGTTTGGAGACCCAAAGGACCCACTGTAAGACAGACCTGAGCCAAACTCCATTAATCAACTGGCTTCCTACTCTGATTGAAGGGCCACAGTCATTGGGGTCTCCTTGAATCAATGTCAGGTCAGAGCCAGTGTCCAGTAGTCCCTGAAAGGTCTGATTACTTCCTTTTCCTCAGTGCACACTCATCTTGGTAATTGACCATGGGTTCCTTTGGGGAAGTCAAGGAGAAAGATTAACTATAAATTTCTGGCATTATACTGGGATTCTTCCTCAAGGGGACCTGGCTTCCCTTTCATTCAAGGGGATCACTTGGCTTCTCTGGGAATTGGTTGATGGAGGAGACTTCCTATTTTGGTGACTCAAGTCAGACTCTGTTCAGCAGACCTAGAGTTCTGCTTACACAGATCAAGCAAGAATTTTGTTGGCTTCTTCTCTATTTCTTTTCTTAGGACACCTCAATCAATTAGCCAGCACCCTGGGTCTCTGTGAGTCAGGCTGTTCTGCTTGCTGCTTTGGCTCTGCTGCCCCCTGCAGTCCTTAGCCTGGCAGAAGACGTCCAAGATCTGGCCCTCAGCCTCCCTTTTCAGCCTCAGCTCTGTCCTCTCCCTGTCTTGAACTCTGGGCTCCAACAACACTGATATGTGCGTACCCTATGCTCTCCCCCCACAGGCCATTTCTCATGCCTGAGCCTTTATGGTGCTGTACCCTTGGCCCAGAATGTTCTACTCACTGTCTATAATTTGACTCAATGAGAAGTCCATTGTGCCTTCAGGACTTCCCTGTATTTCTCTGTCCCTCCACTTTACTATGGTATTTTGTGCTTCTCTGTTTATTCATCTCCTCAACAGGCCGTGAGTTCCTCGAGAAAACAGCTGTGTGTGACTGGTCTTTGCATCCTCAGTGCAGGGCTGGGAACTCCGCCAGCATGTGGTGAATGTTTGCTCAGTGGAAGTGATTTTAAACTCTGAAAGACGCATTCGACTGCTGCTCACTGACTGACTTGTCCAGGTAACAGATGCGGACACTGCAGTGCATTCTTATGAGTTTAACTGAGATGTAAAAAGTGCATCCCCAAATTTCACTTACTCTTTCTATTTTGTATATACAGTCAGCGAGGCTGGAGACTTAGCATACTTTGCACGATTTTTCTTTTCTTCCGACAGCCTTTGCTGTCTGTCAACGCAATTCCCCGTAAATTGTTCTGATTGGTAAGTCGTTTCACACTACATGAGGTTAGCAGAGGCAGGAGCATGGGGGCAGGGGGAACCAGCTCTGTAACTTGTAGAGATGTTTGTGTTCATGTAGAACGTCAGAGAGGGGTTGCTCCCTGGCTGGGGCGTGATATCAGCACTGGGCAGAAGCTTTAATTAAAGGGAAAAAGTTGACACTGCTGGGCCTCACAGCTTCCCCTGGCTCTCAGCTCAGCTCTGCAATCCCTGGAAATTCCTGCATCAAGCAGTGAATTATTCAACAGGACAAGACAAGTAAACAAAGAGGTGGAAGAATTCACCTTAGCCCCAGCATGCGGACGCCACAGTGGCAAGAAGTGTAAACTTGTTTCTTAGTGCAGAAACAAGATTATTTACAATGCAAATAATTTTTAACCAGCCATGTCTAACAAGAAGCAGAAAATCAGTGCCTGTTTTCCCTATGACTTTTGTTAGTGTACTGTTTTATTTATCTATCTGTCCTCATTAGGGGCTGGTGATGTAACATAGCTATTTATTTATTTACATTTCTTTTTTTTTTAGAGATTTAGTGATATTTTGTTATTTTTAAGATTATATATTGAAAGTCATTTCACAAAAACACGTGTGATTTTATTTATGGTAGCTCAGAAATTAAGCTTATAAAATGTGTTTATTATAAAGTTGTTTTCAAGGTTGTAGAAATCATTTATTTTAGGCTTTTGGGGGCAAATTGATATTCTTATTTCAGGATTTATTTATTTATTTATTTTTAATTTAAAAAAGCATTAATTTTTTTATTGTACATATTTATGGCATACAGAGTTGACTATCAGTATTTGCATACAATTTGTGATGATCAAATCAATATTATTAGCATGTTATTACAAATTATAATTATTCTTTGTGTCCTTTACTCAATTTCTCCCTTACCCCCTGCCCCTTTCCCACCTCTAGTAACCGTAGGTCTGTTCTATCCTTCTGAAGGTTCAGTGTGTTATTGTGGTCTCCCCTTCCTTCCTTCCTTTGCTCCCACTTATGAGTGAGGACACGCAGTATTTCTCTTTCTGTGCCATGTTTATTTCACTTAACATAATTTCCTCCAACCTCATCCATGTTGCTGCAAATGGAAAAATTTCTTTCTTTTTTTTATGGCTGAAGTATTTTATTGTGTATATATACCACATTTTCCTTATCCAGTTATCCATCGATGGACATTTAAGTTGGTTCCTTATCTTGGCTGTCATAAACAGAGCTGCAATGAACACGGGAGTGCAGGTGTCCCTTCTACATGATGATTTCCATTCCTTTGGGTATATACCCAGCAGTGGGATTGCTGGATCATATGATAGATCTATCTGTAGTTGTTTGAGAAACTTCCATACTATTTTCCATAATGGCTGCACTAATTTACAGTGATAGCAAGCGTGTAGAAGAGTTCCCCTTTCTCCACATCCTCGTGAGCATTTGTTATTCTCACTCTTTTTGATAATAGCCAGTATGACTGGGGTGAGATGATATCTCAGTGTGGTTTTAATTTGCATTTCCCTGATGATTAGTGATGTTGAGTATTTTTTCACGTACCTGTTGGCCATTTATATATCTTCCTTTGAAAAATGTCTATTCAGCTCCTTTGCCAATTTTTTTCATTGGATTATTTGGTTTTTTTTTTACTGTGAAGTTGTTTGAGTTCCTTGTATGTTCTGGAAATTATCCCTTGTCAGATATATAGTTTGCAAATATTTTCACCCACTCTGTAGGTTGTTTTCCCTAAGTTGATTGTTTCCTTTGTTGTGCAGAATCTTTTTAGTTTGATATAATCCATTTATTTTTTCTTTGTTGCTTGTGTTTTTGGGTTCTTATCCATAAAATCTTTGCCCAGTCTTATTTCCTGAAGTGTTTCCCTTATGTTTTCTTTTTGTAGTTATATAGTTCAAGATCTTTTACTTAAGTCTTTAATCCATTTTGAGTTGATTTTGGTATATGGTGAGAGGTACAAGGCTAGTTTAATTCTTCTGCATATGGATGTCCAATTTTCCCATCACCATTTATTGAAGAGGCAGTTTTTCCCCCAGCATATGTTCCTGTTTCCTTTGTGAAAGAGCATTTGGCTGTAAGTATGTGGGTTGATTTCTGTGTTCTCTATCCTGTTCCACTGATCTGAGTGTCTATTTTTGCACCAGTACCATGCTGTTTTGGTTACTAGAACTTTGTAGTATAATTTCAAGTCAGGTATGTCTCTGGCTTTATTTTTTTTTTTGCTCAGTAAAGCTTTGGCTATTTGGAGTCTTTTGTTCCATATGAATGTTAGGATTGTTTTTTCCATTTCTGTGAAGAATGCCATTGGTATTTTGATGGAGATTGCATTAAATCTGTAGATCACTTTGGGTAGTCGGGACATTTTCACAATGTTGATTCTTCCAATCTAAGAGCATGGAATGTCTTTCCACCTTTTTGTATCCTCTTTAATTTCATTCAGTAGTGATTTTTAATTTTTGCTGTAGAGATCTTTCATCTCCTTGGTTAAATTGATTCTTAGATTTTTTTTTTTTATGTCTATTGTAAATGGCCGTGTTTTCTTGATTTCTTTTTCTGCCAGTTCACTATTGGAGAATAAAAATACTACTGATTTTTAGGTGTTGATTTTGTGCCTTGCAACATTACTGAAATTGTTTATCAGCTCTAAGACTATTTTGGTAGAGTCCTTAGGTTTTTCTATATTTAAGAACATGTCATTTGCAAACAGGGATAGTTTGACTTTGTCTTTTCCAATCCAGATACTCTTATTTCTTTCTCTTGCCTGATTGCTCTGGCTAGTACTTCCAATACTGTGTTAAATAGGAATGGTGGTAGCAGGCATCCTTGTCTTGTTCATGTTCAATATCATCCCATTTACGATGATATTGGTGGTGGTTTTGTCATATATGGTTTTTACTGTGTTTAGATACTTTCCTTTTATACTTAATTTGATGACAGCCTTTATCATGAATGGGTGCTGGAAAAAAGCATTTTGTCAAATGCTTTTTCTGCATCTATAGAGATAATTATATGGTTTTTGTCCTTGATTTTGTCGATGTGGTGTAGCACATTTGTTGACCTGCATATGTTGTATCATCCTTGCATCCCTGGGATGAATTTCACTTGATCATGGTGTATAATTTTTTTCATGTGTTGCTGTATTCTGATCGCTAATATTTTGTTGAAGGTTTTTGCATCTATTTTCTTCAGAGATATTGTCATATAGTTTTCTTTTTTTGTTTTATCTTTGTCTGGTTTGGTATCTAGGCGATGCTGGCCTCATAGAATGAATTTGGGAGAATGGCCTCTGTTTCAATTTTTTGGAATAGCTTGAAGGGAATTGGTATTAATTCCTCTTTAAAGGTCTGGTAGAATTCAGCAGAAAAGCCATCAGTCCTGGTCTTTTCTTTGTTGGGAGACTGCTGATTACTGCTTCAATCTCATTGCTTATTATTGGTCTGTTCACATTTTCTATTTCTTCTTGGGTTAGTCTTGGTAGTTTATATATGTCCAGAAATTTGTCTGTTTCCTCCATGTTTTCAAATTTATTGGCATATAGTTGTTTGAAATAGTCTCTAATGATTCTTTGTATTTCTGTGCTGTAATGTCTATAATGTGCTGTAATATTTCTGTGTTATAATGTCTCCTTCTTATTTCTAATTTTTGTTATTTGGGCCTCCTTTCTCCTTTTTGCTAACTTAGCTAATGACTTGTCTATTTTATTTATCTCTCAAAAAACTAACTTTTTGTTTCATTGATCTTTTGTATCAGTTTTTGGGTCTCTATATCATTTAATTCTGCCCTGATCGTAATTATTTCTTTCTATCTACTAACTTTGGGATTGGATTGTTCTTGTTTCTCTGGTTCTTTGAGGTGTAGCAGTAGGTTGTTTATTTGAAATCTTTCTATTCTTTGATGTAAGTGTTTATTGCAATAAACCTCCCTCTTCGTATTGCTTTTGCAGTATCCCACAATTTTTGGTATAATGTGTCTTTATTTTTGTTAGTTTCAAGAATTTTTTTATTTCCTGTTTGATTTCTTCTAGTACCCATTGGTCATTCAGAAGCCTGTTTAATTTCCATGTATTTATATAGTTTCCTGAGTTTTGCTTGTGATTGGTTTCTAGTTTTAATTCATTGTTGTCTGAAAAGATAATTGAGATGATTTCAATTTTTAAAACTTTGCTGAGACTTTATTTGTGACCTAACATGTGGTCTATCCTGGAAAATGTTTCCATGTGCTGATGAGAAGAACGTATATGCTGTAGTTGTTGGATGACATGTTCTGTAGCTATCTCCAGGTCCGATTGGTGTAAAATGTAGTTTAAATCCTGTGCTTCTCTGTTGATTTGTTTCCTAGATGATCTGTCCAATGTTGAGAGAGGGGTGTTCAGGCCCCCAACTATTATTGTATTCAGATTTATCTCTTTCTAGTGTTTGCTTTATAAATCTGGAGGCTCTGATGTTGGTTGCATGTATATTTATGATTGTTATGTCTTCTTGCTGGATAGATCCCTTTATCATTATCATTATATAGTGGCCTTGTCTCTTTTTATGGTTTTTGGTTTAAAACCTATTTTAGCTAATATAAGAATAGGTACTCCTGCTTGTTTTTGATTTCCATTTGCATGGTATATCTTTTTCTATCCCTTCACTCTTATTCTGTGTATGTCTTTATAGTTGTGGTGAGTCTCTTATAAATAGCATATAGTTGCATATAGCTTTTTAATCCAATCAGTTAGTTTGTGTCTTTCAAATGGGAAGTTTAGTCCGTTTGCATTTTGGGTTGTTATTGAAAGATATTGTCTTAGCCCTGGCATTTTATTGCTTTTTGTTTAGATATTTTAAATATCTTTTGTTCTTTTCTTCCTCTTTTGTTATTCGATGTTTGTTGGTTTTTTGTGCTGGTAAGATTTAATTTCTTTTTCTTTCTCATTTGCATTTTTGTTTTACCAGTGGGTTTTGTTCTTTCTTGTGTGTTTGTGGTAGTGATTATTGTTTTTTGGATTCCAGGTGCAGGACTCCCTTGAGAATTTCTTGTAGGGCTGGTTGTGTGGTGGTAAACTCCCACAGTTTTTGTTGTCTGAAAAGTACACTATTTCTTCTTAATTTCTGAAGGATAACCTTGCTTGGAGTAGTGTACTTGGCTGGCAGGTTTTTTTCTTTTAGTATTTTGAATATATCATCCCATTTTCTTCTGGCCTGAGGAGTTTTAGTTGAGAATTCTGCTGTTGGTCTGATGGGCACTCCATTATAGGTGACTTCACACTTTTCTCTTGCTGCTTGTAGGACTGTCTCTTTTTCTTTGAGCTTTGCCAGTTTGACTATAATGTATCTCAGAGATTATCTTTTTGGATTTAATCTGTTTGGGGATCTTTGAACTTCCTGGGTTTGATGGTCCATGTCTCTCCCTACACCTGGGAAGTTTTCCATTATTATTTCATTGAATAGGTTTTCAATGCCTTTGTGTTTCTCCTCCCCTTCTGGAACACCCATGATTAAGATGTTTGTGTACTCAAGGTTGTTTGCTAGCTCTCTTAGATTTTCTTCATTTTTAAAAAATTCTTTTTTCCTTTTTTTCATCCAAAATAACCCTGGGTTATTTTGAAAAGACTGTCTTCCAGATCAGAAATTTTTCTTCTGCTTGTTTAACCACTGATTAAGCTCTCAGTTGTGTTTTTTTATTTTATTGAATGAATCCTTTAGCTCTAAGAGTTCTGTTACATTCTTTTTTAAGGCATTCTTCTTTTTTTAAATGTCCTCCTTCATATCCTGGATATTTTTTCTCATTTTGTCACGTTGTCTGACTGAGTCTTTTTGTATCTCATTGAGTTTCCTTAAGATTGTTGCTTGGAATTCCTTTTCAGTCATTTCAAGGGTTTCCTGCTCTGTGGGGTCTGGTACTTGACAATTACTGTATTCCTTTGGGGGTGTCATATTTTCTTGTTTTTCCTATTTCTAGTACCTCTACATTGATGTCTGGACATCTGATAGATCAGTTATTTCTTCTATTACTCTGGACTAAACTTTGAGGAGAAAGACTTCCTCCTCTTTTTCCAGGCTCCTCTGGTGACTCTCCTTGTGTCAATGCAGTCAAATGTGCAGCGAGCCACCTGCACAATGGTCATGGCTGCTACTGTGGTGGCAAGCAGTCCTTGCAATGGCAGAAGGTGTGGCAGTGGCTGTGGTGGACTACCTGCATAGAAGCAGTGTGGAGCCCTCAGTTGTGATGGTGCTCCTGCCTTCTGTTTGGGTGGAGGGCTGCCTGCAGCTTGCACCTGGGTCCCAGTCATGGTGGTGCTCCTGCCTTCTGTTCTTATTTGAGCATTTAAAAAAATAATATTTATTTTTGAGATCATTTTAGTAAGGGAATACTTAGAATATTGAGGGAGGGGTCCATGGTGGAAGCGAGTGGTGTGGCTGAGGGCAGGAGATAAGACAGCCACTGCATTATTGCTTAAAGGAAGGGCAGTGGACAGCAGATCACTTTAGGTATCTTAAATTTCTCTCTCTGATTCTCCATCAATTAAAATAAACTTCTAACTCTTCCCTTTAACTTTGTACCTATGTTCCTGTTATTATCTCTACTCCCAAGGCTGTTTAGCAAACAGATCCTCTCAATGAGGAAGTCTTTTCTCAAACACCACTTCTATCTTACACCACTTATCTCATTCTTCATTGTGTTCATGTTATTTTGTTTACATGCTTTATCTCTGTAGACAGACTATCAGGTACCTGACTGCAGAATTCACTTCTCCCACTGTCACCTTCCACAGGCTGTTTTCACTGAGGAAGAAGAATCCTATTGTATGTCTGCTATCCAGATCCTCCACTCTTTTGACCACTTTGGTGATGCAAGTGAGGGTGACGACCTGCTTCCTGCTGGCCCTGAGGATTATATTCACATAAGAATTCAACAGAGAAATGACAGGAAGACTCTCACTGCTGTCCAAGGGATCACTGATGATTATGATAAAAAGAACTGGTGAAGGCTTTTAAGAAGAAAGTTGCCAGCAGTGGTGTTACCAAACCCAAGTCTGGCTGCCTGCCCTGTACAAAAACCCTGGCTTGGCTCGCCAAAGTCTGTTACCACAGGTAACAGTTGTGGCTTGAGATTGGCCAAAACCTTGTTACTGAATCCAAGTCTGGCTGCCTGCCCCCAAACGTCAAATGTTGGTGGATTAGGAATTCGGCTTTATTCAGGAATATCAATGACCTGAGGAGAGATGTTAGGCTACCCCAGCTCTCTGGTGAACCTGAAGGAGACTGGCCAGACTAAAGCCATCTCAAAGACTCAGGTTTACTGAGGGGTTTTACAAGAGGAGAGTAAGGGAATGGAATGTGGGAAATGAAAATCAGATGGGAGGGGGACGTGAGCCGTGGGGGCTCCAGGGAAATCCTTGTCAAGGCTTGTCTGGCTTCTGTTCTTGTCCCTATCTTAGGGTCCTACAAGATTTAATTTCCTTCAGGGTGGAATCAGCATAGCTGTACTGATGTCTTCCTTGGTTTCTCAGGATCTGGATAGTATGTGTCTTGTGGCAAGTTTGCAGCTTCAGGCTGACTGGAAAAGAACTTTACATTTATGTAAATAAAGTCATCCTGCCTCATAGCCAAGGTTCAAAATAACCATGGGAAAAGAGGGGACTCAGAGAAATGCATTCTAAGAAATAAACTATGTCCCCCTCCCCCTTTTTTTCCCTGAAGCCCATGTAGTTTGAGGTCAACATGGCTTCAGTCCTGCTCACTCCAACAGTGGTGCTATAATTGAGCATCCAGAATATGGAGAAGTAATTCGACTACCGGGTGACCAGCACAAGAATATATGCCAGTTTCTCATAGAGATTGGACTGGGCAAGGAGGATCAGGGTTCTAAGTGCTCATGGCTTACTGAAACTTAAGTGAGGATTTCCTCACAATTGTAAGACTGGCCCAAAAGCACGAATCTTACTTGTTGGGAAGGCTCATCTCACAAAGACCAGGAGACAGAGATTGCTGCAATCAAGCAAGAGGTTTTTTTTTATTTCCAGCATGCTGGGGTCGCTCCATCTTCAGGACAGAAAACGGCCCAGAGCTCTTAATACGAGCACTTTTTATACAGTTTGGTAGGCAGACTTTGGCAACAGGATGAGTTGTATACAGCTTATCGGTCACCTGAGGTGACTTTTAAATTCATTGGTGGCTTTCAGTGGGGTGGTACACAGACGAGGAACTGGGGGATTGCCCAACAGCCCACCCCTTGTGTGGTTAGGCCCTTCCCAGAACTGGGTGAACTTTGGGCGGTTTGGGAAAGTCCCACCTGCAGGGGCTTGTAAAACCTTGTGCAAGCTAATTACAGAAGCAGAAAAGCTAGTCAGTTAATATTCAAGGGTGGGGGAAGGGGTTCAGGTCCACACAATGAGTAGAATTTCCCCTCTGTCCATTGTCACAAGTTTAGAAACCTCACAGCTTGTATAGTATAACCATTTGGGGTCTGCTTTTAACTTGGACTAGTGTAACTCCTTTGTGCAATAAACTTAAATGAGCCAAAAGAAAAAACAGATCATGAAGTAGTGTCTTAAATATGTTTGATGAGTGAGTGAATGAATGAATGGATAAAATCTCAGAAGTTAAATCCTGTTAAAAAAAAATACTATCTGTTACATATTTATCGTTAACCTAACTAGCTCAAGGACAAAGAAGTAGACACAGGCACATTTACTACTTTTGTCAGGAATAAACACTACTGCTGTAATATGCACAGAGCCCTTTACAGGGGTGACCGTTATCAGTTGAATGTATAAAGAGAGCATCATGTTGAGGTGTGGAAATTAAACAGTCTGGCTTTGCCCCAGGCTAGTCATGGGACATTTCTGGAGCCAAGAAAAGGGTGTGAAGTCAGAGAGATAACCGTAGCCATTCAGGTTTTACAGGAGCCCAAAGAGTGGGTGGTGCTATTGAGAATGCTCTAGAAAAACAAAATGTATTCAGATATAGAACAGATTTAACAAAGACTTCATGAATAAGACACAACCCCTGGCCCAGGAGAGCTCAGCCCAGGAAAGGAGAGGTGTTAACAGGGCATGCCAAGTGGTTGCAAGGACAGGGCTGTGTCCTGGGTGTCCTGGAACCCTGAGTTGGCTTGGGGGCAGCAGCATTTGAGGGGGGAGTTGAGGGGGGACGTAAGAGTTAGCTGAGGGAGGAAGACATCCCGGGAGGAGAGAACAGCACAAGATAAGACGGGTCGTGCCTGCATGCATGTGCATGTAGGAGAGGTGGTGGGAGAGAGAAAACGGCCCATCTGGGGATTTAGTTTAGTTTTGTTGCAGTGTGAGACATAACAAGATTTTACCCTTAGAGGGAACTCGCTTACTTATCCTCATCTCATTCCAGGAGGCGTTACCTGGGACTCCCGAGGAGGTGTCTCCTACAGACCATTCGCTCATTCAGCACAGGATCGTGCCATGGCTGTCACGTGCAAGGCGCGGTTCTGGGGGCCAGGGATACAGAATTGGGCAAAACATATGAAAATCCCCGTCTACTCGGGCCTCCAATTTTTGTGAAAAACAGACAATAAACAATACAAATTAGCAAAATCTGTAAAACGTCAGGAAGTGACAAGGGCTAAGAAGAAAAACAAAGCCGAGAAAGAGAACAGAGGGACTGAGGGAGGGCTGGGGCTGCTGCTCTGCACAGGTGCCAGGGAAGCCCCCGCTGAGTGACGTTGGGGTCAAGAGCTGAAAGGAATGAAGCTTTCAGGTCGATGCCTCAGGCTCCCTTGTTCTTCCACATACAAATGAAATAGGCTGCAACCCCATCTGAGGTGAGTGGGGGTCCTACACCCCCTCTAGGTGCCCCCAAGACTCTCTGGCTCTGAGCTCAGTGGCTGGGTCACCCTGACGTGCTGGGGGCTTTTCTCTATGCCACTTCTCCTGAGACTCGTATTGCAGACTGTCCCTCCCAACTGACTTTACAACCAGCTTTGCTGTGTGCTGCGAGCACTGCTAGAAGAGAGGACATTGAGGGGGCTCACTCTGCCAGGTTACCTGGCTCCCAGGCACCCCCTGAGGGCTCCTACTTCTCTTGGCCTCAGGTCCATGCCTGTCACAGGAGGGCGACCTTATTCATATCTGTACAATCTTCCACACACCTCAGGAAAACCCATCCTGCCCACAGAGCTTGATCTCCCCCCAGCACCCACTAGGTGATCCTCCGGATACAGCTCTCCCAGCCCTCTGAGTTATTCAGTCCGGATGGTACAGTCCAACTGAACTTTCAGTGGTCATAGAAAGGTTTTATATCTGTGCTTAAAATATGGCCAGTGTGATTGAAAGTGCTGTATTTAATTTGTTAAAATGTAAATGGCCATGTGAGGCTGGTGCCCACTGTCTTGGGCAGTGCAGATCTAAAATAACAGCCGGGATGCATACACGGGGTGCTCCAGTGTGCTGGCCCAGGGTGGGATTTGCATCTCCAGCTCTCCTCCCTGCCATCAGGTGAGATATTCTTCTAAGGGTCTACCTACTGGATCACACACACACACACACACACACACACACACACACGCACGCACGCATGCACGCACGCACGCACGCACGCACACACGCATGTACACATCCCTCTAAGGCAAACACTAATTCTCAGAGAGGTTTCCGTCAACACCAGAGATGGAGGACAGCCGCTCCCACAGTGGAGCTGCAACACAGCATTCATTTACCCATTCTCCCTGCTACCTTCACACTGTGTCCACTTATTCCTACTGGAAAGTGGCAATCTTCCTAACTTGATACCTCTTAATGAATGACCTCTCCCTTGGCCAGAGCAACAGGAGCTTTGAGCCATAGCTTTGGCTGCGTTTTAGGATGAGATGGTAGGTTGGTTAAAATAACAGAGTAGCCTGGGTTGAAAGAGGTGGGAAAAAAAAAAAAAGAAGAAGATAAGGGCCAGGGAAAACCAAGCCAGGAATAGGACCCCAATGCAAGCCATGGCAGTGAACATGCCCTGTGGTTGTGCCTGTGGTTTGGCTGTGTGAAGTCTAGGTGTCCCTTGGAGAAGAAAAACTTGGGCAGCTGCATAGTAAGAAGGGCAGGACACACATTGGTTAGAGCACATGGTTAAATTTCCTGATTCTGATAATTAATTGCAATTTGGGTATGTAAGTGCAAGTTATTATTCTTAGGATTTCCATGCTGAAGCATTTAGGGGTAAAGGCATGTGTCAGCAACATATTCTTAAATATTCAAACAACCGAGAGAGAGAGAGAGAGAGAGAGAGAATTATAAAACAAAAATAGGGCAGAATGTTAACAATTGCTGTATTTAAATATTAATGATTGGTTCTTTGCAATAGTTTTTCAACTTTTCTGTAAATTTGAAATTATTAAAAAAAAAAAAATCCTAGCCTTTGGTGCCAGACTTCCTGGATTTGAATCCAAGCACTGCCATTTAATGGCTGTGTGTCTGTGGGCAATTTACTTAACCTGTCTGGTTAAACTGGACATTGACTTCTCCATCTGTAGCATGAGGATAATAACAGTGCCCTCTTCAGGGTTGAGACAAGAGTAAGGCTCTAATACATGTAAAGCATGTATCGAGAGTGTTTGCCATCTGGCACATGGCAAACACTGGACAGGTGGCTATTGCTGTCGTTTGTGTCTAAGAGATGAACTTATGGCAACCAGAAAGGGGAAACGGATTTTTCCTGGAAATTCTCAGAGCAAGGACACCATGTGGGGAGGTTAGCAGTGCTCTGGAGGGCATGTTAACCTAGGCCCTGGCACAACTCTAAGCTGGGTCTGGGTGGGAGTGGGACTGGAGGGAGACCAGGGTTCCACTTCCTGTTGCTCTGACAGACCCTGCATCTATTTTGGAGATCCAGGAAGGGAGGTGGGTGGCTGGTCTTCTGTCCCAGCTGGCGTGTGTGCTGTGTGCCCTGGGATTGGCCCCTTGGCCACGCCTGAGCAGCAGCTGATTGTTTGGCAAACAAGGATACCTGAAGCATCACTAGACACTGGGAGCCCACCACGTATCCCCTGGCAGCAAAGGTAAGACCCCTCACTGCCTTTGGCACTGCCACTATCTAGTTGGTGACCTTCAGCCTGTCACCCAACTCCCCCAAGCTTCAATGGCACCATCGGAATTGTGATACCCACCTCCAGCTATTCACTGTGGCAAATAATAAACAGGTAAGATTCGTTGAGCATGTTCAATGTGTCAGGTATTTTGTGTGGATTATCATTTAATCCTCTCAGGTAAGTACTGTCATAATCTCCATTTTAGACCTGGGGCATTGCGGCTTGGGGAAGTTAATTAAATTGCCCAAGGTCGCACAGCAAGTGAGTGGTAACACAGCTTCCCTGCAGCTCCCGTGGTAACCAGCCCGCATGCCAACCGCTGTGCTCTCATTACTGGCAAAAGCAGTTTCCTTGGTCCTGAATATTTTTAAAGTCATAGAACATGTAAGTTGCTCAGTAGCTGCATCTCAGTCTTGGGCCTATGAGGAAATCCTGCAGGGGCCAAAAGGTGTCCTCCAACTTGACCAGCATGCGTGCTAGGGCATCAGTTTTCCTGTTGGCTATCTCACGTGGTCTCATACGTGCCAGACAGGTGGCAGGTTGGAGACACATAAACTGGAGGCTTCCAGACCAGCCCGAAGCTGCTTCCTCTAGAGAAAGGCTTGTGGCCAGTGTAGCATTTTCCGAAGCTCCAGGTGAAGGCAGGGCTAAGCACCTGTGGGGAGGGCTCAGGAAGGGGACTGGGTTTACTCACTCATCCAAAGGGCATCACGGAGCCTGGTTCTCCGCTCCCCAAATCTGGGGCAAACAGCTTAAGCAGAAATGAGCAAGTCTGCAACCTGGAGGTGGGCAAAGCAGGAAAGGAGGCTGACTCCATGTCTTGGGCCCTTGGTACCCACATGACAGGCCTGAGATCAGGGAGCTGGGCTGTGCGGTGCGTGGGGCAGCCCCCGGCATCTCCCAACATGCACTCCCCCACCCCAGCCCTGCACTCACAGAAAAGCTTGCCCCTCCCTCACCTTCCTCACACGCCCTGCAGACGCACCACAAACCCTCCCTGTAAACAGCGCCTTCCTGCCTGATGGTCGGGCCTGGGAGAAGGGGTGGTCATTTCCCTGTGGGGTCGTTTTCCTCCCAGTATCTGCATGGGGAATAGGGCAACATCCTAGAGTTTGGCCACACACTGACCACAGGGTGGCTGGGGTGATGCGGGCAGCTGTGGTAGCCCATGTCCCTGGTCATGGGGCCACACTCCAGCCACCAGGCCTGCTCTCAAGGAGCCACCTCCTCACTAGCCCCTCTGTCTTCCTCAGCCCCTGCCACCCTGCTGCTGCTGCTCCTAAGAGCTGTCCCATCCTGGGGCAGGGTCAGAGAAAAGTGTTCCCGGACCTGTGGGAATTTTCCCTTTCACTGGAAGACCTTGAAGATGCCCATGGAGGAGTGAGGGTGATTTCCACCAGGGTCCA
Organism: Cynocephalus volans; assembly: GCF_027409185.1. Lineage (NCBI taxonomy): Eukaryota > Metazoa > Chordata > Mammalia > Dermoptera > Cynocephalidae > Cynocephalus > Cynocephalus volans. The sequence continues at coordinate 60,102,692 of NC_084460.1, read as the reverse complement.
GCAGTCCCTTTAATCCTCCATCCTTGTGCGTGCTGGCTGCTCCTCCAGTTTCACAGATGAGGAAACTTGGGCTCAGGCAAGGTGAGTGGTCTGCCTGAGGCTTTTCCACAAGCACACGTCCTGGAGTTGCGGAGGGAACGGGGTGGTGGGGAGAATGGCACACACCAATCATCCTCAATATCTGGAGACAGCAGGAGGCCTGCGAGATGGGCAGGGGGCTTCAGGTCACAATGAGGGAGATGTTTCCTGCTTTTAGAACTTTCCATAAAGCAATGATACCCCTTTGCTCCTATCAGAATTACTTGGGCTGAGGCTGGACAGTCAGGGTTGAGGGAGGACAAGGAGCGGCACTGCCTGGGGGTTGCACTTCACGAGCCTGTAAGTCTGAGAGACAGCGTTCTAGACACTCTCAGTCCTTCCTGTCTTAGTGAGAATTTGCTGATCAGACTGGAGGTCCCGCTGATTTTCCCTCTTACGTATCTCTTGGGTCTATCTACTCCTCTTTGTCTCCAAAATCACACGCTCCGAGTGCTCGTGCGCTGTGGCTATGGCTTTCTAATTGATCTCCCAGATTTCTGCTTGGCACTCTATTCAACTTTCTCCAAAATGTGAAACTGTCAGTGTCCTTCCGCCGCATAAACTTTTTCCATGGCTTTCCATTACTCTTAAAATAACGTCTCTTGACTTCACTTCAAGGCTCTCTTGGTCTGCAGCCCCCTTCCCAGCCTCACCTTGTACCTTTCCGTTCCATGTTCCTCATTCTTCCACACTGGCCTGTAGAACAATAGGGTCTGGTGCTGTCCCACCCACCACAGGGCCTTGCAGGTGCTGCTACATCCTGCTGTATTGCTCTCCAATACCTGCTCCCCTTCCATTTCTCCCAGTTAACTCCTATCCAACTTTTAGCCCTTAGCTCAGGCATTGCTTCCCAGGGAAACCTTTCTAGATGCCCCCTCTCTGATCCTGTCCTGAGTAGCCTTCAGGTCCTATTATAATTGCACACTGTTTGTGTGATCATGCCTCCATCCAATGTCTGCTCTCTGCCAGCTTGTGAGCTCCATGAGAGCAGGCACCATGTCTGCTTTGCTTACCACCTGTCTCCAGTGCCTGGCAAGAGTAGATACACCCAAACATATGTACTGAATAAATTAACTGTAAATCTGTGAGGCAATGGGAACCAGGATAGAGGACAGTGACAGATCAAGGGCTAGTCTGCCCTTGCTGACAGGAGGGCTGTTCAGGGTGCATTGGTGTGGCTGCCCTCAGTGATGGCTGAAGGGCCCTGGCATGAGAGGCCCTTCAGCTGGGCATGGCCTCTTTCAGTACAGGGATTTGTGACATGTGGGGTGTGGGATTACAGGTGGGAGGAGAGGGCTCAGATCCAGGGGCCAGGCAGGCCCACTCCAGACTCTGCACAGTCTCCAGATGCTGTAGGTCCCCCCTGGGAGAGGAGCTTACTGATCTTCTGGAGTGTTCGTCCTTCCCCGACAGGTTCAGTGTTTGTGCCATCCTGCATTCATTTGTTTGGCCATCAATTATTTTAATCTTTCTCGAGCATCAATTAGAGGACTAAGAGGGAAGAATTAGGTTCATTGAGACAACTTCTGTACAAGTGATGTTAATTTGGATGAATAGTCTTATTTCCTTGTAAGAATGAAATGATAGTTTACCCTTCCTGAAGATGGTTCAATACTCAGCCATAGTAAGAAACCAGAAACTTTGCTAAATGGTCTTCCTTCTGCTTGGGAGCTGACACCCTGGCATCTGGCGAATGGAAGTGTGACCTCATCAGCTACCTATGCTGAGACGGAGGCTTATACTGAGTTGGCTCTTCTAACCAAGCTGATACTTACTGTCTAGCTCACATTATCTCCTCAGCCCGTGTTAGTTTATCCCCATCACAATCTAATAGCAACCTTCCTTTATTAATGAAGCTTCCTTAGAGCAGAACACTTGAGGGGATTAATAACAGTATGTAAAGTACACTGTTATATATAATATACTATATATTTTATACATGTAGTATATAGAATAGTGCTACTGTACACTGAGAGAACCAATACACCCTGAATTGGGTCAGATGTGTCCTCCAAAAGCTCATGCATTTGAAACTTGATCTCCTATGTAACAGTGTGAAGAGGGTGGAAAATCTAATTATGGTATTTGGAAGATGGGACTTTTAAGAGGTGATTGGCTCTGAAGACTGTGCCCTAGTGAATGGATTGATACATTCATGGAGTAATGGGTTGATGGTTTAATGGGTGGTCTTGGAGGTGGTTCTGATGGCGTTTTAAGGAGAGTGAATGAGCAGGTTGGCTCTCTTGCTCAGCCCATCCTCGCCATGTGACACATTGGTTAACGTGGGACCCTATAGAGGGTACCTTCCCAAATGTGTTCCCTGGACCTTGGCCTTCCAAACCTCCAAAACTGTAAGAAATAAATTTCATTTCTTTATAGATTACAGTTTTAGGTATTCTGTTATAAGCAACAGAAATGGACACCCCCTTTGAATAAAATATTTTTGTAATATTTCCTTCAATATATAGAAATGAAATTGTAGACAGCATAACTTACCTGTACACATAATTTTAAAAAAATCCAATAAAGCACTGATCATAGTAATTATAGTAAAAATGAGAAATAAAATAAATGTATAGTGAAATGCTAGATAGCATAATATGTAAATGCTCAGGTCTGACTTTACTAGAAAACATAATGAAGTAATAAGATGTTTGCACCTACTTCAGATGAATAAATGCAGATGAAGAGAAAGAAGACAATAATTTTGCTGGAGATTTTCCCTTATGTTCAACATCTAGAATTAAGCGCTGCAGAAGTATACCTACACATGGAAGGTATTTGTTCATGGGATCATGTGACAGCCACTAATGCGGATGTACACAGGTGATTGAGCAGGAGAAGACTTGAACTCCTGGAAGGGCATTGCCGTTGCAACCGGATTTTCCAAAAGAAGAGCAATTATTGGTAAAGAAGCAATTCTCCCCTTGATTCACGTGGTTGTTGCACTTGGAAACTCAGTGTATATGAAACTGGGTAAACACTCATATACTTTGTGTTTGTATGTAAAATGATGTTAAGTTCAAATAATGAACAGGCCTAGCACCTACATGAATGTCCAGTGCACATTCAAAAGTGGGTTGGGACCCTTCAGGTCCTGCAGAAGTGCCACCCATATTGATAACCCCCGACATCCCTGCAGAGTTCTGAAACACCCCCTAGGGGTCAGTGTCCACCTTGTCTGGAACCACTGCTGGAGCAGCTTGGCTGTCAGTCTGGGCCAGAGGAAGGGGTGCTGAGTCAGGGTTTTTGCCTCTGCCCCTGCCTGCCTCTGATGACCACACAGCAATAGCAGGGATATAATTCTGAGCACTCACTACCTGCTGGCCACTGTGGTAGCCCCTCTACTAACCTGATACACATCCACCCCTCAGGTTGGTGTTATTCTCACTTTAAAGATGGAGGCACAGAGACTCTCGCATTGGGGAGCTCGCTTAACTTCTTAATGTTTACCTTTCTAATCTATTGGAAGAGGAGGATTATCTCTCTGTATTTTCAATAGAGGAGGAAAAAAGATAATGAAGAAAAGTTATTTCCATTACAACGGGAAATTCCAGTATAGATGAATCTATATTAACCATGAAATAACTATAGGGTAATTCTCTGTTGTGTACAGCAGAGACGTCCATGGTGATCAACAGGAAGCATAAAGAGATTTACATTTTCAAGTTACAACCAGGAAGTGATTCTTGTGACCACGTGGGATTTAAAATGTGGTTCCTGTTCTGACAGAAGCGGAGCAAGTTGATGGTACCAACGGGCTCTCAGGAAGTGAACCCTCAGTTTAGATACGGGTTGCCGCAGCCTCAGGAGCCGTCCTCATGCAGGACAGAGCCGCCGCCGCTGCATGGCCCAGGTCCTTCTGGAGGACAGAACACTTTTGAAGAAAGTGACTGCTCCTTCAAGGCTGTACTTTGAGCACGGGTGTAAGCGAGAGCTAAGGAAGCGCTGTGATTTGTGATGAGGGTAGTGGATTGAGAAGCAGATGCTCGAGATCACCACCCAGAGCAGACTGAGGGCCAGGACCCTGGTATGACCCCAGCCGTGTCTTCAGCAGCCTCTGTTTAAGGGTTCTGTCAGGTCTTTGGTGAAAGGGAATAGAGGCCGATACTGCAACTCATTGAAACCCCTCCTCTCTCTGTCTCTCTCTCTCTGTCTCTCTGTGTGTGTGTGTGTGTGTGTGTGTGTGTGTGTGTGAGAGAGAGAGAGAGAGAGAGAGAGAGAGAGAGAGAGAGAGAGGTTCTAACTGAACCACACACATTTTTTATCAGAGCAGAGGTCTCTCTTTGCTGGAAAGGGAGAAGATCGTTTACTAGGGGATTTAGGTGTGGTTTTGTTTCCTTCTACTTACTCTTCTCCCCACTCCAGACAATGGAGCTATACACAGAAGAATCACAGCCAAACGGAAAAGTAAATGTTTTTATTAAGACAGTCCCTACTGTCTGTCTCACTTCCCCCAACACATAGTGCTTTGGTTTGTGGGACCCAAGCACAAGGACTGGGGAGGACTGAGGGCTGGGGAGCCGCAAGAGAGGAAAGCAAATGCCTGAAAAGGGGCTATTGGTGAACCCTACATCCATCACATGGAAATCCTAGGCTCATTTGGGCATAGACACCTGGGGCTGAGTGACACCCTGAATGAAGGAATGTCCCCTCACAGCCTGAAGAACTGCCTCTGGGATCTGAGTGAACATGCACTGGCAGCACCAAAGTTCTGAGTCAGTCCGTACTCGAGGAGGTTTGGGGAAGCCCTAAGGTGTCAGGATGTGCATCCATGTTCTGGCTACAGGGGTGGGCTAGGATGGCCAGGCTTTGACCTTTGGATGAGAATGAGCAGCCCTGATGATTTTGGAGGGTGTCTTGAGTTGGTGGTCGTGGAAGGCACAGCTGTGCAGATCTGGGCTGCCTTCTAATCTGGGCATGCAGAGGTTTTATCTGTTCTGTGGAAAGCTGTGGAGTGTGGAGTGACTCTTTAAGCCCCACCTTGGAAAAGCAGGATAAACCTAATTGTGAAGAGTAAGTTCCATACAATTTTCATGTTAAAGAGTGAGCTTAATTATTCACAGTCAATTCTCATTGTATCTTGATAAAATACTGAATTAAAGAACTCATGCATGTGTTGTTATAGACTGATAACCTGTGTTGCTTGGATCCTGCGTTTTTCCGTGAATTAAACTCTAGAGCCCCCACAACTGTCTTCACAAGACTGAGCTGATCTGGGTGCTTGTGCCTTAAGTGTTATCTGCCCCATTGTCATTGGTGCTCTGGAAGATGGTCTGTGAGAAGAAGGGACTGCTGCAATCTCAATCTCACCCAGGCAGGAAACTCTCAATGAAATTCTCATTGACTTGAGGATGCTCTTTGGCTCCTCCTCTTAGGGGAGATATCCCTAGCTCTCCACTCAGGAAGGAAATTCCTGCCCGAGGTCACTGGGTAAAGCTTCTTGGATCTAGCTAGTTCTAACTAGTCCATTAAGGCAAGAAAATGAAATAAATGGCAACCAGGTCGAAAAGGAAAAAGTAAAACTACCTTTAGTTTTGAGTGCACATTTGAGTCCTCAAGTGAGCACTAGAACTAATAGCTCAGTTTAGCAAGTTTGCAGGATACAAGATAAATACACAAAAATTAGCTTCATTTCTGCCATGAACAATCAGGAATTGAAATAAAAATGTCTTTGAATAATAAAAAGAATTAAATGTTTTGAGACAAATTTGACCAAAAAATGCTTGATCTGTACCCTGAAAACTACAAACATTGCTAAGAAAAATTAAAGAAGATCTAAATAAGTGGAGAGATATATGTTGTACATGGGTCAGAAGACTCAATAGCATAACGTCAGTTCTCCTCAAACTGATCTATAGATTCTATGTGATTCCTATAAAAATTCCAGCAGTTTTCCTTCCTCCCTCCCTCCCTCCCTCCCTCCCCCCTTTCTTTCTCTTTCTTTCTTTCTTTCTTTCTTTCTTTCTTTCTTTTTTTCTTTCTTTCTTTCTTTCTTTCTTAGTATTTTGTACAAATGGACATGCTATTGTCTGGTATTCACAGGGGTTAATTTAGTAAGCTAGTGAACGACAGAGCTAGGATTCATAGACAAGAAGAATCAGGACTTTTTGACTGGAAGTGACTTTTTAAAGGAACTAATTTAACTTCCACAGAGTAGAAATGAGAGAATGGAGGTCAGGAGAGAAGAAGCAGCTTCCCAGGGTCTCACTGAAGTTAAATTGCAGCCCTTCTGCATGCTCAGATGAGTGGTCTTTCTATACCAGAACTGGAGCCTGGCAGGCTAAACCAGCCAGTGAATAATCAGCCACCCCCAACTTCTCTTTAAAAAATGAGATTTATGCCTAAAAATAGATGCACCTCATTGCTTTGTTTTTCTCTGGGCAGAGAACAGAGACAATATAAAAAAATTGTGGTCTGACTTTCCCTCTCCAAATTCCAAGTGTGAATGTGGCAGATGAGTTGTCACTCCAGTGGAGAGGGGTAGCATTAAGGTATAATATTAAACTGTATTAAAATATTTGATTCTGAAAGAGGAAATAATGTGTTGAAGCCTGGCTAATACTCAGGCAGAGAGAAAAATGTAAAACCAGGCAATTTGAAAAAAATTGTAGCAACATTAAATGAATAGGTATAAACATAATAGATGGTGAATCACAGGAGGCCTTTGAAAGTTTCTGGAAACTCTTTCAGTAGGAGATCAACTTGGCCTTTCCTGGTGAGAGAGATGGTGGCTGGGCCATCCCTCTGAGTTTCTCACCAGCCCCCCAAGATGTGGATCATTAAAGCTGGGGGGGACTTGTTTTTTATTTTCAAATGAAACTTCTAATTTTGAGATAATTGTAGATTCATGTGTAGCTTAAGAAATAATGTAGAGAGATCCTGTGTACCCTTAGAAAACTATAGTGCAATGCCATAACTAGGACATTGACATGGATACAACCCACAGGTCTGATTTATATTTCTTCAGTTCTACTTATACTGGTGAGTGAGTGTGTGCGTATGTGTTTGTGTGAATGTGTGTACAGTGCATTTAGTTCTGTGCAATGTTGTCTCGTGTGTAGGTTCCTATGCCCACCACCACAGTCAAGATATAGAGCAGTTCCATCAGCATAAGGGTCTCTTGTGTTGTCCTTAAAAAAAACTTATTGAAGTTTTTTTTTTACATAAAATAAAATTAACCATTTTAAAGTCAACAGTTCAGTGGCATTTAGTGCATTACTGTATTTGTCCATTTTGTGTTGCTATAACAGAAATACCTGAGACTGGATTATTTATAAAGAACAGAGGTTTATTTGGCTTACAATTCTGGGACAGCTGCATCTGACATGGGCCTCAGGCTGCTTCTACTCATGGTGGAAAGTGGCAGGCAGCCGATGTATGCAAGTAGATCACATGGTGAGAGGAAACAAGTAAGAGAAAGGAGGTGTCAGGGTCTTTTAAACAACCAGCTCTCGTGGGAACTAATAGAGTGAGAACTCACTCATTACTCCCCCCTGCCCCAGGGAGAGCATTTAATCCATTCATGAGGGATCCACCCACATGACTCAAACAGCTTCCAGCACTGCCACATTGGGGATCAGATTTCCAAATGAGTTTTGGTGGGGACAACACATGAAAACTCTATGAATTACAATCTTTTGGCCTTTTGACATACCTCCATCATTGTGGCTTTTTTAATTAAGCACTTCCTTACTTTCTAGCATCATAACATGTTTCGGCACTATGGATGTTACTGTCCTAGAATCAGCCATTTATCTAAGGAGTTTTGGTTCTTTTTATTGGAGAATGGTATTAGAAACCAAGATCTGGGCACTAAGTTTGCTCATTGCTACTGGGATATCATTGCTTTTAGGTCCAGTCAATTGACAGAACAAGGAAATACATGTGTGTATAATAACACATATATTTCTATCTATAGCCATCTGTATCTATATTAATCTAAGCATGAGTTTACACTGATTCTTTGACTCTAATCCTTCACCACATTGATCATTCTAGTCTCCTTCCCTTGCTTATCTGTAAATTTTCACCCCAGCAGCGAGAAATCTGGCTCTCAGCATCTCCCATTCTTCTACTTAATTGTTGAATTCCCGTATATACATATAGCAATATCAGAAATGTTCACCAGTGCCCCCATGGATAAATAAAACTTTATTAACTAGCATTTATGTACAGTTTCTTTTGTTTTTAGTCTTACAGACTCCCCTCATTGTCAGAGTTATTTGGGTCAGCACCACCCTCTCCAGTGAGGCTGTTTCATACATTTGTAAGACAATTAGATTATTTTTTCATGGTCTACATTTGTATCCTGGAATCCCTCAATCTCTTAAATGATAATTTAAAAAATTTACATACATTAAGACTTCACTCTTAGTACTCTAAAGTTCTATGGCTTTTGACAAATGCTTAATGTTATATATTAACATTTGCAGCATTTCAGCATCATACAAAATACTTCACTGCTCTAAAAAGTCCCCTGTGTTTCACCTATTCAATTCTCCCCTGGCAACCAGTGATCCTTTTGTTATCACTATAATTTTTCCTTTTTACAATGTCAGAAAGTTGGAATTGTATATAGCTTTTTCAGAACTGGCTTCTTTCAGTTATCAGTACATATTTAACATTCATATATATCTTTCATGGCTTAATATCTCATTTCTTTTTATAATTGAATAATTTTCCTTTGTATGGATGTACCACAGTTAGTTCATTCACCTATTAAAGAACATCTTGGTTGCTTCCAGTTTTTGGTCATTATGAACAAAGCAGCTAAAAACACCATGTGCAGGTTTTTATGTTGTCATAAGTTTTCAATTCAATTGGTAAATACTCAAGTACAATTTCTAGATTGTGTGATAAGACTATGTTTAGTCTTCTAAGAAACTGCCAAACTGTCTTCAAAGTGACTCTACCATTCTGCATTCCCATGTCAATAAATGAGAATTGTTAGTTTTTTGAATTTTAAACATTTTAATAGGTGTGTAGTGGTATCTCATTTTTGTTTTAATTTGTGATTCCCTAGTGACAAAATGATATTGAGCATCTTTTTATATGCTTGTTTGCCATCTGTATATCTTCCTTGCTGAGATATTTGTTCAGTTCTTCTGACCGTTTTTTTTTTTTTGGACTGGGTTTATTGTTTTAATTAGGTTGCATTTTAGGGATTCTTTGTATATTTTGGATACAGATCTTTTATGTAATATGTGTTTTGCAAGCATTCTCTGCCAGTCAGTGGCTTGTCTTTTGATTCTCTTCATAGTGTCCTTCACTGAGCAGAGGTTTTACACTTTAATAAAGTCCACATTTTCAATCTTTTGTCACAGGGGTTGTGCTTTTGTTGTTGTGTCTAACAACTCACCACCAAACACAAGGTCATCTAGATTTGGGGGCAGATTTTCGTCTTGCAAAAAATTAAAGTTCTGGTCCTTATTTGATTTATAAGTAGCACTTGACAAAGTGGTTTATACTGTGCTTGGCTTCCAGGACATCTCACGTTTTTCCCCCTCTCCTACACTATTAGAGAGACTCTTTCTCAGTCCCCTTTGCTGATTTCTCCTTCCTTCTTTGATCTATTAATGTAAGAGTGCTCCAGGGCTCAGTCTTATGACTATTTCACTTTTCTATATATGCTTACACTCTTAGTGACTTTATCCAGTCCTGTGTCTTTCCTTCTTTCCTTCCTTCCATTTTGGCAGCTGGGTGGATCGAACCCTAGACCTTGGTATTATCAGCACCATGCTCTGACCAACTGAGTTAATCATCCAGCACAAGTCCTGTGTCTTTAAACATCATCCATGTAATGTTGCCTTACAAATGTTTATTTCCTTCTAGGACCTGTTTTCTTAATTACAGATTCATATATGCCTGCATATATCTCCAAATTGATTGCAACTGGAACCTAGTGAGCCTTAATAAAAATTCCTCATTTCTGCCACCAGGCGTGTACCCCATAGAGTCTTCTTATTTCAGTTACTGGCAATTGCCAATGGGTCAGCATTTTCCTGGGCTGTGGGAAACTGTCTGGGGGCTGTAAAGTAGGGCAAGCCAGCAATGCCTCCCGCAGTTGCAAGGTAGGCAACCTGCTATGTGGAGGTCACTCTTCCCTTTCCTTTCTGCAGGTTCTTGAGTAGTCTCCTCCCACACTGACATCAGGCATGGCCATGTGACTTCCTTTGACCAACAGAATGTGGAAGAAGAGATGCTGTGTAACTTCTGAGCCTAGACCTCAAGAGACTTTACAGCTTCTGTTTTCATTCTTTTGGAATACTTCTCTGGAAAAAGGAGGTATATTAGCCCATTTTCTGTGGCTCATAACTCATTACCTAAAACTTGGCAAATTATCAAGAAATGAAATTTATTTCTTACAGTTTGGAGGTTGGGAAGTTCAAGGTCTGGGGGGTACATGTGCTGAGAGCCTTCCTCTTGGTGGGGGCTCTGTACAGAGTCCTGTGGTGATGCAGGGTGCCATGTGGTGAGGACAGCAAGAGCTCCTTCATGTGCCATCCTTATAAAGTCACCAGTCCATGCCCATGACAGGCCACTAAGCCAGTAACCCATTACTCCATGAATGGATCAATCCTTTCATGATGGTACAGTCTTCGTGATCCAATCATCCCTCAAGGGCCCCGTCTTTCAAATACCGTAATTAGATTTCCCACCTTTTTAATACTGTTATAGTGGGGGTCAAGTTTCTAACACATGAACGTTTGGGGGATACATTCAACCCATAGCAGCTGGTCTAGTTTCCTAGAGTATGAAAGACCACATGGAACAGAGATGACTCTTCCCAGCTAAGATCTCCTAGATCAGCCAACCCCAAATCAGTGCCAATTGCCAGACATGTGACTAAAGGCATCTTTGACCATCTAGACCAGTCAAGACAAGCAGAATAACCTCCTACTCAAGCCTACCTCAAATGGCTGACCCACAGAATTTTGAGCAAATAAAATAGTTTTTGTACTAAGCCACTAAATTTTGGGGTGGTTTGTTATGCAGCAAAAGACAACTGAAATATGAGAAAGCCAAAAAAACCCTTCTCATCCTTAGTATCCAGTATGGCACAGTACAGGTTTTGGGATATCTGGAGAATGTGTTCACTTGAATATGACCACATTGCCTGTGCTATGTGAGACAAGCTATATTTTTGTTCAAAGAAAAATTTGTTTAATTTTCTTCTTTTTCCTTATGATTTAGTAAAGCCTGCAGAGTTCCTTCCTATAACGATTGGGTCCAGCTTCCAAAATACTAACTTGTGAACTTACTGGGGTGAGTGTGTCAAAGGAGGTTCCTTGGGGTCAGTGTGAGAGGCAGAGGGACAAGAGTGAGAGAATCTAGCAGATGTGAGATGCTCAGTCATTCAGCTGCAGTTTATTTCGTTGGTGCCATGGATTGAACTGTGTCCCCCAAAGTCCATGTGTTGAAGCTTAATCCCCGCAGTAGCTGCCGAGGGTGGGAAGTCCTCTTATGGTAATTGAAAGGTGGGGCCTTGAAGAGGTGATTAGATTGTGATGACCATGTCTTAGTAAATGGATTATTTAATGGTGGTCATACTGTGGTTCTGGGGGCTTTGAAAGGAGAGCACATGAGGAGCTTTCTCTCTCTCTTTCTCTGCTCCACCAATCTCACCATGTGAAACCCTGCGTTTTTGTAGAGTCACCTCACCAGATGTGTTCCCTGGACTGTGGCCTTCCCAGCCTCTGAAACTGTAAGAAATAAATTTCGTTTTCTTACAAATTACCTAGTTCCAGGTGTTTTGTTATAAGCAACAGAAATGGATTAATACACTTGGAGTGTCCTCCTCTGAGTGTCCTAAGATCTTTCTTATTGACAATGTCTTATTCTTTCCTAGATTCCTTTATAGCTCCTATACTCCCATGCTACGTGTCGGACTCTGGTTCCTCTGCGTCTCACACATTCATTCAACAAACAGCTATTGAGCTCTTCCCTAGGGTCGGTGTCTGTAGATCGAGCACTGAAGAGATAAAAGACTTAATTTCAGCCCAAGGAGCAGACAAGTAATAAGATGAGTTTAATACGGTCTAATAAACACGGTAGAAAGACAAATGGAATATATCGGCAACACAGAAAGAGAACAGTTAACTAAGCCAGAGAGTGGGTAGTCAGGGAATGTTCCCAAGGTGATGGCACTTGGGTGAGTCCAGAATGAAAGGGAGGATTCCAGGCTGGTGGGGAGGACACACAGTGCAGAGACGGAGCAACGCAGGGACATTCTGGTCCTGACCTCGGCTGTGGCTCTGTGTCCTCTGTGGCTGGCTCTGCCCAGGTGGCTGCACGGAGCTGCAGCTTGCTGATTCTTACTGCCAGTAGTATTCCAGTGTATGAACACACGCCATGTATATATCTATTCCCTGCCGATGGACATTGGGTTGTTCCGAGTGTGGTGATAGCACAGATTGTCTGGAATGAACACATTTGAATGCATCATTTGGTACACGTGTGCACACATTTCTGTTGGGAAAATGCTGAGGAGTGGACGGGTATGTTCAGCTTCAGTAGATACCACCAGTCTTCCAAACCCGGCTTTTATTTACTTATTTATTTACTTATTTGATGAATTAATTTCCTCTGATGAACTGTGCTTTAATTGGAATTGTGGCAAGGGCCTCGATCCTCTAAGGTCTCTGCAAACCTTTTTGCCAGCTCCGAGATCAGCCTGGCAGGCATGTGCTGGTCACAGGAAGTACTGGAAGGAACATGAAGGGGCTTTGGAGCCAGAAAGTCCTGGGATTGAATGCTGCGTCTGTCACTGACTGGCTGTGGGCCCCCAAGCAAGGCAAGTGACTTCCTCATATTCCATGGGGTTGATGCTGCCCAGCCTTGCAGGGCTGCTGAAGGGAGTGAAATGGAGTCAGGCATGGAACGGGCCTAGCTGAGCATCCAGCCTAATGCGTGGTGGGGTGCAGTAAACAGCTGCGACAGTTACTATTGTGGGAATGTCCTCAGGTGAGCGTGAGCACGTGAGGAGGGCTTCCAGGTGACACCACAGGCTTGCATGCAGTCAGAGCTGCTGCCATGAGGCCTCTGCACTAAAATTCTGGTTCTGGAGGTTTATAAAGGTGCTGAGGTCCTCAGCTCAAGCCCAGTTCATCCTATTTTACATCAAATTATAAGTTCCTATTTCTTTTATCTTTCGTTGGGCCTGTTCATAATCTCATTTCTGCCATAATGACACTTTCATTTTTTTATTATTATTATTAGCATATTCATTGCTACAAATCATGATTTTTATTTATGCCCTTTACCAGATCTGTCCCTCCCCAAACCTCTCCCTCTCTCCCCCCATTTCCAGTATCCTTAGGTTTGTTCTCTCCTTCTGAAAGTTCAGTGAATCATTGTGGTCTTTCTCTTTCTTTTTTTCTTTTTCTTCCTTCCTTCCTTCCTCTCTCTCCTTTCTTTCTTTCTTAGCACCCAGTTATAAGTGAAAACATGTGGTACTTATCTTTCCTAGTTTGGCTTACTTCACTTAACATTATTTTCTCCAGACTCATCCATGTTGCTGCAAATAGAAGGATTTTATTCTTTTTTATGACTGAGTAGTATTCCATTGTGTATGTCAATGGACACAGATAGTTTTCAGACTTTGGCTACTGTAAATAGAACTGCAATATACATGGGAGTGCAGGTATCCCTTTGACATGATGATCTCCATTCCTTTGGATATATCCCCAGTAGTGGGATTGCTGGACCACATGGTACCTCTAGAATATTCCAGCCCATCTTGGCTCCCTGTTGAATGGAGCCATATGAATGACCTTGGCTGGCACCACATTCAACAGAAGAACCTACCAGTTGAACCTATCTCAGATTGCAGAATAAATGGTTATTTTAACTACTAAGTTTTGGGGATGTTTGTTATGCAGCAAAGGATGACACCTAAAAGGATTAACAATGATTTCTGAACATCATTTAATACTCAGTCCATACTGAAATTTCACCAGTGTTCTCAAAGACGGATTTTTATGTTCTTTTGTTTGGATCAGAGTCCAAACAAGCCTGCATACTGCATTTGGTTGTCTTCCCAGATTCATTTATCCTACGAGAATCCCCCTCCTCCCTTCTTTCTTCATTTGCTGAAGAAGCCAGGTTATGCATTCTTAGAATGTCACACGTACTGAGTCTGGCCAATTGCATCTTTGTGGTATAATTTTACTTGTTCTTCTATCCTCCCACATTTGTTGAAAATTGGTGGTTAGATTTGGAGGCTGCTTGGACCCAGTTTCAATTTGGCAAGAATCCTTCTTAGGTGATGTTATGGTCAGTGCAAATCTTCTGCCTCACATCAGGAGCACATCCTGTCCAGTTGTCCCTCTAAGGTGTGTCAGTCTGAGCCCTTCATTAAAAAGGCTCACCTGAGGAGATTTTAATGGGCAGGTGGGGTTGAGAGCACTGGTTAGGGTCTACCCCCTTATTTTTCAGGTGAGTTGAAAGGCCTGTGACTGTCCCAAGTTGCACAGCAGTTCAGGGCTCCTCCTCACTGCGAGATGCTCAGGGCTCCTCTACCCCATCAGGCCCTCTTTCAGGCAGTTCTCTGGGACTCTCTCTGGGTCTCCTTAGTCTCTCCTTGTTGTGGACAGTGTCAGGGCATTTCCCTGTGACATTCAATGACCACTAGAAAGGAACGGAAGACATACATATGCTGACTGTACTGTCGTCTGATTTCAGGGAATGTCTCATTTCCAAGGTATAAAAAGGGTTCGGGAAAGCCAGTGGGCCGATCAGAATGCTGCACTTGAGTGTAGAATTCACTTTTAGACACCTTGAGGGAGATCCAGTCTGAAGTAGGTCCTACTGATCCCATCTGAGGCCCCTGGAGCCAAGCAGAGGCTGGTTCCTAGTAAAATCAGCCAAGTGTGTGCCCACTAAGGGCCTCTGGTCTCTGTTGTCCAATGAGGGTCCCAAGTACTCTGTGCTGAACCCTGATGGGATGATTCTTGCCTCTTGGACTCTGTTGTGTCACACGCACTGCCTGGAATGCACTTCTGCCTGCCAGCTTGCACGCAAGGTTCCCGCTCCCCTGCATCACCTGCGCTGACTGGGTCAGATCATTCACTGCCCTGCCTTCAGCACCGATCATGCTGTGCCGCAGTCAGGGTGCGCTGGTGAGTACTGATGAGCACACAGTACTCCCCCCTTGTGATTTCAGGAGTTAGCTGTCCCTGCTGGGGTGAGGTGGGGTGGGGTGGGGTGGGGGGCAGCTTGCCCTTCTCGGTAGTGTCTGTCTTGTGACTCACTTCATCGAGATGTTCAGGAAGTGTCTGTGGCTTGAGTGAGCAAGTGGACAGATTCCCCACTCCCCCACCCCTTCACCTTGGAGGCTCCTCTCCTGGGGTCCGGCTTGTTCTGTGGCTGAGCCCTGCAGGAGATATGACGGGAGGCTGGGCCTTCATTCCCTCGCTGCTTCCACAGGCTTCTCCTCCTCCTCCCTCTGGTTTTTCCAGGACAGGTCCAGCAGCTGTGAGGTGGGTAGTGATGTCTCCAAGCCTTTTCCAGAGCTTCTGCCTGGTTTTTCCTCCCCCAATAGGGTACCTCTGACCTCTGTCCCATGAGGCTCCTGTCTCAGCCTCTGCAGGTGGCCCCTGCTGTACCTGAGTTGGCAAGAGCAGCACGTCAGCAACAAATAGCAGGAGATCTCTTTGTGCCTCAGGCAATGTCCAGTCCAGTTCTGGACTTGGCTGGTCCAGCTGGCCAGGGATAGAGGTGGGGTCATGGGGGCCATCATCCCCTTTCAGGGCCCTGGGTCTGAATCTGTTTTTCTCTGACCTCTGCTCAGCTGCAGCCTCTGCAGTTTTCCTAGGATGATTGAGTTCTTGGGCCTTGACAGTTGAGCCCCCTCTGCTTGGGGAATGGTTCGGAGGCTCTGTCTCCTTTCCCAGCCTTAGGAGACACCCTGACTGAGTCTGGAGTACTGCCTGGGTCTTCTCCAGTTCCTTCAGCCCTTTCACGTGCCAGTTTTATTGGGCACTAAGGGGGTACCATATGTCCTGCTTCCTAGAACATCACCATGGAAGCAGCAGCAGGGTAACTCACATGTTTCTTTGTGCAAGCCTGCTTGAAGTCCTTTAGCCTCACAGCAACCTGACTGACTTGATGTCCTCATCATGCCCATCTTGTCCTGAATCTACTGAGGCACAGAGGTTAAGTACACTCTCCAAGGTCACACAGCTGGTAAGCTAGAGCTTAGATTTCAGTCTTGGTAGATGAGTCCATACTGTCAACCACTGTGCACACCAAGCTGTGCTCTCCTGGCCTGGCATGAGTTTTCTGAGGACAGTGCACACAGCCTCATAGAATGCACCAGGCCCTGCATGGCTGCAGCACTGTGCTGCCATACAGACCAGCAGTGGGAACTGGTGTGGTTTGTATCCATGAGGAGGCACAGAGTAGAGACAGAACATGGAACCTCCCCTGTAGTCTCATTTGGGAAGCCAGAGTAGGTTCTGTTCTTAAATATGCTCTTTCCCTCTGTCTGAAGTTCTACCATTAAGGCATGTGGCCCAAGAACCCGGTGTGAGTCATTTACAGTAGTCCATTCCTTGGTAAAGGAGGGATTCCAAGCTGTGAGGAGGCAATGGTGGGGAGGCCATTCTTCAAGCAGGCAGGACAGGGCCTGAGCGTGTGAACATGGCTCCCAGAGCACCTGAGCCCCAAAGAGGCCAGACTGGGTGTGGCTGGCTTTGGCTCCCTGCAGAGTGGGTGAAGGGCTTTATGACTGTAATGAGTTCTCAGGTAACTTCCTTTGACGGGTTGCAATGTGGTGGTCTGCTTTACGTACCGTTTTGTAAAAAAATATTATATTGTGGTAAGAACACTTAACATGAAATTTGCCTTCTTAACAAATTTTTAAATGGACAATATGTTATTGTTGGCTATAGGTCTGCTGGAATTGTTTTGCTAGTTTCCTTTTTAGATAATTCATTGTTAGTGTAAAAGAACACAACTGATTTTTGCAAGTTTACTTTGAATCCTGCAGTTTTACTAAATTTATTTATTAGTTCTAACAGTTTTTAAAGGGTGTTTTTAGGGTTTTCTACATATAAGATTATGTCATCTGAAAAAAGGGCAATTTTACTTCCTTTCTAATTTGGATGACTTTTATTTCTTTTTCTTGACTAATTGCTCTGGTTAGAACTTGCCTAATTGCTCTGGTGAAGACTTCCAGTACAGTGTTAAACAGAAGTGCTCAGAGTGGGCATCCTTGTCTTGTTCCTGATCTTAGAGGAATGCCTTTCAGTTTTGCACTGCTGAGTTATGATGTTAGTTGTGGGTTTTTCACATATGGCCTTTATTATGTTGAGGTAATGTCCTTCTGTTCACAGTTTATTGAAAGATTTTATGATAAAAAGGTGTTGAATTTTGTCAACCACTTTTTTCTGCATCTATTGAGATGATCATGTGATTTTTATCCTTTATTCTGTTAGTGTATCATGTTAATTGAATTCTGTATTTTGAACCACCCTTGCATTCTAGGAGTAAATCCCACTTGGCTATGGTATATGATTCTTTTGTTATGCTTTCAGATTCAGTTTGCTAGTATTTTGTTGAGGATTTTTGCATCTATATTCATCAGGAATATTGGCCTGTAGTTTTATTTTCTTATGGTGTCTTTGTCTGGCTTTGGTGTCAGGGTAATGCCTTCCTCATAAAACGGTTTGGAAGTGTTTCTCCCTCTGCAATTTTCTGAAAGAGTTTGAGAAGAATTGACATTAATTCTTCTTTGAATGTTTGGTTGAATTCACCAGTGAAGCCATCTGGTTCTGAACTTTTCTTTGTTTAGAGGTTTTTGATTGCTAATTCAATGTCCATACATATTAGTTATAGGTCAGTTCAGACTTTCTATTTCTTCATGATTTTGTCTTGGTAGGTTGTAAATTTCTAGGAATTTATTTATTTCTTCTAGGTTTTTCAATTTGTTGGCATATAATTGTTAATAATAGTATCTTACGATCTTTTGTGTTTCTGTGTTAGTTGTGTATCAGTCTTCTCTTTCATTTATAATTTTGCTTGAGTCTTCTCTTTTCTTAGTTAATCTAGTTAAAAGTTTGTCAAGTTTATCTTTTCAAAAAAACCAGCTCTGTTTTGTTGATTTTTATATTATTTTTCTATTTTCTATTTCATTTATTTCTGCTCTAATCTTTGTTATTTCCTTCCTTTTGCTAACTTTGTGTGTAGTTTACTTTTCTTTTTCTATTTCCATGGGGTGTAAACTTAACTTACTCATTTAAGAGCTTTCTCCTTTTTTATCTGGCATTTATCACTATGAACTTCCCTCTTAGTTTACTTCAAAACAGTTTTTGCTGCATTTCACACATTTTGGCATGTTGTGTTTTCATTTTTTTGTTTGTCTCAAGGTATTTTCTAATTACCTTTTTTGATTTCTTCTTTGATCAATGGTTTTGCAAGAGTTTGTTGTTTAATTTTTACATATCTGTGAATTTTCCAGTTTTTCTTTTGCTATTGATTTATAGTTTTATTCTGTCATGGTCAGAAAAGATACTAGGTATGACTTCAGTCTTCGTAAAGTTGTTAAGACTTACTTTGTGACCTAACGTGTAATTTATGCTGAAGAAAGATCCATGTGTGTTTGAGAAGAGTGTATTCTCTGTTGCTGTTGAATGAAATGGTCTGTGTATGTCTGTTTGTTCCATACTGTTATTTGAGTTCTCTGTTTTCTTATTGATTTTCTGTCTGGATGTTCTGTCTGTTATTGAAAGTGGGGTACAAAGTCTCTTGCTATTATTGTAGTGCCATCAATTTCTTCAGTTCTGTCAATGTTTGCTCTATATGTTTAGGTGCTCTGATGTCAGGTACATATATATTTATACTTTTTATATCTTGCTGGTGGATTGACCTTTTTACAACTATAAAATGTTCTTTGTTATCCCTTGTGACAGTTTTGACTTAAAGTCTATTTTGTCTAATGTAGCAACCCTTCTCTCTTTTGATTTCTTTTGCATACCATGTCTTTTTCCGTTCCTTTCCTTTCAGCCTATGTTTGTTCTTAAATATAAAGTGAGTTTCTTGTACAGAGCATATAGTTAGGTCTTGCTCTTTAAATTTATTTAGACAGTCTATGTCCCTTAAGCCTTCCTCACTCTTTTTCATTTTTTTCTCCTCTGACTAAATTTTTTCCAGTAACCTGTTTCAAGTTGGCTGATCCTTTCTTCTGTTAGATCTTGTCTGCTATTGAACCCCTCTAATAAATTTTTCAGTTTAGTAATTGTGTTCTTCAACTTCATGATTTCTGTTTGGTACTTTTTAATATTTTCTGTCTCTCTATTGAAATCCCCACTTTGTTTCGCATTGTTTTCTTGACCTTAGTGAGCATCTTCAGGAGTTATTTTAAATTATCTGTCAGGTAAATCATATAATTCTGCTTCATTAGGGTCAGTTTCTGGAGGCTTGTGCCTTTGTTTGGAACATATTTCCCTGGTTCTTCATTCTCCTTGACTCTCTGTATTGGTATTTGTGCATTAGACAAAGCAGCACTTCTCAGACTGGCCTTGTATGGGAGGAGACCCCCACCAGTCAGCCCAGCCAGAGATTCTGAGAACTTGATCAACTTCCTCTCCCTGGGGAGAAGCAGGCAGTTGCGGTTTTTTGTCCACTTGGTCTGTGCTGAGCCAGGAGGGAAAGAACTATGGTGTTTTTCAGCCCACGCTACCATCTCCCTTCTTCCCCAGGCTGCTACGCTGTGGTGGACCCATCTGAGCTCCAAGACTGGCAGGACCAAGGTCAATCTTCTGGAAAGCCCCCTTGGAAAAATTGGGAGCACTGGTCACATGAACCAAACCCTTTCCTCCCCTGGGAGAAGCTGGGAACTAGGGGGTCTGTTTCTGATCACATGGTTCTGTGCTAGGGCAGGGTCTCCAGTGAGAGGGAGTTTCAAATCTCCTGACTGGCTTTGGTGAATCTGATTTCACGTTCTCCTGCGTGCAGGAGACTATCAATTAGTTTCTGATTTGTCACAAAAGCAACTTGTCTGTAAATTGTTGCTGAATCAGTGTGTTTTGGGGAAAAGAAACCAGGGATGGGCTTGCTAATTAGCTGACTTGGTGCTGCTAACACCAAGGTCAAGTGTTCAGATCCCCACACCGGCCAGCTGCAAAAGAAAAAAGAAAAGAAAGAAAAATCCGGGGCTTCCTACTCTGCCATGTTGCGGATGTCATTCTCCCTGGTTGCTGTATATTTTGGAAGCTCAGACAAACTACCAATTTAAATTCTGCTGCACATGCTGTTTCTGAACACGAGCCTCCAACTAGAAATTACATGTTAGGGCTCAACAACTGCCCCCAAATGCAGCAAAGCCTGCAGCAGCCTAAGGTCAGACTGCAGTTGGAGCCATCTGAGGATAT
Organism: Cynocephalus volans; assembly: GCF_027409185.1. Taxonomy (NCBI): domain Eukaryota; kingdom Metazoa; phylum Chordata; class Mammalia; order Dermoptera; family Cynocephalidae; genus Cynocephalus; species Cynocephalus volans. The sequence continues at coordinate 60,082,239 of NC_084460.1, read as the reverse complement.
TCATCTCAGAATTCCTCATCATGGCATGAGAGAGAGGATGGAGCCACCAGACGGGAGGAAGCAACCAAGGGAGAGGAAACAAATAGGAGGCTGAAAGTACTAGAGAGGACGTGGGAAAGGGGAGAAAACAGAAGGTGGAAGAGAAGGAAAGGGGAAGGGTGGAGAGGCACAGGCAGAGGAGTGGGGGGCCTCCGCCCCTCCTCTGCTCCAGCCATCCCCTGCTCCTTCCTCGCTCCAGTCCAGGTGGGCAGGCTCTGCTGCAGGCAGCCCTCCCCTCCTCCCCAGGGTCAGCATCCTTCCAGCTCACGTAGTTTTGTTCCCTCTTTGCTCTGGCTCTACTTACTGAAGCTGCTGCATCCACAGAACCTTGGTCCTCAGGGTAGGGAGAAATCATAAATGTCTATGGGCCAACCACCAAGACTGTGCTCAGGCTCTTTGCTTCACCATTGCCTGGGCCGATCAGCCACACAGCCCACCAGGTAAGGGAGCCCTGAACCTCCCTCCCGGGGCAGGCTGTTGTTTCTCTGCACACATTAGGTCCTGACAGTCAGGGTCCTGGTGGGAAAGGACCAGAGTATTCCACACTTAGAAAGCCTGGTGTGGATGCTTCCTACTGAGGTCAGGCTGCAAATGTTTGCATGACAAGGTGCATCTCTCTTTTATATAGAAGGGACCTAAAATTTATGAGGAGACAACCCACTTATTGGAAACATTTCAGGGGATTTTAAAGCTGCAAACTTCCTGGCTGTTGAACTTAAACAATAAGATCCAGGAGGTAAAAGGCCCAGGAGTAGGGTTACCAGATAAAACACAGAACTTCGGGTTAAATTTGAATTTCAGATGAACACGAATAATTTTTTGGTATGAATAATGTTCCAAATATTGCAAATTACTTCTATAAAAAATTTTGTTTTTGTTTATCAAAAATTCAAATTTAACTGAACATTCTGTGTTTTTATTTGCTAAGTCTGGCATTTTTAGACAGGAAATATAAAGTCCAGGAAGAAAGAGACTTAGGAGGCAGGGGCCTAAGAAATATCCCAGCCTGAAAAGAGCTAGAAGAGCCACAGGCTTCCCAATGCACCTTTGTATCCCTATCTTTATTTTTTCTCCCAGGGGCGTTCCGTGAGGTGAGAACTCAGGCAGTGGCAGGTAGTTCCAGTTACGGATGAGGCGGCCCCTAACACGATGGGGAGGCATTCACTTGCTTCTTCCTCACAGGGAGTGAGTCAGCAGCACCGGGCATCCAGGTGCCTCTGGCAGCAGGAGGTGACATTCTTTCCACTCTTCTCTCTGGGAGGTGAGTTCCTGGTGGGGGCCAGAATTTGCAGGAGGCCCCATCCACTCAGGCTGAGCCGTGGTGCAGCTCAAACTGGGGTGTGGGTGCTTAAGTACAGCAGCCCGAGTGGGAGCTCTGGCTCTCCCTGGCAGGCTTTACAATGAATCCATCAGAACATAGTCCAGTGCAGGCACCCAGTGAGCCCTCAACAACCATCGACATTGTTAACACCATGCCTAGAGAGATGGGGCCTATTTCTCTGAATAGTTCATTGGAAAACCAGAGTGGAGCTTGTGTTTGGCACCTATCAGAGACCCAGTCCCTCTGCCATTCCCTTTAGATCATGTCCAGACGTTCTTTGATCTGGGCCATCCTTATGGTGCCTGGTGTCTCCTGCAAGTGTGTTTGTCACAGACTCAAGGTGAGGATGGAGTTAAAGGAGCTTGTTGCAGTGCTGCAGTTGGTACCAACGTGTCACACTTACCTTCAATTAAACAAGTGCTTGCTTTGGCTGTACCTCTCTCTCCAGGAGCCCCGTGGCATTGTGGCACGGGCACACTTAGGGTCAGCATTTTTGCCCCTCAGTGTGCAGGTAGGAAACCTGACCCAGGTGCTGCTGCAGCCCAGAGCCAGGAAAAGATTGGGGTGGGGGGGTTCGTGCTGAGTCTCAGAGCCCGTGGGAGCTGCTTTTGCTTCCTTAGCCAGGCTCCCTCTGAGCATCTGTGGATTTGACTGCAGGTTCTGCCCCTTGGCCTCAAAGAAGAGAAAATGTAGCTCTTATATTCACTGAGGTGTGAAGGTCTGTTCATGCCTGGACAGAAAAGTCTCAAATTTCTAAAAGTGTTGGGAGACCAGTCTATTGCAGTCATAGTGCGGGCTGGCCTGCCTTCCTGCCTTCCTTCCATTTTCTCTCAAACCTATATGGTTATGCCAAGTCTACTTCTGTTAACAATCTCTAGGTATTTAAAAGTAAATAAAAACATGTTGCCCTTAGGTTGGGGGAGACAGTTATCTGAATAATATTTTGAATAATAATCTGAATAATGATAATACAGAATGCCTGTAACAGTAAAATTGACTCAGTCCTCTGGCAGCACAAAAGAGAGGGTGAGGGAAGTGACCAGGGAAGGCTTCGGGGGTGGGAAGAAGGAGCACGGGTGGGTCTTGTCAGATGAACAGGAGCGGGGCACACGGCCTGGAGCAGGTGATTTCTGAGGACACAGCCACACCAGAGCAGAATTGGGGAAGCCGCCCTGGGGGGTTGAGGACCATAAATTCTTTAGCACTGCTGTGGTGTCAGGCATGTTATGGGTGACTTGGAGAACACTCATCCTTCACCAGTCCTCTCAGGGCTGTCTGTGTCCCAAGGTTCCTGTGCTCTTCCCCGAGACAGGCCCAAGGCTGCCTGTGCACATACAATGCTCTGAACACAGCAAAGCTGGAGCCTCTGGGAGCAGTGGCCACTTTCTGCTGGCCTCTGTGCTGCCGGGTTGCTACAGGATCCATTTCCATGGAAGTTTATAGGACTGCCTTGTAGGGCTTGTATGAGGAGCTTGAGCTGATGCTTTTCCTTGTGGAAAATAGGGAGCTGCTAAAGAGATCAAATAGGAAAGAGACACAGACAGATTTTATTTTACAATGATCTCCTTCTCAGGGGCACACTACCACCTGAGGCTTGGGGGTGCTGGGCTGGGTCTTACCTACTGCTCCGATCTAACACCTTTGAGGTTAGATATGAGGGGTCAAGTAGGGGTGGGAATGAGCCTCCCTCAAGGAGGAAGGAGGAGAGGAAAAGACCCTGCCACTGGCCCTCTCAAGCAGGGGAATCAGAGAATAAGACTGGGAGGATGACTCTGAAAACAAACATTTTAAAAAGTTGCTCAGGATGCTGTGGTCTGAAAGCAAAGAAGACCCAAAGGAAAGTGGCTTTAAGAAAAAGGACGTGTACGATGAGCCATAGAGAAAGCATAAGTGTGGGTGGTTCCAGAGTTGGCACAGCGGCTCCAGAGGTCCTCGGGGACTCACAGTTTTCCACCTTTCCCCTCAGTGCCCCCACCTGCTGTGGTGCCACTCTCAGTGGCTGCAGGAAGCCTGCAGCCTCTCCAGGCAGCAGGAAAAGAGGGTGATTCTTCTTGGCCTTTCCTTATTAGTAGGAAAACAATGCTTCCCTCTGAGTCTGCTGCAGAATCCACACCTGTGTCACTGGCCAAGGCTGGCCCGTGCGCAGGACCTGCAGGCTGCGGGCTGGTGAGGATGTGCTGTCCTCAGCCTCAGAGCAGAATGTGGGTTGTGCACCAAACCCGGAGAGGGGGTGCTGGTCAGGCCCATGGCGGCTGCACATCCCACATACGACAGCCCCTCACAGGTCATTTCTGTTGTCCCCCTGTTGGGATTCACAATGAAATTCTTATAACACCCAGGGAGCATATTTTTGTAGGGGTGGCGATGCTGCGGAGTTCACATCCTGCTTCACGGCCAGACTCGGGGAATCTCCAGGGAACCATTGGTACACTAAGTGTCTGGTCCACTAGGAAAAGAAGGCAGACTGATCCTGTGGGAGCAAGAAAAGGGACTCCGAGGGAGTCAGGGGCTTGTTAGCCACCATAAGATGTTCTGAACTGGGCAGTGCTTAGCTATAAGGAAGAACTAATGGTTCCAGGAAGAGCCATCTTTTGAGAAGCTGCTGTGCATGTGCCAGGCTGGGCAGTTAGTTCTTTGCACGCATTACCTTTAATCCTCTTCTCGCTAAGAGGTTATTACACCAGGTTTGCCAATAAAGACAAAAGGTTTCCTGTTATCACCTGTTGGCCAACAGCCCCTTCTCTGTTTCACTCATTGGCCTCTAACCCCATCTCCCGCGGGGCTCTGAAAATGCCTGATTTCCCAGGAGGGAGATGCTGGCTGGCACTCCAGGTTTTCCCTGGTCTAGGAGCTCGGCATGGGGACACTTAAATGTCATCGTTTGTGATTTTTCCACTGCTGCTTGCAAGCGTTGCTGTGGTCTGTAGCAGATGGCCCAGCTCTCACGGGGGTGCTAACCTGCTCCTTGTTGGGCTGCTGTGAAGAAAGGTAGAAAGCTGGAACTGCAGAACACTCCAGGGTCCACGAGAGCCACTCTGCCCAGCATTGCTGAGGACCCCCCTCTGGAGCCGTGGCCTTGTTTAGTGGTCACCTTTGTTGACCTCTGAACACTATTGCCCACTCTCCTGGCCCTTGCCTTCTCTCTTCCCCCTGAGCGTGGAAACAGGTTCCTCCTTTGTTTTCAAAGCATAACTAATGCTAAGATCCAGCATTTTACAAGCCTTCTTTTGAAGTTTGGCCATGTTTGGGAGATTACAAGGCAGAAGAGGAAGGTTTCACATGGAATTTTATGCACACATGTGGAATATCTAAGGAAGGACGCACAAGTCCTGAGTGGCGCAGTGGGGGGTTAGATTGCTGGAGAGAAGGGTGAAGGGAGACTTGCTTTCTGGTCCAAACTTTTAAAATTTTGCATTCCCTTTTTCAACTCAGTAAATCAATCAAACAATAAACAGACCCAAGACCAGGCACCACTGCTCTACTGAACTCCCTCCCTGAGTCTCCAGGCCCCAGTACACTGCTAGGTCAGCAGGAAGAGAAAGCCAGGGCATCCCATCCTGACTCGCAGTCACAGCTCCTCTCATAAATCTCCCAGTTACCTGCTAATATGTCCTGACTCCTGGGCAGACTATGGGGTGTGCCTCTCCTTGTCTCAATCTCGCCTTTTCTAGAAGAGGATTTGGGCTTTACCTGTATAACCAAAAATCCCACTGAAGACTTGACCTCTGCTGGGGAGGCTCAGTGGCCAAAAGCCAGTTGAAGAAAGTGTTTTCCACACCTCACGTGGAGTCTTGGAGATGGGGAACCTTGGAGATCTCAGTGTGCAGCTAGCTCATTTACTGTCGAAGACATTAAGGGTCAGAATGGAGAAGAAATTGGACCTCGAATTTCACTCTTGAATTTCACAGAGCTCTAGTGGCCCTGTCATGGCCAGGGCTCGGGGCCCTGAAACTCCTTGAACTATGAGTCCATCTCCAGACTCCCCTGGGCTGTGTGATGGAGCCTGGAGGGGGCTCTCATTAGCTCAAGTCATTGTAGTGTTCTCGGGGCAGGTGGGAAGAGGGTGAGATGAAAGGCCAGGGCTGGCAGAGATGGGATAGCCAAAGGGCACTGCAGCCCTGAGGACCTGGTCCATGTCCCTCCCCACAGGGAGAAGCTGTGGCTAGAGTCTGTGGTGGTAGCAGCTCCAATTGTGCAGAAAGAGGAGCTTTATGGGTGGGAAGCTGGGGCTGGTGCTGGCCCCACAAGCTCACTAATGTCGGCTCTCAGTTGCAGGCTACAGCTCTGCAAGAAACTGGACTCAGCCAGGGAATTTGGAATGCATTCTTGTGGTCCTTGTTGATGCTGGATACTGTACAGTTTGTTATGGGTTAGGCGACAGTTTGAAAATCAAAGGTGATGACCATCTGGATGGCCTCCTGGGACATGTTCCATCTATCTGTTTCCTTGTCGGCTTTTCTATGTCCTTCAGAGCAGTGCTTCTTAATCATGGGTGTCTTCAAAATCTCCCATGGAGCTACTTCCCCCCAAATTGACACGCAGGGATTCTCAATCTGGCCTCTGAGATGGGGACTGGCTGTGACAATTTTGAAATTCTCCCTGGTTGATTCGAATGCATGAGACCATGATCCTCAAACCTGGTTTTTCTGCGCAAGATTCAGCAGCTGGGGGTCGGGGTTACTGGTCTGAGATCTGGCAGGGCTGGCTGGGTGTGTGGCATCTCCCTCTCTCACCCCGATACTTCTAACTGGGGCTCCTGCTTCCTCCAGGTTCCACCTGAGCCTGCTCCATTCATCCTGAACACACTTTGTTTCTTTCTGCCGTCCGCCCTTTGCTTACGACATTCTTTCAGCTTGGAACGCCTAGTGCTCTCCCTCCTGCAGGAGCCTCCGCTGGTCCCTCCATCCTAATCTGGTGACTTCCTGCTTCACTCACACTGTGCCCCTGGGTCGACATTCACTACATCCTGCTTCTCAGCTTCAAGTCAGGTGACTGCTGCCTCTTATTATGCCCTGTTTCCATTTCTTAGAACACCTAGCCAAATGCGACATTTACTGAGCAAATGAAATAAGAAGAAACGAATGCCCACCTGAGTGAGTGGATGTAGGATGAGAGAACAAGTGACTCAATGAAGGAATGGATGGATGATTGCAGACTTCACTGCACCCCCGGCCCCTTCCGAAAATAGCCCAAACCCGATCACTTCTCTCATCTTTCTTCCTGAGCCTCTTCCCTCTTTATAAAATGGCTGTGATTGGGGGTGAGCTTCATTTGATTTGATTTGATCTGCTCAGTTCTTATTGACTAAATCCAACCAGCTGCAAATAGGCCTCATGAAGAAGCCTCCACTTCACCCATTCACCCTCATCCGATGTCCAGCAGACAGCCGCCTTATACCCCCAAGCTTTCTGCTCTTAGGGTGACACATTCTGACCCGACATTCCACAGCCAGATTATCAACAGCCTCTGCCTACCTTTTCTGGCCGGCTGTTGCCAGTGTCCCCTGAGCTATTTATACTTTGCCGGTCAGCTGCCCTGGAACAATGCACAGTAAGCAGTCTGATCCCCTGGCTGACTTCTCTGAATGCTGGCAGTGGAAGGACACTTGACAGGAGGTTGGGTTGAAGGAGCCCTGTGGGGTTGGCACCTAGATCTGTATGCAGTGGGTTTACCAGCACCTCACTCTTCAAGTCATAGGTTTTCCACACTCGAATTGTGTGCATTCCTTGACCAATTCATCCTGAATCATTTTAAGTGTCCTAAGGGATACCCCAGGGTAGCCACCTGAATAATGATTTAGGTGAGGACCCACAAGGGAGACGTGGGTGGCTCTGTCAGCTCAGTGACCTGAGGTTAGACACAAATAGTCCAAATGTGATGACCACCATCTTTGTCACCCCCATTCCTGTCTCCACTGCCACCTCTGCTGCCACCAAACACCACCATCACCACTATCAGTACCCCATCCTGACCTCAAAACCACCACCACCACCATCATCACCGATACCCCATCCCAACTCCAAGACTGGCAAATCACTACCCTTGGCGGTAGCAGCAGCACCCACCCCAGATACCAAGACGATCACCAGCGCATCACCATCAGCAGCACCCTCCCCACCCCCACAATTGCTATACCCCCAGCCACGCCCATGCCCATTTCCTTTGTTACCTTGTCTGGCTTTATCACAACTCCATCACTATCACTGTGGCTGAAGAGCTGGACAGACCCTTCCTGCACCACATTCTTGCTTGGGCTTCATTTTTCTTTCTAAACTGCCCTTGATGTCTATTTAAAGCCCATTTCATTTGTATGGCAGGGGTGGAGGTGGCCCAAGAGGTCAATTGGGGTGGATGATAATATTGGAAGGGCTGATTGGTCCCAGGCCGTGAGTACCTTGACTACTGTGCTACTCAGTATGAATTTTATCTTGAGGTTATTATTATTTTAGTTAGGGGAGGTTTCTGAGCAGGAAGTTACATGAAAATCTAAAGAATCCAAGGATCAAGGGTCATCCAACCAATGAACACTCATTAGGCACGTATGAAGGATCTTAGGGAGAAGGTTGGGGAAGGCGAGGCAGCTGGATGACCAGAGCTGACTTCTGAGGAGGTGACGTCTGAGTGGGAAGGAGCCAGCTCGACTTATCTGAGGAGCAGAGAGGAACTAATGTGCTGGAGCCACTGTAAACCAGCATGTCCTCATTTACTAAAGGATAAAATAACATATCCTGCACATGGTTACTATTAGGATTAAATTAGATAATGTGTGCTTAGCCCATGCCAGCATATGTAACTCATGCTTGGCATACACTAAGCACTAAATGAAGAGCTCTTATTGTACTTTTGTGCCTTTTGGAAGCCTTTACCTCTCTGCCTCCTCCAGTTACTCCTGGCAGTTAGTGGCATGTAGCACGGCTGGACGGGGAATGCGGTGACTTTCATACAGTGGTTGAGTGGGATTAGAAAAGCACAGGATGGCAGATGAAAAGTGAGTTAGTAACTCCCATTTTTTAGTAGTGACTGTGAGAAGTTTTGCTGAGGCGGGTAGGCCAACACTGCTAGGTAAATTAGATACATGAATTTTTATTTATGTCCTAGCCGATTTTACTAATACAAAATATCTTTGGGACATTCACTAACTCTATCCTGAAAGATTCTGTTTCTTCTTCTTGGAGATTCTTTTTTTCCTGTAAGAATGGGGAATTTGATATTACTGGCCACAAACCTTTAACGGACACAAAGAAGGATCCTTGCCTTTCATAAACAAAGCCTCGTGTTTTAATTTTCCATATGTAAATGCTATCATTTGAATGTTTGTGCCTCCTCCAAAATTCATGTTGAAACTTAATCCCCAATGCAACAGTATTAAGAGGTTGGGCCTTTAGAAGGTGATTAGGTTATGAGGGCTCTGCTCTCTGGATGGGATTAGTCCCTTATAAAGGGCTGGAGAGACTAGGCAGGTGCCTTTTGTCCTTTCATCTTTTCTGCCATGTGAGGACATAGCATCCCCCTCTTCTGAGAATACAGCATTCAAGACACCATCTTGAAGCAGAGACTGGACCCTCAGCAGATACCAAACCTGCCAATGCCCTGAACTTGGACTTCCCAGTCTCCAGAACTGTGAGAAATCAATGTCTGTTCTTTATACATTATCTAGTCTCAGGTATTTTGTTATGGCAGCAGAAGTGAAACTAAGACAATAGAATATAGATCCCAGAGTGTACTTTCTGTAAATATAACACAGAATCCTGCCCTTTGGGTGCTAACTGCTGACTTTGAGTTTGAATTAATGGTGCCTATGATGATTAATATTCTAAAGCAGCTAGAAGGCCAAGGCAGCTAGAAGCAGAAGGGCCAAGCTAGCATCACAGTGCACGAACTGGGCGGGATGTAAGAGTGACACTCATTTGTCTCATAACGGCATCTTCAGCTGTGTTCTTTTGGCACAGACATCGTTCCTTGTTAATCGTGCAGGAGCACTCTTTTCTTCCACAAAGGAGCATACTCTCTCTGACACTTCTTGAAATGCATAGCCTCCTGGCCTTTTTCTCCCATAAAGAAACAGTGCAGAGACAGTGACAAATGGCCACTGATGTGGCTTCAGGCAAAGAGGTGACAGAGATTGGAGAAGACTGTGGTCACACAGGAGAACATGCCCAGCCTAAAGCAGGCAGCCATCACTTGCCTCCAGCATATTGTTGCCAGCAGGGATGAAAGCCCAATGTTTCTGGCTTCTTTAATTTTTCAAGAGAATCTAGAAATCCAAATGTTTATGGGATGTCTCCCAATTTTTAAATGTGGACTAGCAATTCACTGTTTTTAAAGTCCCTGTGCAGAGCAACACTGTGAGATCCAAACCCTACATGGCTGTGGGTGGAATGTAGAGCTCTGTTCTAGAGGATCAGAGCAGGAGGCTGCCCAGTCCCTCCCCCAGCTTCTCCAAGTGTTACTCACAAGGACAGAGCATGTGACACCTACATACAGGAGCCAGGTTACCCTGGTCTTCCATGGAATTTCACTTACAAAACTCTTACTTTCTACACTCAGCTCATGGTGGGAGACATGCCTGCCCAGAGCTTCAAATCAGGTCACCTAGCATAACCTTACATTGCCTACCAGCACAGGAGGACTGAGCACTGAGTTTCAAATCCCACAGAAAGGCTCAGAGTTAGCCCAACTAGAGCCTAATTCCCTCTTCTGGAAAGGTCAGCTATCAAGTGGGGTGGGGTTTGAAGTACTATGATCGGCCCAGTCTGGGTCAGGGGCTCCCTTCTGTACAAATCAACTGTGGCCAGAGGGTGAGTATCCATGAACAGGGTGAGTCCTAGGAAAATTGCAGAGGAGGGGCAGGAGGGGGCATGTCCTTGAAAAAGGGAGGGGTGCTGAGCAGGCAGGGTCTGAAGTATCCCCAGTAGTAAGAAAAAGAGGGACTCTACCTGTTATAGACTAAATATTTGTGGCCTCCCCCACTCACATGTTGAAGCCCTAACCCCCAATATGATGGTATTAGGAGGCGGGGCCTTTGGGAAGTGATTAGGTTTAGATGAGGTCATGAAGGTGGTGCCCCCATGATGGGATTAGTGCCTTTATAAGAAGAAACCAGAGTGTGTGCACTCGTGTGTGTGCTCTCTCTCTCTCTCTCTCTCTCTTTCTCTCTCTCTCCCTCTGTCTGTCTGTCTGTCTCTCTCTCTCCCCACCATGTGAGAGCACAGCAAGAAGGCAGCTGTCTGCAAGCCAGGAAGAGAGCCCCTCACCAGAGGCTAGGGTTGTGGACTTGCAGCCTCCAGAACTGTGAGAAATAAATGTCTGTTGTTGAAACCTTCCACTCTGTGGTATTTTGTTAAAGCAGCCCAAGCCAACTAATACACTGCCACGGGCAAACTCTACTTGTTAAGAGAATCACTCCTGTTGTTTCCTTGAAAATGAACTAATTACTGAAAACAATCTTTGTGAATGCCAGGCCCTGACACTTACTAGTTTTGTCACCTTGGGCAGGTTTTTTTATTTGTTTTGTTTTATTGTTTATGCTGAGCCTCAGAGTTTTAATTTCTGTAACAAGGCTAATTATATGTATATCCTGGTACTGTTGTAAGGAGTAAATGAAGTAACACTTTTAGAATACCTAATATAGCCCTCAGCACATTAAACAATAGCTTGCTGTTCCTCCTGTTGTCATTATTACTGCTATGGCTTTTGTTGACATTTTTCTTGTCCCCCATGTCTTGGGGGTGATGCTGGTGATGCTGGTTTGGTTATATGAATGGCAGCTGCTACTACTATAATCAACTTCATTAGCCTGTTTTGCCTCATTTGATAACTTAGTGCTACTTTGGTGTGAGTACAGCATTGGGTCATTGTGCTAATGATCCCGCAGCACTTTGGGAAGATGTACACCAGGGGTAAGAGGCATCCAGGTATACAGGGCTTGGTGGAACCACATTTGACAGTGACATGGTGCTTTGAGCGTCCAGTCTCAGGAGTCTTGTCCACCTGTGCTGCCTAAAGCAAGGCTCAGGCTTTCATTCAACCCAAGCTGGCAGAGGCTGATCTTGATATCCAGTGGGAAGAAACTATATTTCTTGGTCATGTATCAGGACCCTCACCTGAATCTCATCCTGGTAACATGCCTCCAGCCTGCTGGTGTCCCTGGGCTGTCCACCGACCTTGAGAAGGCAAAGCCTGAGCTGACTGCCAGTAGCCAGGTCTTGGGGTATCCGGGAAGGAATTTATGGCAGGCTGAGGTCATCCTGGGGAGGGGTTACAGTTTGGCTCGTACTTTGAAGAGTGAGCAAAACCTGGAACAGAAGCTCCAGGAGACAGGGATTCAGCAAGAGCGGCCTGGAGCACCATGCCACTGGCCCCTTCATCTTGTGGTTATGGCAGTTTACCAGGAGACTATTGTTCCTCAGCCCCAAGCCCACCCTTTTGTAATCCACATTGTGATGCTGAGGTTGAAACTCTGCCAACCACTGTTAGAGTGAGCAGGACTGAAGCCATGTTGAGACCTAAAGCTGCCTGGGCTGTAGAGAGGGGGAGGATATTAAAAAGGACAGTTTTTTTCTCTCCTCTCTTGCTTCCCATCCCCTGACTTTCTTATCTTGCTCGCTAAGTAGGAAAACAAGGCCGAGAAGCTAATTAGTACTCTGCAAAGCTAACAGTTCTTTCTTTGAGACTTGTAGAGTTTTGAGAAATGATCAAGGGGCCGAGCCCGTGGCGCACTCGGGAGAGTGCGGCGCTGGGAGGCGGCGACGCTTCTGCCGTGGGTTCGGATCCTATATAGGACTGGCCGGTGCACTCACTGGCTGAGTGCCGCTCACGAAAAAGACAAAAAAAAAAAAAAAAAAAAAAAAAGCGCACTCGGGAGAAATGATCAAGGCCAAAGGACTGGAAGTGTAAGACCCGTGCACCATGCACAAGTCCTGCACGTCGAGATGGCTCACTTCACAAAGACCACGAGCTAGAGGCCGTTGCAATAAACATGAGGTTTAATTATTCCAGCATCTGGGGACGCTTCGTCTCCAGGACAAAGGCGGCCCCCAGTTTACCATACAAGCACTTTTTATACAGTTTTTCCCGAACAGATCTTTATGACAGGATGAGTTGTAGGTTATCTGTGGCGCCCTTGGATTTATGGGCAGACTTTAGCAGGCTGGCACACCGATAGATCTGTGGCACCTTTAGATTTACAGGTGGGCTTTAGCAGGCTGGTACCCCCGATAAGGAACGGTGCTTCTTTCAATCGTATATCTTCCTTGGTGCCTGGCAAGGAGGCTCTTAGATAAGGAACCAGCCCGTTCCTGGGACTGGGTGGGGGCCATCCTCGTCTTGGAATGTTTAGTGTACTTGGGCCCCCTGCTGCTTAATAGCCTCTTAGAAGCTGTTTTACGTTTCAATAGCCCCTTAGAAGCTGCTTTACTTAAAATGCCTTTAGATATGTTTCCCCGTTTTAGCAAGCGTTTGTCACAAAACTGTGTATACTAAAGTTTATATTTTCCTACAATCCCTACAGAACACCATGTTTCTGCTTTGCCCGCTACTCCTTGTTAGGATCTGCCAGTCAGGTGCCGTGGGTGACTGCAAGGCTGGAGGAATGAGAAGGGGCATGATCCTTGCTTCCGTGGGCTTTCTGTCTATTCCTGCTCCTGTGAGTGTCACCCCGCAATGATTCTTCTCCACATCAGCGGCACATCCTTCCTGTGCAGCTGCCGAATCTAGTCTGCAGTTCTCCACCACTTGCAGAACCAGCCTCACGTTTTCCTTGGATTCACTGGCACCACCGGGCAGCACCCCCTCCTCAGGCCTGGGCCCAGACCCACGCTGCCCTCCTGCAGGTTCAGAGACACCTGCACCAGTAGTAGGGATGAGGCAGTCCAAATAAAGAGCAGCACGTGTGGAAACCACCAGTTCTTTATTTCCTCAGAAGTCCAGGTTTTCTCGTGGAAGTGCAATCTTAGTTCTGTTGGACATTAGGTTTCACGCACCTGTGGTCCTGTTTCTTGGTTCTCTGTTCATTTCATTTGTCATCTGTTTTCTCTCTCCTGCCCCAGTACCTCATTGCCTGATCACTTGAGATTGATAATAATTCTTAGTATTTGATAGGACAAGTCCTTCTACCTAGTTTTGTTTCTTCAGGACTATCTTGGCTATTTTCACTCCTTGTTCTGCTGTGTCAGTATGAGAAACATCACGTCAAGTCACACTACCACAAACACAACACAACCACAAAACCCCTCAACCACTTTTGTGTTTTGATTAGAATGCATTAAAGACATAGACAACTGGTATTCGTTAACGTCCCTTAATTAAGTTTATAATTTTGTCCATATAGGTCAGGTACATCCTTTGTTAGATTTATTCTTGTGAGCTTTATATTCTTGAAGCAATTTTAAATGATACTTTTAAAAATAATATTTTTAAACATTGTTGTTAATGTCTAGATATGAAGTTTAAAAAGCTGACCTTTATCCAGTAATTTAATTTATGAGAGTAATGGTAAACTTTCTTTTTAATTCAATAATTCACCTGTGGGTTCTCTAGGTTTTCTATTTGAACAGTAATGTTATCCACAAGCACTGATGGTTTTGTCTCTTCTTGTCCAATCTTATAACAATATTTTCCTTGTATTTTTATGCTAGCTGGGACCTCCAGTATGATGTTCACTGGAAGTGGTGACAGTGGACCCTTTACCTGTTCTTAATCTTGAGGAAATGCTTTCAATTTGTCACTGTTACATGTGATGTTTGCATTATCAGGTTGAGAAATGTTCCTTCTATTTTTAGCTTGCTAAGGATTTTTATAATGGACATATTTTAAATTTTTTCAAATGCTTTTTCTGTATATAGAAGATAAACCTATGATTTTTTCCTTTGATCTGTGAATGAATGACTTTCATTCATTGATTTTTCTACAATGTTAAATCAACCCTACATTTCTAGAATAACCCTAATGTGGTCATGATATATAAGCTTTCTTATACATTGCTGGATTTAGTTCCCTAATATACTTTAAGGATTTCTTACATCTAGATTCATGAAAAACAGACTGCCTGTAATTTTATTTTCTTATCCTGTTGTGGCTCAGTTTTGGTATCCAAGTTATGTCAGCCTCATAAAATGAGCCCATTGCCTGTTTTCTGGAAGAGTCCAAGTAAAATTAGAATTGTGTATTTCTTGAATATTTGGTATAGTTCTCCGAGGAAATCCACGGATTTTGTGTTCTCTCTGTGGGAAGAGATCTTTCTAACTACTGCTCCAGTTTCTTTAATGGTTATAGGACCCTTCAGAATTTCTGTTTTTAATTTTTCCTCGGTATTGGTAAGCTATATTTTTTTATGATTTCGCACATTTCTTCTTAGTTTTCAAATTTATTGGTATAATGTTGCTTGTAATGTCGTTGTAGTGCCTTTTTTAAGAACCTGAGGCATTCAAAGTTATGTTTTCTGTTTTGTGCCTAAATTATTTATTCATGCCTTCTCATGTTTTTCTTGGTTACTTTTGCCTAAAGTTTTAAAATTGGCATTTTCAAAGAATCAGTCTTTGGCATTATTTTTCTCTCTATTGCACATGCTTATTTTTCATGAATTTTTGCTTTCATCTTTAGTATACTCATTTTTCCATTTTCTTTAGGTATATTCTATTGTTTTTTTTTAAAGTCAGATGCTTAGCTTATTAAATTATAGCTTTTCTTGTTCTTAGTATTTAAGGCTATAAATTCCCATCTATGTGAAGGTACTTCAACAAGTTCATGGAAAAATAGAATTAAAAAGTAACACTAATCTCCCTTGAACTTGTTGAAGTACCCTCATATATTAGATTATTATTCCACTTCATTTTGATGTACAGTCTTTTATTATCTTTGAATTTTAAGTATTTTCTAATTCTACTACGATTTTTTTCTTTGACTCATTTTTTACTCAGAAGTATGTTGTTGAATTTATAAACATATAGAAATTATCTGTATGTTATTGATTTCTACCTTAATGACATGGTAATCAGAGAATGGAGTTTGTAAAATAGCAAGATGACAATCCATTGAAAGTAGTTGAGACTTTTATTTCTGGGCCTTAGTATGTGGACAATTTTTGTAAATATTCCATGTGCAGTTAAAGAAAACGTGTATTTCTTTACTGTTGGAGGCTATGAATATTAATTATCTATCTATCTAAAGTTATCTTCACATCTATCATCTCTACCTACCTACATACTTACCTACCCAATCTCTATTACATCAAGAGTAACATGTTCACCAAATCTTTTATGTCTCTGTTTTTCTTTTCTTTCTTTTTAAAAAAATTTTTGTGCTTTTAAAATCTATTCCCAAGACATCTGTGCCGTTATCTCTTAAAATAATGGTGAGTTTGTCTATTTCTCCTTCATCTATTTCTGTCAATGTTTGCTTTATATATTTTGAGACCATATTTTTAGATGCATACAAGTTTATAACTGTTACATTAACTTTTGGGGGAATTAGTATTTGCATGATATTTTTTTTTCTCTTTTTCTTTTATCCTTTCTGTGTTGATATGTTTTAGACCTATTTCTTATAAACAGCATGTTTTACTTTCTTTTATGACAGTCTCTTTTAAATAATTTAATAACTTGAAATATATTATATTTCTGATATAATTGAATTGATTTTCAATAACTCACTCTGTACTCTCTGTCCAATCTTTTCTATATTTATTTTTCTTGCTTCCTTTTGAATTGATTAAATATACTTCCTCATTACAGTTTTTGGTTCTGATTTAGAATTTATATATATTTTTTCTGTCACTTAACATGTATGTTTAACTTATCAAAGTCAAAATATAATTAATACTATTGTCATTTCCCCAAACAATACAGAACCTGAGTACATTTAGTTTTAACTTCTCTTTCTAAATGTCAATGTCCATTATATCAGCTTTACCATATTTCTAACCACACAAAACATAATTGTTATTATTGTTTTAAAGTCAGTATTTGTTTAGATCTACTTGTATTTTTTTGCTTATCATTTCATCTTGCATCTTACACTGTCCATCTGGGATTGCTTTCCTCTGCCTGAATTATTTTAGAATTTCCTTTAGTGAGAATTTCTTGTTTGTCTAAAGATGTCTTTCTTTCATCATGTTCTTGAAAGATAGTTTTGATAAATATACAACTTTAGGTTGACAGTTTTGTCTACTTTCTCCTTGAAAATATTATTTCAGTTTTTGTGGCTTCCTTTGTTGCTGTTGAGATGCTATCTGTCAAAATAATCATTGTTACTTTAAAATGCAACCTATTTTTTCTCTCACGTTACTTGTAATATATTCTCATTCTCATCACTGGTCAGCAATTTTTCTATGATGTGCCCAGGTGTGGGTTCTTTGTATTTATCTTGCTTGAGAATCTTTGGGATTCCTGTACTCTGAAGATTGGTGTCTTTAATTAATTCTGGAAAATTTCCAGGTACCTATTGCCTCTCTCCATTCCTCTCTTTCCCTTTTTGAAATATGATTAGATACATTCAAGATACCCTTACTCAGTTCTCCATATATCTTTCATCTCTTAACTTCTCTCTTCATCTTTTGGTTTCTATTTGCCACTTTCTGGATAATTTTCGCTCAGCAGATTGTGTATAATCCATTGCCTTCTGGCTTCCTTTGCTGCTGTTTAGAAGTCGTCCGTTAGCCCAATTGTCATTTTTTTTGGAGGCAATTTTTCCCCCCTCCTCTTCTGTATTTTCACAGGATGTATCAGGGTGTGAACTTAACTTTGCTCATCTTTCTTGGAGCTTAGACAGCCCATTTTCTCTGAGAGTCTGGCTTTCTGAACTCTGGGCCTCCCTTTTCAGACAAATACTTTTTCTTCCTACTATCCAGCAGGAGGTATTTTGAGTCAACAAGCCAATGCCTCTCTGCATCTCTGGTCCTTTTCTGACTCCACAGAAATGTCCTCCTTGCTTTTAAGGCTACTATCTGTCTTTTGTGCTTTATCTCTTACAACCATATGTTTAGAACAGAAGTGATACCTCTAGAGAGAAATTTTCTTGTACCATCTTGACTCACTATTTCTTAAAATATATAAAAATGATATTAAAGAGAAATTAAATGAACTTTCCTAAGCTGCATGATTTTTGGGCCTAGTTTTGCAAATAGGGATGCTGGCTTGGCTGGATCAGTATTGTCGATGTTCCCACTCAGGGGCCTGGGGCCCTCTCAGAAGACTTTTCCTGCAGGCCCCCAGGTGGAACAGACCCCAGGGTCCCAGAAACTCAGGGTCACTCTTCCTTTTCAGAAACAGAAGTTTCTAAAAAATCGTGTAGTGGTGAAGTGTGCTGTCTGAAGCCTGGGTTCAGATCCTGGCTCTGCCACGTTGTGCTATACAATCTGGATCCACTTCCTAATGTTTTTCTCAGTCTCCTCACCTGTAAAATAGGGAGAAAATAATAACACCTACTTCAAAGGATTGTTGAGAGAATTAAATAAATTAACAGATCATACCTGGTACATAGTAAGTGCTTAGTACACTTAGAAATGTTAGTTATAGCTCATTTCAAATGCATTTTGTAGCCTCAGATAGGCCCTTTCCCCATCTTTCCCTAGTCTCCCTACCTGCTCAGGGACGGAGCTGGGCTGCATAACCTCTTCTGTACCTCCTATCAGCTGGGGCCCCTTGGTTCTCTACTATCTCATGAGTCCCACCCCTGCTTAACTTTCAAACACTGATGGCAGGCTTGCTGAGCAGTGCAGCATGGCATAGGTCTGAAATCACTCTTTGAATGGCCTTGACTGTAATTTGGGTGATGGTCATGATGACTCATTTTTTTTTTTTTCTGTTTGATTCTAAAGACCAGGACTTAGAGAAGGTAGATGGCAAAATACTCTGCATTTTACAACAGTGCCAATTCTTGGTGAGGCTCATCTAATTTTTGATTTTTTTCTGATTATGTGTTTTTGGTAGAAGATTTGGAAAAGTACTTGACAGCAGGAAAGTATCATAAAACAATGACTCATAACCTGCTATTGTTTGCTGAGGAACCTCTGCTTCAGGAGTTAAGGCTCTGCAGAGTAAATGGAGCAAAGATGGCCTGGCTTACAAAATCGCAGGAGACTGTGGACCTCACAATGCTACAGTGTGGGCCACTTCGACAGAGGGTAGGCAGCACAATGAGAGAACCTGTAACGGTGCCAAATCCTGGAGGGCAGAGAGAAGAGGCACACACTGAAGCTCCAGCCTCGGCCTCCAAAGAGGGCGGAATCTCAGAAAAGCTTCCTTGATTCCTGTGGAACCTCCTCTTAATGGTCTTAGCACATAGAGTAATTACTGTTAACATGCAGTTGGACTTTTCCAATCTTTGCTGTGCTTTTTAGCATGCTTGGGTTTACATTGGATATATTGTGTATTTTAATGTTTTTCACTTAGCAGTATATCACAAGCATTTCCTCAACTTTTTTTTTTTTTGTCTTTTTGTGACCGGTAAGGGGATCGCAACCCTTGGTGTGGTGTCGCCCACACCGCGCTCAGCCAGTGAGTGCACCAGCCATTCCTATATAGGATCCGAACCTGCTGGCAGGAGCACTGCTGCACTCCCAGCGCCGCACTCTCCCGAGTGCACCACAGGGCCGGCCCTTTCCTCAACTTTTTAAAACTTCTTTGTAGCATTATTTTCTTGCTGCAAAATACTGAAGTGCAAATCTGTGTCATAACTTTTTTAACATTCTCCTAATGATGAACACTTACACAGTTCTATATTTTCCCTACTGTAAATAGAGCTGTTATAAGCCTTTTTATTAACAGAAGTCTTGGCCCATGTTCCAGGATATTTTCTCAGGATAGACTTTTAGAATTTCTGGATCAAAGAATGTGAACATTTACAAGATTCCTGGTACACTGCCACATTTACTGCCAGAGAAGTTATGCTCAGGTCTGTTCTCACCAGCCAGTGTGGGCCCATTGGACACTTGGCGGATTTGGGTAAGCTTCTTTTAAATAATCTCTGCCTTAATTAATATGTTAAAATGTCACACACACACACACACACACACACACAAACACACACACACACACACACACACACATATATTTGTATTTCTTTGATTAGTAATGCAGCTGCACATTTTTTCCTGTTAGAATCATTTTTCAATGGCAGGTGATTAATAGTGGGTGGGATAAACAAGTTAGAGAACTTCCTTCTACCTCCCTAGGGCACAGCTGCAGTTAGCTGCCAAGAATTCCAATTCAGCTTGGCTGTTTAAAATTTCTGGCCTTTATTTAAAAATCAAACATGTTTGTGTGGGGGAAAAAAACCCTCCATACAAAAAACCAAAAACTATCTTTCTGATGGTACATTTCAACAGAGTATTGAAAGGAATGGAAAAATACTCGTGGTAGAGGACTTTCAGCACTTTCAGGCAGCTTTGTGTCTCCTGGCATTGGCTAACTCTAACAGTTTCATGAAGAAGGGGAGGGCAGGATTTACCATCTCTTCTTTACTAATGAGGAAAGCAAAGCTCTGAAAAAGACCTGACTCTGCCTCATGTCGTCTCCTAGGAACTAACTTTTCTTCAACCAGTGACAATCAACTGCAAGATACCAACAAATTCATTTCGCTTGTCAGCCTCACATTTGGTGTCCACCATTGCACAGATTCCTAGTATTGTTCAGGTGCCCAGTATTGCCCAGGTGCCTAGTACTGACATGTTGCCAGTATTGCCCAGGTGCCAGTATCGCACAGGTGTCAGTATTGCAAAGGTGCCCAGTGTTTCGCAGGTGCCCAGTATTGCCCAGGTGCTCAGTATTTCTCAGATGCAAGTGTTGCCAAGATGCCCAGGAATTGGTATTGCCCAGGTGCCCAGAATTGCTCAAGTATCAGTATTGCATAGCTGCCCAGTATTGCCCAGGTGTCAGTATTGCATAGCTGCCCGGTATTGCCCAGGTGTCAGTATTGCATAGCTGCCCAGTATTGGCCAGGTGCCCAGTTTTTCCGAGGTGCCCAGTATTGCCCAGGTGCTGATATTGCACAGGTTTCTGGTATTGGACAGGTGCTCAGTATTGCCCAGGTGCCTGGTATTGCACAGGTGTCTGTATAGCACAAATGCTAATATTGCACAGGTCCCAGTATTTACAACATATGTGGAACCTGCTTTCTCTGGAGTCTGCAGGATCCCACTACTCTCTCTCTCAGGAAAATGAGATGGTTGGACATAAATCCCATATTGGTTTCTGTGACTTTGTCTAAATTACTCCTGGGTATTTTGCCTGACTTCAAGTGTAGCCTTTTTTCTGTATGATGTTCCCACATGGGCCGGAATGGCGTTCTGACCTGAGAAAGGTGTCAGAATTGAGCCTTGGCAAAGGAGTGAAGTGGGGATCGTCTGCGTTCTCTGCCCTCCTGTGACCATCCGCCCGCACCACGCAGACGTTGTTGAGCACCCCTTCAACTCTCCCACCCCCTGGCTCTGGATGGAGAAGAAGGGAGACCATGTGCCTCACCATTCTCCTTTTCCCCTGCCTGGAGGGTGAGGGTGGCACAGAGCTTCACAGTACTCCTTCTAAAGAGGAAAACTTGCATATGGAATTTCTGACATAATTGGCTTTGAAAGTTTGGGTAGAATGGCCTTCTTTGGCATTTCAGATGACAGACAGGGCAGGCTTTATAAGGGAGCCCTTTTGAATCCTTTGTTTTGTTTTCCCTCTGGGATTCTAGCTGGGTATCTTTTGTCCCAGAGGAGCTGCAGATGTGTCTATATAATACTGAAAAACTTGATTTGTTCTATAAAGATTTTGGTTCCAAATGCTGACGAGCAGTCTCTATCCACAACCCCAACAAGTCCACTTTGATCTTTTGCTCCAGGGGCCATAGCATTCTGTGTACATGGCGCCCCACAACAAATACAGGGTCAGTTGGATTCACAATTGTGTCAAAAGAGGATTTTGCTTTCACCTTGAGGGATCTCTTATAAGGTGCTTTTCCCTATTCAGGCCTCAATAATTTCTAGGCTGTCTCCCTGCCCAGAGTGCACATTCTAATTCATCTTCAACACTGGCTGCCAAAGGATCTGCAAATCTGACCATATCGTCACCACCTTCCCTCCTGTAAAAACCTCCAAGGGCTGTCATCCCCTACGAGGCAACATCCAAGCTCCACATCTTGGTGGCCAGGCCCCTCATCATCTGGTTCTTTGCAGTCTCTGGGCCCAGCCTCATCCTGGTCTCTTCCACACACGCTTGCGCTCCAGGAAGAACACTTGCAGCTTCCCATCTCGCCTCTCCTTCCCTGCATGTGTCGTTCCCTCACCTGGATAACTCCTTAGGAACCTGGCCCAGAACTCCTCCTCCAGGGACCTTCCCTGATCTCCCCCTCAGGTGGATCCATAGCAACTCGAGCGATTTTAACACATTTCCTATGGAGTGTTCTCCGGGGCAGCGGCAAGGCTGCCTCCGCTCTGGATCTCTGGCATTGTGCAGGCCAGTGAACTATGAGAAAGTTTGTGCCATAAATAAAAGTGTTGTCACTGCCTGGGGACTGAGGTCTAGGTGCTTACCATCTTTTGGTCCTAACATCTCCACCTGTCACCTTAAGAAGGCAATGCCTGATTCACAACAGCTGTGAACTAAATGGTCCTTCCCTGAGGAAAGCAGCAGTCTGATCCCAGGGCATCTCAGGCATCTCAGGAGGCCCAGAGGGTGCTTTATCTTGAGAGGGATGAATATAGAACTCTTTCCTGAGTTCTTTTTGACTTGGAGGAAAAAGAGTAACAATTTCAGCTATTTGCAAAATAAAAGGTGACCCGTGTGTTTGGTTCAAAGTTGAAGACTGAGAGGTCTGAATATTTTAAGTGTCAAACTTCCTTCGAGGTCTATAATATTGGCAAAAGAAACCTCTTAATCAACTTGAGGATGATCTTAGAAATAGAGGCTGGCAAATTCCACCCAACCTCATTACCAGGGCTCTGGATTTATGAATCCTCCCTTGAACTAAACCATTCCCACAGCTGTTGGCCTCTAGGTGTTCCTGTGATCATAAAACAATAAAACCAACCAATTCTGCAGTCCTATCTCCCATACGCCAGCAAAAAGATGAAGAAAAGTTCTCCGCTTTAAATTCTCCATGTGGCTTAAGAAGCAGATGTTTCTGATTTTCTGGTGAGAAGGCTGGGATACCTTAAGGGCTATGAGCCCATTTATTTAGCACATTGCTCATTCAGAAAGTACTTATTGAGCACTCTCAGGGTGCCGGGCAATGTGTTAGACAGTGCCTACCTTGTTGGGAGACAGTCCTCCATGGGTCTCTCAAATTTCTCACATCTGGTGAGTGAGGCAGGAACTGCCCTTTGTTCTGACTATCTTTTCATTAAACAGTCTCGGAAGACAGAGACAGGGGCTCCCTTTGTGCTTACCGCCCATTATAACAGATACCGGTTTTCTTAGTTCGAGGTTTCTCTTCTGGAACTCAAACCACCGTGTGGGCAAGCATCCTCTGAGGCCATCCCCATCATCCACATGGGACTTGGGGACAAGGAGATCTGACGTAAATATGCTGATGTTCACACTGCTTGCTGGGCTGTATCACAGTCCTTTGTCTTACCAAGGAGTCTTGTGTCTTCTGCCAGCATCCATGAAACTGTTACAGGCTAACTCGCTCACTTGAAAGTGAGTGGGGTAAAGTCTCAGACCCTTTACAGTTCTTTGCAAGTTTATATCCTTGTTTAAATGAATATTCAAAACACCCTAAAATTCAAATATTTTGATCTTCATGTTGTTGATAAGGAGACTGGAGCATGGAGAAGTTAAGCAACTCTTTCTTGCTCTCAGAGCTAGTTAGTGCCTGAGGTGAGATTTTTGGTCAACTCTGTACGATTAGAGAACTACTCTCTTTTCATAACATCACGTTGACATGTTAAATTGTAAATGTTAAAATGCCTGTAGTTCTACTTGTGGCACTGGGCCAGTTAAAGTCCTGTTGGTTCCTGAGTCATCCCTGTTGCTGTGATGATGAAAATGTTCAGGCAGGAATGGAAAACAGCTGAGCCATGTCTCTTCCAAGGAGCCATGTGACTATAGTGTACTGTTGGGGGAGGGATTAAAGATAAAGCAAGCAGGTGCCTGACCAGAGGGAGCATTATTTATCATCCACTAGTGTGCACTGGATGCATGTGTGTGTGCGTGCACGTGCATCATCTCATTAAGCTGCTCTGCTCCTCGGTGTGGCCATCTCTCCTCTGCCATTAGTCTGTGACAGCGCCCTTCTCGGTGGTGTTGTGAGGCCCTCCCACAAGAATGCACTTACACGCCACTCGTGCAGAAAAGGGCCGTTTATTCACTCCAGCTGGCCAGCGGCCGTCTCTCAAGAAGCAACCAAGGGAGAATGGCCTCAGGCCTTGGTCTTGTGTGGTTTTTAAAGGCAAAAACCACATCCGGTTGGCACACGGGTTTGTCCAGGTGCACAAAACAAGCTAGGGAGCTAGGTCACAGAAGCCAAGAATGAGCCGTTCGAGCAATCAAGCATACAAGTTTTCATTGTGTATGGTTCCTGTTCCCATGTACTAGTTCACCGTGTATGGCTCCTGTTTCTATGCAACGGTTTCTGTTTCTATGAGAAAGTCAATGGTTTCTCATGCACAGGGGTGGGGGTAGTCTGCAGGTCAGACAGGGGGTAAAATGGCATTACTTAGGTTAAGCAAGCGATTCTACAGAAGCAGATAGTGTACATTACTAGGGTGTAGGGAGCTCTATTTCAATGGCAACTGGACTGGGCCACCTTGGATGACCCGGGCCTGCAGCTTCTGTGTCAGGGCTGCTTGCTGCTCTTGGGCCTGATTCTGGCTGGGCCCAGGACCCAGTGGGTTTCAGTAGTTCTCCAGGAGGGCAGGAAAGAGAGTAAGGATGAGAGGTTAATGGAAGGGAGGAGAGGGGCCAGGGAGCCGGGCTCCTTGGCCAGTTCTGTGAGCACAAGCAGAAAAGATGGCTCCTGGGCTGCCCAGGGAGGGAGGACAAGTGACCAGTCTCCTTTCCCCACAGGGTACCAGCCCCCAGGGAGGCTCAGGGGCTCCAGGGTCATCGTCTTCCTGGAGCCTTTTCCAAACCAAGGTGGTGTGTGGGCTGTGGGTGTCGCCTCTGTGCCCACTGGACAGACATCTGTGCTCACAAGCCTTGAAGACAAGGGCTTATGGCCACCTACACTCAAGACTCTGCAGTGATGTCACAACTGAAAGGGATGTGAGAGGTCGTTTAGTATCGTGTCTCCCAAATGTGTTCCAAGGAATAGTCGGTGCACAAGTTTGTAACAGGTATTCTGTGAAGGAATGGGGTCTCTGGCCAAATGCATTTGGGAAATGCTGCATTACTCTGCTCCCCTCCCCCAAGTCATTGTCAACACTGGACCAGTCAAGATGCTGAGAAGCCCTGCACTGGCTCAAATTCCCTTAATATGTCATTTTCCAAATTTATTTGCACATGGAATACCCTTTTTGTTGAAATGATTCTGTAATCATTTTGCCAGGCCAGTGTTCTACAGATCACAGTTTGAGACATATGGATACAGCCAAGTCCTTTATTTTATAGATGAGAAAGTGCAGGGCCAGGGAGCTTGGGTCACCCAGAGAAGGGTCCGGCCTTTTGACCAGGCTCCAGCCATCATCAGCTTCTGCAAGTTCTTTCTACATCTCTCCCCACCACAGCCTTTCGACCTCCAGCTCCTTGTGTTGGTGGCCTTCCCGGCTGAGCTTAGATCCCCATCTTCCTCTTAGGGAGAGAGATGAGGGACCTTTTTGCTGACTCTCAGGTGGAGACAGGGCAGTTTCAACAACCTTAGCTGGAGGGGGCTCCTGAGGTGACTCTGGACCCCTGGGGTGCAGACTTTAATCTTGGAGTTGCTGGTTTCTGAGTGATCATTGAGCTGTTTGGAATTTTAGACAGACTGGCATGGGAGGGAACCGTTAATGAATCCATCTTCTCTCTCTGCTATTCATTTTCAATCATGGCTGCTCTGCAGGAAGCATTTAGATGTGGTGCAATGGGGAATGTTTGCTAACCAACACACACACACACTGTCTGATCAGTGCCAGTGACGGACATCGGAAGGTAGTGAGCACCGAGCTCTGGGCACACTGGTGCCTGCCCTCACCACTGGGACTTAGGTTCACAGAGCTTCCATTAGTAGCACCATTTTCACTGGAGGGATGAGGACATTGGGCAAGAGAAGTCAAGCAAATTGCCCAAGGTCCTGGGACCAGAAAAGGGAAGCAGGGATGCATGTCCAGGGAGTGGGGCTCTGCAGCCTGTGCTGCACCACTCGATGCCATTGTCACCGGCATTTTGGGAAGGATGGGCTCACTCAGATTTGTTTAACATGTCCATTATTTTATAAAATTGTGCATTAGAAAATCAATGCTTCAGTCAAGGCCCTGGCCGCTGGGACAGTCTATTTCTGGAGGGATTCCTCACCCTTCCATTTGTTTCATGCAGCTGGTGCCACGTTGGGGAGGGAATGCTGGTCACTCGACCTCCCTTTCCTCAGCAAGCCCAGGAGCCGGCTGCATGGTCTGGGTCTGCGCTCTCAGAGAACTGGCCCAGAAGTGGACCATCCCAGCCCCCTCTACACAGACGCTGTCAGAGAACACAAAGTTGTGTGGGTGGGAAGCAAGCTCTGGGTGGCGATTATGATTCCCCAGACAATTACGGTAATGCTGTTTGACTCTGAGTGCTCAGTTACATTTCAAATTTATTTCCAATTGTTTTGAGCTGGATCAATGGGAGACAAAGATACCTTTTAGCTCTGGCACCTGCTGTTCCCCCCAATTGTCAAGGACTGACATTATCCCAGTCAGTGTATTGATGATTCACTTCCTTGCTTCCCCAGCCCCTGGACCACCCACCCCACTCACCCCAGCACGAACTTTCACGCCAATGAGATGACATCCTGCGCAGGGAGACCTGTGTGCCCATTCTTTCTTTCTCCCTGGCAGAGCAAAGGCTGGCCTCATGGGTGGCCGCTGCCCCACTGGGTCCCTGGGAGAGGCCTCATGAAGCTTGGGTCCTCCTCTTTTCCTCCCCAGGCAGGTACCTAGTGTTCCAGGTATCTTGGGAAGAGGCAGGTGATCTCACGGTCTGCTTGGTTGTGCCGGTAGTGGTGGTAGGGTGCAGGTGCATTTTCCCTCATGGAATCGGAGGAGTCATTCAGGGAGGTGAGGTCTCATGTCCCTCAGATAAAGTACTCTTTTCTACCGCTGTCACCGGCGTCCTGGAGGGCAGGGTCACCCTGCAGAGCCGCATCTGCACTTTCAGCAAATTCCGTGCCCTTGGCCTCGTTGGTATGGTATGTGCCCTTGTGCCGGTACATGTAGCATAGTACGACGAAGATCAGGGAGATCAGAACGATGGCCACAGCGGCGATCACACCTGTAGGTGGAAAGAAATGCACAGTTTGGTCTGGAGCCCTGGAACCTGGGGCAGGGGTCAGGACCCACAGAGGTTGTGTCGGGACAGATGTGCTGCTGTAACAGACAGGCTGCTTCATTCGTTCCTCAGGCTTCTCCCTGCCTCGTGTGAGAGCTCGCCCCTCACCTGTGCCCACGTAAAATGACCCCTTCTCTCCCCTCCCTCCCTCCTTCCCTCTTTCTTTTCTTCCCTTTCCTTCCTCCGCTAAGCACTCTGCAGACAGGATGGAGCAGTGTCCCAGGATTGAGCCTGGCTAGAGGGGCTCACAGATCTCTAAGGGGTCCCTGCAGTGTGTGCATAACGTATGTAATGCGTGTGGGCGCCTGAAGCTGAGGGCTCACGGGACTCAGAGCTTCATGTTTCAAAGCAGCTCAGTCCCAGTTGAGGGGTTTCCTGGGGCATGGGACCTTCCGTGCTAAAGCCAGGAAAGCCCCGGAAACCTGCGAAGAGTTGATTGCCCTATGTGCACCCCATAGGGGGGAAAAAGACGAGGGCTGTTAACTGCGCACATGGGGGTTTGTCACGTGAGCTGTGGTTGGTTTTCCACAGGCATGACGCCGCTCCCCACCCACCCTGCTCCCATTCACTCCTGGGCGGTGAGGACTGAGACAGTTCTGGCAGGAGGAGCAGAACCTGGCCACAGAGAGGACTGAAGAGGGAGGCGATGCCTGCAGAGGACGATGTGCCAAGGCTGGAATGTGCTGGGAATTGGCTGGCCTTTCACCTCTGTTGGGATTCGGGAAGGGCAGGGAGGTGAGGAGGGGGCCGGCCAGTAAGAAGAGAAGGGCTCGGTGGTCCAGTGAGGTGGAAAATGCCAGGCTGGAGAAAACTGAACCGGTATCTTTGACTGCTTGCTGCTGCTACTGCTTTTTAATTGAGGGAGTTCCCCAAGCGATGAATAAACTAGCGGGAAGCACGGATCTCAAAGAAGGACACAGAGCAAGCAACACCACCCAAACTTGGTTGTTCCTGAAACACAGTTTGGGGTCACAGCTGCACAGGGTTTAAAGCAAGGCAAGGGCAGGACTGTATTTCCTTTAGGATGAAGGGACGGGGTGTGAGACTCAGGGCAAGGGAACAGCGTGGGATGAGGGAGATGGGGGAGAAGTCCAGGCAGCCCCGGTCAGCCCTCCCACCCTCCCTCCCACACCTCTGTCACCAGAGCGGCTCTGTCCCCAGCCCCTAAGTCCCTATGGGTCAACAGCCCTGAGAAGGACACCTCCTGACACATGGTCCAGGCCCCTCTCACTCACCCCGTCCCCTCTGGCTGCGCCCCCTTCATCAGGACAAATACTGGATATTTCTTAACAGGGCTAGACTCATATTCCACATTCTTCTGAGGGAGGAAAAGCCCTGGCCACAGCCACACCCACCCGAGTCCTTAGGCTGGTTGTCCCTTTGGTATTGCCTCTGACCCTCCCAGCTGCTTGAAGTGTCCCTGCAATGACAGCTTACCTGCAATGATGGCGATGTCCATCACGGTGAAGGCTATCAATGGGCTTAGCTCTGGGAACAGAAGAGAAGAGGCTGAGGTGAGGGAAGAAGGCTCTCCATACCTGGCAGCACTTTAGCTGAACCTGCACTACTCTCTGCTGTCATGTGAGCAGCTCTTTGAATAGGCCCAGGTGAACAGGAATGGCATGGGGCATGCACAGACCTCTGGCCAGGTACACAGACCTGGACCCAGGCTCTGCTTGGCCACCGACAATATGAGAGCATGGTGCAAACCACCAGGTCACGCCAGGACCATGTGAGCTCCCTGCCATATCCCTGCACCAAGGCTGGTACCTGCACTCTCTGCTCACATGTGAGCAGCTCGGTGAATGTGCCCAGGTGGACAGGTGTGGTGTGGTGCACACACAGACCTTCGGCCAGATGCACAGATCCAGACTCTGCTGGTGCATGAGCTGGAGAGCACCGTGCAAGTCCCCAGATCACTCCAGGACCATGTGAGCTCCCTGCTGTGTCTCTGTGCTGAGGCTGGTGCCTACACCAGGCAGATGCTCAGTAGGTGTCTGTGGTGTGTATGAAGGCATGTACTGTTGAGTTTAACACAGACCATTTGAGGAGTGTCCGCTTATACCAGGTGTTGGTTTGGTTGCCTTCCATCAACTACATCATGTGCTCTTCACAGCAATCCTGTGAGTTGACTGGTGTTATTAGCCCATTTCACAGGTAGGACACTGAGGCTTAGAGATGTGACAGGCCCACATCACACAGCTCATCCAGTGGTGGGTAGGGACCCAGCCTGCGCTCTTGCCTCTGGAGTGCTCTTTCTGTCTTTCTCTCTTTTAGAAGCCCCTTCCCGGGCTCCTGCCTGGGGGTTCCTCCCTGAGAACCCTTCATAGGTCTTTGTATCGACCCTCTTGTGGGATGGGCCATCCTGTGATTCTATCCAAATTACTGAATATTTTTTCGCTGCTCAATGATCTGGCTAGAGGGCTAGAAACTCAAGAACAGCTGGGACCTGTACATTACCTTGAGCTGCTGCACAGAATGTCTCCTCTCCTCTGGGAGATGAGTGAAAAAAAGGATTTATTATACCATGGAAATATCAGTGTTAACATGGAAGTCCCATGTTTCCGTTACAACGACTACGCATATTAAAACAGAGAAGGATGTTTCATAACAGTCATTTCCACTCAGATAATCACCTTAATTATAGTGCTATGAGGTCATTCTCTCCAGCTTAGCTGTCAGATCCTTCTTTCTGATAAGAAACCGGTTGTTGGTGTTTGGAGGGCTGGTGGTGGGTGCGGGGAGAGACAGACTCCAGGCTGGAGGCCAGGAGCAGGGGAGCAGGAGAGCCAGGCCAGGGGTCTGGAGCCTGGAGGTGGGGAAGAGGCTGAAGCAAGGCCCAGTCAGCAAAGACACAGAGTGGGCACACGCCAGGAGTCCAGGCGGGGAGGGGGTGGGGTGTTCAGAGTCCTTCTCGGCAGCAGCATCAAGCCGATGCTGGACTCTGCAACCCAGCGTGAGCAAGTACAGCTGTGATTTAGTATCTAGCACATAGTAGGTGTCAATAAACACACACTGAATGGATTTAGAGGTGGAGTGCTAGACCTTTTCAATCACTAAGAACCAACCTCACAACTCAGTAAGAAAGAATAGCATCTTCTTACTCAGGTTGGCGTGATGGTTACAGAAGCTCGAATACCCAGAACTGTCCTTAGGAATCTTCCAGGTGAAGACTAGCCCTTCTTATGTTAGTTTGTCCAATGCATCTAGGATTAGAAGGGACTGTTATTGTCTCTTTTAAAAACAATTAGCAGTTGCTTACCATGTGCCAGGTACTGTTCTCAGCATTTAACATGTTTTAACTCAGTCCCTGCAACAGTCCCATCTGGGGAGAGTTATAATTATCCCCACTTGACAGATTTTGCTGCCAAGTTCCATAATAGTGCTATCGTTTTCTGGGGGTCATACAGCTGCCACGAGAGTCAGGAGGCAATCAGTCAGTGTGGTTAGTCCTGCAGGGCGCTACCCCGTGCAGAGCTGGCTTCCAGATGAGGCAGTTGGCTTGGACCACTTTGGGTGCATTTCTTGGCTTGTGTCTAGGGACCCTGTATCCAAATCTCTATACTGGGATGCTAGATGCCCTTCTGGCAGGCCAGCCAGGTTGGGAGGAAGGTGGGCCTGAGACCTCCAGGGATCACCAACTGGGCCTCCCAGCAAGGGCTCCCTCCACCCACTGAGGGGCATGGTGGGCAGGAGAGCCCCTCAGTTAACATTGCTCTCTCCAGGTCCCACTCTCCAAGTGCTGCGTGCAGCTGAATTTGCACACGTTGCACAGTATGATGGTCTCCAGGGATGTGACCATCTTCAGCCCGACACAACTGCCCTGTAGGCCAGAATGGGCACAGAGGAAGAAGTGCAGGCCTACCTGGGAAGGTGAGAGCGGTCCCTGGACCAGTGGCCTCTTGCAGAGCCTGTTAGGAACAGAAATTCTTGGGCCCCAGCCCAGACCTGATACAGAAACACCAAGGCTGTGATCCAACAATGGGTATGGTAACAAGGCCTCCAGGGGATTCTCTCAGGCCTGAGAACGGCTGGTGTAAGAGAGGGCTTTTCAGATTGGCCCTTGAAGGATAAATAGGAGTTTGCTGCACAGAGATTAAGCTTTCCAGGCAGAAAGCTCAGCATCCACGTCAGTGTTCACCACTCCCTACTTCTCAGCTTTCTCCCCAAGTGTCTGCTTGCCATCGTGACAGCAAGGCTCCTGAAGCCAGGCGTGTGAGCTCTTGCCTCTGGAGAAGGCGGGTGAGCACCCTCGATGTCTGCACTCCCTTGAGCTGTTCCTATTCAGCCAGCAGCAGTGATATTGGGCATTTGAAGAAGGCTGGCTGGAGTGAGCTCAGATCCTACCCAGGAAGCTGATGGGCTGGTCTGCGATCAGACTAAAGAATCTGGCATGAAAGTCCGTTCCTTGCTGGAGCTGAGGGTCAAGTATGAGGTTGGGATTAAGATTATTTTGAGCTCAGGAACTAGGATGGGGATGATCTATGGGCAGCCTTGGGGTGGGTTTATGGTAGAGTAAGGTGTTATTTATGGCCAGGGTTGGGTGTAGGATCAGAAATGGATAACTGCCTAGCCCTGTGATTGGATAGGCATGAGAGGACGCATTTTTGTGAAGACCCAGGGTGCCCTGCTTTTCGTTCACAGCTCTCCTCAAGATCACAAGGTCCCCACCAGACTGAAAGCTCCACAAGTCCAGACACTGCATCTGTCTTGCTCACAGCATCAGCTGGGTGCCTGGCACTGAATGGCAATTGCTGAATGTTTGAAAGCCTAGCACTTTCTGGGGAGCCAAGAACCCACTAAAACACACCCTTCACTATCCACGTCGTGGAGCTGGGCATGGATCTTCTCTCACGGAATCTGCCACTGGCAGCAGCCAAGTCGGTGCTGATTCCACACATCCTCAGCAAAGTCAGCTGCCCATTCTCTGCTCAAGGACAGCAGTCCCTGGAAGGCAGCAGGGCACACAGGTGCTACCCCACAATGCAGGTGACACTCTGCTTCAGTTGACAGCTTGAGGGCAGCTAACGGGGTACAAGACCTCAGCTGCAGCTGGCTCCTTGGGGCCAGTGGTGTTTCTCAGATGTGGATGGAGAGCAGTGCTCAGGTGCTGGCGCTGGGGATGGAAGTGACACTCGTCTGTTGCCCCCAAGGGCCTCCCTTGTCTTGCGTTTTCAGATGACGCTGTGCTAGGAAGCTCTTTCTTCCTTCAAGGCTACGTCTCTACACCTCCTGGCCCATCTCTCATGGTTTTCCCTCTGCCTTAGGGGTCCCAGAGGGAGCTCCGTCCTTCCTGACTTCCATTTCCATCTGGCCCAGCAAAGGAGGACAAATTCAGGCACCGGCGAGGACTCAGGGAGTGAGTTCCTCTAGAGCTGTGAGTGAGGACAGCTTCACACAGGATGCCTGGGTGTTCTGGGAGAGGGGAGACCATTTTAGCCTTAAAATCATGACAGGAAACTCAGGTTTGTCACAGGGGCCCTTGGAGAGTGAGTTCCCGCAATGACAACCTGTGTTTGTGACAGAAACACAGTAGCAGTATCTATTGCTTGATGGCGTGTCAAGGTGGTGCCAGTTATTGAGTACTCAGCTTCAAGGAACCTACAGACCTGGTTGGAGAAATCACTTTGCCAAGTGCTCTGAGGCAGAGATGGCTTTGGGTGAGTCTAATTGGGGTTTAGGAGCAGGACAGCTGCTGGGGAAGAAGCCGTGGCCTCTGCGGGCGTGGAAAGGTCTTCTTGGCCTGCACTGGGCTTTTTTCTTCCTGCTCCAGGTTCCTCAACATCCTCGTGCAAGAGAAGCAGAAATCAGTTGATGGTTGAAGTTCTTTAACTGACTTTTCTTTCTGGTGGAAAAGGTCAAATACATCTACTTTTCCTTGATTTGCTATTATTGCTCCCTGAAAGGATGTAGCATTCAAGCTCTAGGTTTCAGAATATAAGTGCCCCAAAGAAATAAGTGAATGGTTTATTACCCATTCATCCATTTTTCCTGGAAGCCAGCCAGTGTCAGCTGAGCAGTTAGCACTTGTCCAGTCCAAGGCTTAAAGGGAAGAGGGGAAGGTGGCATCTATCCCCAGGACTTGGGTGGGAGAAGTTAGATGCTGACACTCTCTATAGAAAGTAAGGAGGTGCCGGGAATGTTGTAGAAGGGCTCAGCCACCAGACGCAGCCCCAGGACAGTGAGTGCTCATCTCATGTTGGTGCTCCTGCATTCCTTCCCTCAGCACACCTTTCTAGCACCTACCATGTTCCAGCAATATGCTCTGTAGTTAAGGCCAGGCCCTGCTGCCAGGAGCTTCCTGTGTAACTGGTGGGGACTAATGCATCCGAGGGTAAGTTCAGAAAGGGTTGTTCTCTGACAGAGCCCATGGTTCTTCCATGTCCTCAGGAAAGGCTTCCTGGAGGAGGTGGTCCCACATCCGGCCTGCTGAGATAGTGGGTGGGCAATGTCAGCAGAGGAAAGTAGGCATGGTGGTGAAAGAGGGACGAGGAGGGAAGGTCTGCAAGGTGGTGGAGAGCCAGTGAGCCTTCTGGGTGGGTCAGAGGGCCTCCCTCACTTGGGACCCAGTGGCCGTAATGCCTGCTCACTGTGTGTCACAGGCTGGGCTCCAGGCAGCTGCCGGATGTATGTTACCGAGGCGTCACCTGCCCACACTCTCCAGCATGAACGTCCTTTCCATCTGTGCAGAAGAAAGCATGTGTCCATTCTCCGGGGCTTGTGGACGAAATTCACAGGCAAGGCGGTACTGGACAGGTGAGGACAATGTGAACTTGGCCATCCCAGTTAGAATGCACTTGCCAGTCTCAAGGTCAAATTGATTGCCCTTGTAAACAATCTCCCTGATCCCAGGGCTGCCAAAGTGCTGCGCAATGTAGTCCTACTGCTCTGACCCCCTGTAAAATGATTCCGCCATGTGTTCCTCCTCCTCACCCTTCTCCTGTCTTGCCAGTTGCTACTGTATAAAAACATGGCACAGATGTTGGTATTGAAGCCTTGCAGGCTGCCCTACACCAACCACATCAAACCCCTGCATTGTGGCGGAAGCATTAAAGCCTGCCTGGCCAGGTGACAAGGGGATGTGGTCTCTCTGCCCTGCAGAAGAAAGTCATTCTTGCATCAGTGAATTGGGGAGGAAGCAGAGATTCAACACTCAGAAGGCAGAGTCAAGAAAGGGCCTCTCTTCCCTGCATACATCTCTGAGTGTTGCCCAGGAATGTTTTATCTAGGCATTTGCAGGAGGGGGACTGGGAAGACAGCGAGCTCATCGTAACTTACAACTCAAAGTATCTGGTTCCAAGGTTTTCTCTATGTGTCTTTCTTTCAGACACACTGATAGAGGTTGGATGTGTTGCCCCCAAAACTCATGCGGAAATCTCATCCCCAGTGTGGCGGTGTTGGAAACTGATTGGGTCATGGGGTGGATCTCGCATGAATGGATTAATGTTCTCCCTGGGAGAGGGGGAAGTAATGATTGAGCTCTTGCTCTCTTAGTTCCCACAAGACCTGGTTGTTTGGAAGACCCTGGCACCTCCTCTCTCTCTCTCTTGCTTCCTCTCGCCATGTGATCTGCTTGTACCAGCCGACTGCCTGCCACTTTTTGCCATGAGTAGAAGCAGCCTGAGGCCCATGCCAGATGCAGCTGTCCCAGAATCATAAGCCAAATAAACCTCTGTTCTTTATAAATTACCCAGTCTCAGGTATTTCTGTAATAGCAACACAAAATGGACTAATACACACACACAGCCTTAGTTCAACAGCTTGACCACTCTGCCTCAGTTGAGCAGCAGGGTCTGAGTGAAAGGAAGAATGCTTTGTCTCTGTTCTTAGGCCGGAGTATAAAGAAATGGAGCCCCCTTCTATGTCCAGGATGGTGACAGCAGCTGAAAACAGCAGGAAACCCTAAAGGGAAGACGATCCTTGGGATAAAAGGGTCGGCTGAGCAAGATGAAATACGGCTGTCCACACGGGGATTCTGCTGGGGGGTGGGGAGACCTTGTCAGCTCTGGATTGTGTGGGGTCTGTGGTTTATTAAAGAGACAGCAAATACCCTCCTTTTAGTCATGGCTTAGAGTGAAGAGATCTACTGTTCCCCCATTCCCCACCCTCCACAGACACAGCCTACAGGAGGGATTCCTAGGAAAATCAAATTTAAAAGAGGCAGGAGAGGGGGAGGAGAAGATTGTGGTCAGGCGTCTGTGTCTGGCTCTCAGGGAGGAAGCTGTACGGTTGAGAAGCTGCCTGGGGCTTGATGGACATCTGGATGCTTGGGTGGGGGCAGGGGGCTGGCGTAGGGTGCTGGTGTGTCCAGTATCAGCAGGCCACCTAAGAAGCTCAGGCTTAAGACAATGGCCAGACCACCAAAGGGAGCTTATAGATTTCTCTTCCTAGCAGGAGAAGAAAATCTACTATTGGAACAGTTGCTGTGGCTTCAGCACACCACTGGGAGAGGGGCCCAGCTTCTTAATTTCTAATTTCCACCTGTTCTTTATCAGGCCGACTGATCTTCACAGGGAATGGAGACCTGTCGGTCACCAAGAGAGAACTCAGCTGGGGGCGGAGAAGCACTACATGCCACCTGGTCAGACTACAGACAGCATCGCTGCTCTGACCTCGTCAGGACCCAGGCTCAGGAGAACCCCGTGCCCCTGACTCATCCATCCCCGAGACCCCCTGCCAAGGGTGTCACACGCTCCAAGGGGGACTTCTGCCTGCCCCAGACACTCACTCCTGTGCTCTCTCTGAACTCTGCTTATACTCCCTCAGGGCCCCTCCACAGAGACTAAGACCTCACAGGGCCGTTTTCCTTGTTACTGATTTTGGGTCTTTTTGCCTGATCTTGCTACAGATGGAGTAATGGGGAGAACGTGTGTTTTGGGGGAACACGGGCCTCCCATCTGGGGAACTGTGGACCAGGCACCTCTCTGACCTCCAACCTCTGATCATAGGGTAAAGACTGCCCAACCCTCCGGGTGGATGTTCACAGCGTGTGTGACTCCTACGAATGTTCGTACCTGTGGGTCCTCGAGGAAAAGAACATGCCTCATGTTTCTCTTTCAGGGCTAATGGGAGGCTGAGCGCCTGGCAGCACTTACTTAGAATTTGCTGGATTATGGATAATAAGGGAGGAGATTAAAGTATTCACCATCTACTGAGTACAAAATGCAAGACCCTGAGAAGGGAAGGAATTAAACACCCTAGAGTCTCAGTCTCCTTCTTGAATGGCACCTTATCCCACCTTCCCATCTTGAGGTAGGGTCACACCTGTGATGTAGGGCAAACTTTCGCAGGCAAGTTGCCTCATTTCTGAGCACCTTCTTTCCTTGTCTAGAAGACAGAGACAGTAAAAACCCTGCCTGACAGGGCTGTTGTGGGGCTGAGGTGCTAGGCACCAGTCCTCAAACCTGAGCCTGACCACAATTGCTGGGGAACTTGTTACACCACAGAGCACTGCCCCCATCACCAACATTCTGAGCAGTCAGTAGGCCTGGGTGGGCCTGAGAATGAGCATTTCTAACATGTTCCAGGTGCTGCTGAGGCTGCTGGTCCAGGAGCCTTGAGCTCGTGACTGGGATGGTGGTCTACACACCACATGGCACAACACCAGTGCTAACTGTTACACTTTGCCCCTTTGCAGAGGATGATATTAGGCTTCCATAAACAGAACCAGGGGGACTGGTACCCTCTTATCCATGCAGGTATGAAGTCAGAGTCACAAACACCTTGGCCACAACTTTGAGCTTAGTGTCCTTTCTCCCAGTGGCCAGTGATGTAGTTGGAGACCTGGGACAGTCAAAAACCTTGAGAATCTGTCACTTCTGCCTGTTCCCATGAGGTGCTGGGTGTGGGGATGGGGAGCCCTTGTGACAGGGTCCAGTAGATGCACCCACCCTTCTAATCAATGGCTCATGAGACTGCAGGCTTCTCAGTCTCAGTGAGAACTAGTGTTCTCAGCTACTTCCCTACCCCTACCCCCCAGATCTCCACTTGCGACCGCATTGAGACCAATCGGAAAGAAAAACAACCACTGCTGGTTGATTTAAATATAGCTGGGCTCCAATGGTGCAGCAGGGCAATGCTTCTCTAGGAGAAGGTTGTCTGCGGTATCTAAGTGGCAAAGGAGGTAGATGTTTGCAGATATTGTGAGGAGCCAGGAGGGGGCTGTGTATATCCCATCAGCATCTGCTTGGCTACCCAGCTCTGAGCAACATGAGGAGCAGATGGAGCACAGAAGGCCCTGGACATACCTCTTTTCAGCCCCTCCTCCATCCAGATACCTCCCCAAGGAGTTAGGGTGCAAAGGAAGGCACACAGTGACCTCACAGCCCCACCTGCCAGCCTTGGGGCTGGGTACCTAGACTGCACCCCTGTGAGGTCAGCACCCTTGGCAGGCATGGAACAGACAGGTAGTGGAGTGACAGTTCAGCTCCCACACTCACGCCTGGACCACCTTGGGGGGCAAGGTGGCCTCTCTTATCTCAGTTTCCTCACAAGTAAGATGTGGTGGCACTACTGTGCAAGCTTATTGGGAGTTAGTATGTGGTAAGCACCCAGTACAGCGTTTGGCACAGGTAAGGCTATTTGAATGTTAGTTATCATTGTCGATTTGTTGGCATGGCCTCAGTCAAAGCAGGATTCTCAAAAATGGGCATCTTCAATGCTCTTGTACACAACTTGGCAAATGTATCACCCTGAGAATCAAACAATATACTTCTAATAATTGATCCTAGAGAAATCATATGGAAAGAAAAATCCATGCTCAGGAAAGTGTATTGCAATGTGGTTTAAAGTGAAAAATAAGAGAGAACAATCTAAATGTTCCACATTAGGGAACTGGTTGTGTAAATGATGATACGACTCTGTGATAGAATATTATGCAGTTATTGGATTGATGCATCTGAATTCTTAGGGACAGGAGGAAATGCTTAAAGTACAGTGTTAAGTGAGAGGAACAGGACCTTGTAAATAGAAATGATACTAAATGTCCCCAAAATGTCTTAGACAAAGGAATGAAAGGAAACACACTTAAAATGTTAGGTGGTGGCTTTTGGGTGGTGGATGGGATTTATGGTTGGTTTTATTTTCTTCTAGTTTTTTGTACTTTCCAAGCCATCTAAAATACGCATGTGTTACTTTTACAGTCAAGAAATGGGATGACTTTTCAGAACTGGCTATCGAGTCACAGAATCTTCAAAGCCCCAGACTAGAAGGTCTGAGACGGTCCCTTCCCCTACCCAGCCTGCCCGCCTCACTGCATGCCCCCCTGGGTGCCTGCACCCCCTCCACTGTGTCTCCCACAAGCTGCCACTGGGCTACTGTTGGAGATCAGGACCACAGCCGCCCTCTCCGAATGACTCTCTGAGTTGTGTTTTCACACATCCTCTGCCTAACCCAGTAAGGAGATGCTTCAAGGAGATGTTTTCATCTCCAGCGGGAAATGTACAACGTGGAACAGAGCTAGTGTGTTCAGTGACCTCAGCTCCTTTCACCCATTCCCTGGACTGCAGTTGGAGATTGAGGAACATGAGCCGGGGCTTGAGTCCAGCAATTCTCACCCAGGCCTTTGCTTCTGCAGGTGGAGCGGGTCACAGGGCTGTTGGTCCATAGGTTTTGCTTCTCTGGAGCTTCTTTAGGTCATGTTAGTGTCTTACTCAGCTGGCTTCCGAGGGACCCCTGACTTTGGATAACTTCTAAAGACTCTAGAAAGGCTCCTCACTTCCTAGATTAGTTGAAAGTTTGGCCAGGATTCTCTGAGGGGAGGCCTGGTTTTGGTCTCATGGGAAAGAACCTTACACTGAATGTACAGACTCAGTTTCTCCCCAGGGCCTACTCTTTCTGTTTCCTCCCTTTCTCTTGATTCCTGTAGCCATCTTCAATTTCTTTATCCTCATCCACATCTCCTGCTTCTTTTTCCAAGGTATAATAAGGCTTTCTCCAAAGATTTTGCTCCATATTTATAAAGAAGTAGTGGGGTTTGGTCTCCTAAAGCAATGACACTCTCTGTATCCCCCACAGGAATTGAGGTCACACAGTGAGGGACTAACAGGACGGGCCATGGGAGCTGAGCTGCATAGGGTGGACGTGAGGAGAGGAAGGGGAGGTTCTCAGTGGGACAGGTGTCAGGTCACTGGACTGGAGGTGCCCATGTGCTGAGGAGTTGCCGGAGGGGACATGTGGAACCAATGGGACATGAGCAGGACATGCCGGAGGAAGACCCCGAGCAGCATGGCTAGGAGACTTTGGATTTGGTGTGGTCACTGGTAATGCCATCCTGCCATGTGACAGCAGGAGTGGGCAGCTGGTGTCAAATGGAGATGAGTCTCATGTGTGTCAACAGCTCAAAGGAAGTCACACGAGACAGATAGCACAGTGGCTGCCTCGAGGAGGAGGAGCTGATGTGTGCTTTTTGGAAGGAAGGGGCTTTGAGGGAGGAGGAAGAAACATGTCTCGGAAGTGGCCTGGAGGAGCAGGGAGGGTGGTATAAAGAGAGGACAGAGAAGCGGCCACGGAGTGAGAGGGTCAGCAGTGTCCTCGGGGGAGCTGGGCTCCCGTACCAGGAGGAGAGAAGGTGCGTCCAAGTAGAGGCCAAGGCAAAGGCTTGGTGGTGGCACCTCTGGTTCAGTGGGCACGGTGCAAGGTTTGTGGGGTGGGAGGGAGAGGTGAGCGGCTCCCACCTGAGCAGTAAGGGATGTGCAGGGCTGCACAGGGGAGAGGCCGGGCATGAGGAAGGGCCCAGAGGCTTGGGCATTGGGTGTCTTTGCCTCTGGGTGTCACAGTCATCTTTCCCAAAGGCCTGGGAGGTTCTTGGAGTCATCTGTGTGCTCTGCTCTCTTCTCTTCAGCTGCTCTTCCCCCCCCACATCATTCAGTCCCTGAACTGGACCCTCCAGTTACTCAAAGGCTGAAGTCACTGGCAGCAAGGTCAGAGGTGGCCTGGGAACCTGGCTATCCATCCCTGCCCCACCACCTTAGTATGGGATGATGGGCCGACCACACCTGGATGGATGGCTGTTTATCCTTCTGCTAAAGGTCTAGTCCAAGTTCCACTGCCTGACATTTCAGAATCTTTGGACTCTCTTATTCAGGTATGAATCCTCTAAGTTTTCCCTTTATCAATGTTTCTTGTGTGTGGGGACAAGCTGGTTGGAAGGAAACCTCCCGGGAGGCAGAGGCTCTGCACCACGCCATGGAGACTCTGAGTCTGCAAACTCCTGCTCAACTTTCGAGTTCAGATCACCATCACCTCCTCCAAGAAGCCTTCTCTGACTTCTGCATGAGGACTGAGTGCTGAGGGCAGTGAGCTTTCTCACAAAGGGCCATGCAGTGAATGTTTTAGGCTTTGTAGACCACATACAGTCTCTGTTGCATGTTCTTCTTTGTTTCTTTGTTTGATTTTCTTTAAAATCCCTTAAAAATGTAAATATCATTCTAAGCTAGGTGACAGTACAAAAACCAGGCCACAGGTTGCATTTAGCCCACAGGCTGCAGTTTTTTGAACAATTTGTCTTATCACCATGAAAGTGCTTTGCAGCTGTCTCTGCACTAGTTTTTGAGCTACTAGAGGGCAAGAACTGTATCGCATGCCTCAAACGCTGACACGATGCCAGCTGAATGAATGAGTGATGTTGCATAAAATATCCTCTGATGTGTCCCAGCTGATTCTTTTATCGTTATTTTCTTCCTACACACATGCCTCTCACATGCTAGATAAATGACCTCCCTAAGATTCTCTGATTCACTGAACAGTCACTCTGCAGATGTACACTAAGCTTCCAATGATACTAATGGCAGGCCTTTGTAGAGTCCTGGGGACACGAGGAAGAGGTAGAGCAGAGGTATGTGTACGTGTGTGTGCCCCTGTGCTCTAACATGTGCTCACACATGTGGTTCAGATCTCTTGACCCCTGTGCAGCCCAGAGTCACAATGATGTGCTCTCTGAGGTCCCTGCTCTCCAGCTGATTGTGTGTGCTAATCTTTACCACTTCTCTGGAGGACTTAATTCACTTAAAAAATGATATAATTGTATTTTCAGCATAATTAGTTACTTAATTACATGACTAAATGTCCTCTATCGGGCTGCATGTGTAAATAATGATGATTTAGTTAGCCACATTTTGTTATTCGGTTTCCAGAAGGCTCATCCAGTGGTGAACAGGATGTGGAAAGTGTTTTTCTCCTTCCTTCACTGGGTTTGACAGGCAAGAGCTGCAGAGCCCCTGTGTGGGGAGTGAGCAGGAAGGCAGGGGCAGCAGATGGCTGGAGGGGACTTCTGCTGCCTGCAACCTCAGTCCAAACACTCAGGGCATTAAGTGCTCACATTCCAAGGCAGACAGCAGCACTTCCCACAAGACATGCTGAGGAAGGGAGGCTAACGTGGCCCAGGGACAGCAGGACCCACAGGTGATGGGAGAGAAGGGTGGAGATGTGACGGTGACGTGTCCTGGAAGGAAGGAAAGGCACAGGGGCAGGAGCTGGACATCGCTTCTCCTCCTTGCCTAGGATGCTTCTCCGCCTCCTGAGCCAGGCAGGGGGCTCAGAGGGCAGTGGTCAGGCTCACCAGAGGAGATGCGTATGAAGGCCTGGTGAGAGTTTATATGTGATAAGTGCCAGAGCTATTGTTACTGATAATAATGTGACTTGTCTTGGACCCTGGATGAGTGTTTAAAAAGGGTGCTAGGAATAACAGGGTGCATTTTGATCTGAATATTGGGAGCACACTGCTGGGGTGGTGGTGAAGAGAGGGACACACCCACATCTACAAATTGCTTTTTACGAAAGACATCTTAAAGTGCTTCAAGGGGCATCCTGATGGGTGGCATGGGGGGCTTGGGTCTTGGTGCCAGAGAGATTTGGATGCCTGTGTCCCAGCAGCATGCACCCCTTCTCTGTCCCTCAGCTTGCTCATCTGTAAAGAAGAATGACGGCAGGTGACATGTACAGATCATCTGTGTATGGCTCCCGGGGGCAGTGCCTCCCCCCACGAGGTCTGGGGCTGGGAGGGAAGCTTCAGGGGCCAGTTCCAGTGACTGGGAACACAGCGGGTGTTCGTTTATTTTCTGAGTGGTTGGGCTTCCTGAGCGCTTCCTGCCCTGCCATTAGCCTTCCTTTGTCCTCCAAATCCTGCCTTCTGGGTATCAGGGCAGGAAGTCACCAATTCACTTCCTCATTTTGCATCTGCAACACAGCCAGGAAGCTGCCTGCTCCTGTTCAAGCCCTTGTGCTGTCTTCTCTCTGTGCTTGGGGAGGAAAAGCCATTTCTCTTCACCACCCCTGCTCCCCCGCCACGCCCCACCCTCCACTGTCTTTCTAGCTGATGAAAATACTCCATAATACGTCTCAATCCCTGGCAAGCTCCTGCTCTCTCCTCTCAGCCCCCTGTCTAGGTCTTGTGATTTATATTTGCGCAACATTAATCTTTTAAATGCAAAGAAGATATAAACACATACATAACTCTGCCTCTTGTCGGTTGAAGTCCCATGACACAAATCAACTGCCATCTAAATTAAATGTTTCTTTCATAGAAAGTGATAAATGCCTGGAGACTAACCAATGAAAAGCCAACAAACTTAGACTTTGTTTCCCTTCAGAATTTTGTAGGTGATGTGGCTGAAGTCAGACAACCTGTTAAAGTCTAATGACCAACAGGAGTGGGTGAATTGGCACAGTCCTACTGTGTTAATGCTGCCAATACAAACAGGATGCTTTGCTCATAATTTCTCATCAGGGGTCTTGGCACTTCAATAGCAGGTTTGAAATCTAACACATAATCTTAGGGGAAGAAGAGTAAGTACAAACACAATCTACTCTCCTGTCAGAGTGCTGTGCTAATTTCTTTGATAAAGGCAAGAATCCTTTGCTTAAGCAACCAAGAAATAGCATTACCCCAAAAGACATTAGGCAGCTATAGGGTTGGATCTGTCTGAACAATCAGAATTAGGGGCCAGGGCTGGCTGTTTAGCTCAGTTGGTTAAAGTGCTGCCTTGCAACACCAAGGTCAAGGGTTTGGACCCGCCTACTGGCCAGCCACCAAAAAACAAAGAATTAGGGGCTCCCCAGATAAGCCAGATTTTCTAAAACTGTACAGATTTTAAATAATTGTATTCTTTTTAAGTAT
This sequence comes from Cynocephalus volans, assembly GCF_027409185.1. Taxonomy (NCBI): domain Eukaryota; kingdom Metazoa; phylum Chordata; class Mammalia; order Dermoptera; family Cynocephalidae; genus Cynocephalus; species Cynocephalus volans. Next base: position 60,039,344 of record NC_084460.1, on the reverse strand, counting down.
GAGTGATTTTGTACTGAAACAAATGAAATTCTAAAATTTTATACTTTGTTTAAACAACTACTTTTGAGTTTTGTTTTGGGAAATGTAAAACCTGTGATTTTAGGAGAAAAAAAGGAAAGAATATGAATGGCTAAACCCAGTATGTATCATAAACTTATTTTCCTTTCTTCCTTTTTTCCTTGTCTTTTTACATTTTCCACCATCACTACCAGGTTCAATATCATTACTACATTTTATTATTCACCTGCATGGGTAAGTAATGGGCAATGGAGGGTCTTGAAGACCAGGTAGGCAATGAGCAGTCACTACAGGTGAGAGATTATAGAAAAGGCGGTTCTCTAGAAATTTCGAAGTAAGACAGAGACCGGGAGAAGTAGAGCCCACACTTTAGAAGAGCACTTGGAAATTCCCAAGAAAGGACCAGGATGACATGATGAGAGGCCAGTGGGGTTGAAAGTAGTGGACATGGACAAGGAAGTCTGGTGTGAGGCAGGGGCTGCAGGAGGACAGTCCTAACAAAGCTCAGAGGCTGCGGGTCTGGGAGTTTGAGGTTCAGGGAGGAGTGTGATTAAAAATTAATGAAGGAAACAGTGCGGTGCGAGGGGTAGGAGGATTATGACTAATGATTTATTCTAAATTTCCATGTATCCAATTATTGAATCACTTCCTCAGGTACGTTATTTAAAGTACTAAAAATTAAGATGTGTCTCGGATTTTCAAATTTACATAAAAAATAGGTTTCTAACCATTGCGGGAAGCATCCACAAGATGGATGAAAAGGATACGTAAAAAGAGAATCCAGAAAAGCTTCCCTGAGGATGTTTTTGGAAGACTAGGAAGGCTCCATCCACCCAGAGGGTTTTGTGGTTTGGGACTGGCCTGGGCTTCAGGGGATGGGCTCACTCGCAGTAGAAGCCTCTTGCTCCTGGTTCTCAACTCTGGCTGCACACTGCAGTCACCTGCACCCTTTCAAAAACACCCATGTCCAGGTTCTGTCCTACCTGGGATGAAATGCAGGATGCCAATTAAATTTGAATTTCAGATAAACAATAAAATATTTTTAGTATAAGTATGTCCCAAGTATTGCATGCCAACTCCACAGACGGTTCAGTTCTTTGGACTCACCAGATACCCTAGGGGTTTAGCAATGATGGACGCTTAGAAGAGAAATTTAACTTCTGAGGGTAGAATGTGCTGTTGTCAAGCAGGGTGTGTGCGAGTGGGAAGATGGACCCCTCCTGTCAGTGCTCCCAGGAGGGAGGAAGGCGGCCTGGCTTCCAACCTGACCACACCACATGAGACAAAATACCCTAATACCTTCCTTCCTTTCCGGCTCTCAGTGTCTTAGCCATAAAACGGGAACAGTAGCATCTGCCTCTCAAACCACACGCACAGTCTGTTCCACCTGCAGGGAGCACCCCGACCCCCACGGTTGGAGCCCGAGGGCCCTTTATCCCCATTCGCTCCCAATCAGGTCCTGTTGCTTGTGGCCACCAGAAGCCTTCCCTGCTTTGGTGTCTAAGAAAGTAAAGAAGTTTCTTGGGGCTCACTGCTCCTATTTCTGAGAGGTTGGGCCCTGGAGACAGGTTCGAGGAAGCAGTGGTGAGTGGTGGGCCCAGCCCCACTTTATCAGCACTGCGCCCCCAGGGCAGGGCTGCCAGAACCCCCTGCAGCTGCCAGATAAGGGGCTCAGCTCTGCTTCATCGACCACCCCGGAGGCTTATCAGGGGCAGGCCAGGGAGGAGTCATTTCCATGGAGGGAAAAAAGGACCTCAGAGGAAACACAATGCCCTTGCACATGCAGATACAGCCACACAAGCTGCCTGCCTGCGAGGCCACGCTCCCTCCGTGTCCTGCCGGTACAGGCAGCAGGTGGGTGTCTCACCTGCCACTCAGAGACAGGGTCCCTAAGACCCTCCTTACAACAATGCACCACTTACGTCCCTACTCAGGAACGAGTAGAGAGACATCATACAGCATGGGATCTGAAGCTTGGCAGAGACCGGGGCTTAAACCCAAGAGTCTGACCCACTTCAGTCAGTGCCATTTAGGTCTCAACAGCGTGTGTGTGTGTGTGTGTGTGTGTGTGTGTGTGTGTGTGTGTGTGTGTGTGTGTGTAGCAGGGAGGGGCAGGCAGTGCTTAAGCACGAAGGCCTTTCTCCTACTAAAATGATGCTATCTAAAGCACATGGTGCAATTGAGAAGAGGGGGTGAGCCTGTGGGGTACAGAGGTTGTGGAAATCCAGTCCCGGCTTTGTCATTTGCTACTGCTGTGGCCTTGGGACAGTTACTTTACACCTTTCCAAGCCTCATTTACTCAGGCACACTCAGGATACCAGGCTGTATTAGGACACCCGACCTACCTTCTGAGCGAGTGTGTAACACGTGGCAGGCCCACTCTGGCACAGAGCGAGCTCGTGAATACGAATGCCCTCTCCACCCCTCCACGCCACCTCCAGGCTGCAGCCAGGACAGAGGGATGGGAAACGTGAATGTGCTCTGGCATGCACCAGCAATTCCAAGTATGGACAGATGCCAGGGGCCAGACTGCCGAGAATGACGAGAAGCACAGGGTCAGGAGCCAGTCACTGCAGAAGCAACTGGACTCTCATCCTGGGATCACGTTACTTGAGGAGAGAGGCACATGGAAGAGCCTGTGAGCCCATGTTCAAGGGGCTTTGCTCACTTACCCTCCCTAGACTGCCCATCAGATTAAGCAGAATGGCATTTGAATATAGAACAGATGGAAATAACCTTCCAACACCCTTCCCGGTCTTACGACCCTGACCTGGAATGTGATTTGCCTCCTGGGCGAGTCATATTAATTTGCACCTCTGTGTACAACATGTGTTGATCAAATAAATATTATTAGCGCATTCACTATTACAAATTGATGGTAGTCAATGCTATACCCCAAAAATATGTATAATCAATTATGCTTCAATAATAATAATGATTAAAAAAATCTGCACCTCTGACATCGTGGTGGGCCAAGACTGAGTGGTGGTATCCTGGCTTCTAACCTGGGCTGTGTGAGTCCGAGCTGCTCTCTTCACCCGAGTGTGGGACCAGACCCTCTTCCCCCAGGCAGGTGGCCTCTTGGACCACCCTTGCCTACACCCTCTCAGAATTCTCTTTTCCTTCTGCTGCTGGGACAGACCCTCCCACCTGAGGGGAGAAGGCCATTGCTCTCTGCTGGGCTGGCACCCCCAGGGTGTAGGTGAAGGGTGAGGGGCCCAGCATATACCCCTGGCTCTGCACGGGGCTCCTTGCTGTCCCTGAGGGTCCTGTGTGCTCTGTGGACTACAGATGCTGGGGGCCAGGGGCCCCACACTCACACTCATGCCCCACAGAGCTTGGCATAGCCCTCAGGGCTATAGAAAAGCCTCACCCAGAAGATGCAACCAGCAATGTCAGACAAGTTATGAAAGCTGGCCTGTGTGTGTGCATGAGCATGTGCAAATGTGTGTGTGTGAGCGAGTGCAAACTGGACAAAGTCTTGGTGAAGTCCTCCTGCTCCTTCCCCCCATTCCAGGGACTCTAGCATGTCTCTGTCATCCCCGTCCTCCTTCCCAGTTCCCACCACATCATGGCTTGCCCAGGCCTCTCTCTCAGCCCTTGGCTAGATTGTCAGCTGAGATGCTGAAAGGCATCTCTCCCAGGGGAGGCTCAAAGGCTCCAAGACTCAGGGGGATGATGAGATTCCGGACGCTACAGCAGAGGCTGGGAGATAGTCCCATCATCTCTCTGCCACCTCGCCTGTCTGACTTCATCTCTCAGTTACCTCTTTCCACCCTCCTCTCCCAGACACACCGGCCCCCTGGATGTTCCTGGATGAGGCCAGGCTGGCTCCTACCACAAGGCCTTTGCACTTGCTGTGCTCTCTGCCTGCCATGCTGCTCTCAGACACCCCTATGATTGGCTCCCTGACTTCTTTCAGGTCTTTCGCAAACATCGCCTTCCCCAGTGAAGCCTCCTCTGGCCGCACTCTTTAACATGGCACCCCCTCTCACACCTCGCCTTCCCTGTCTCTATTCCTGGCTGGCTGGTCCTCCCCAGCCCTTAGCACCATCTGATGTGCTGGGCATTCTACACACATGTCTGTGTCCATCTGTTCACCCCCACTGGAATGTAAGCTCCCTGCTGGTATTGCTGCTGGTTTGTTTCTGTTGTATCCCCAGGGTCTTGACTGGGGCCTGACACACAATTGGTGTTCAACACATGTCTGTGGAATGTGACCTCTGGGCCACAGGCTTGCTGGTGCAGTTGGCAGAGGCAAAGAGCATAGGTATAGACTTGGGGAGACCACAGGTGACCTTAAGATCCACTGCTGTATAACTGGTCAAGTGTGGACATGCTTCACCCCTGAATCTCCATCTCCAAATCTGGTGATAGCCTCCTGAGGTGGGGGAGTGGTTTCAATAAGAAATGTGCAATGCTCCTGGCCTGACACCTGCCACGTGGATAGATTACTCCCCTTGCCTCTACCAGTGGTAGACACGGGGCTGAGCTGCCTGGCTCTTGGCTGTAGGGTAGGGGGACAGCCTGTCTGACATGCTGTGCACCTGCTCTGGCTCTTCTTCCTGCACCTGCCCAGGTGAGGTGAGAATTTTCTGCAGGGCAGCCGTGAAGCCCTCATTGCCTGTATTTACAGAGGGGGTGATGGAAGGACAGGAGGAAGAGGAGGACTACAAGAGGGCCCCTCCCTGGCAGCTTGGGCAGTGGCAAATCAGGTAATGGGAACCAATGTTCTTCTGTGTACAGGGTAGCAGGGCCTGGCCCCAGTGGGCCTCCTGGCTGCTGCCTGCTCCCTGACCTTGGCTGCAGGTCTTTCTTCCATAGCTTCCCATCCGCCCATGTGGCTGCGCAGTCCCTGGATAGGGGTGCAACTGGGGCCAGGTGGCTCTAGGCCTAGAGGTTGTACCATTAGACAGTTTCCTGTTGGTTTAAGTGAGGAGTCAGCAGACTTTCTATAAAGGGCCAGTTAGTAAATAGTTTAGGCTTTGTGGACCACAGGGTCTCTGTAGCAGCAACTCAGCTCTGCCATCATAGCACAAAAGCAGCCATGGAGACTATGTACATGAGTGGGCACAGCTGTGTTCCTATAAAACTTTATTTATAAAAACAGGCTGCAGCTGGATTTGGCCTGTGGGCCTCAGTTTGCAGATCTCTGGTTTAAGACTGCCTGTCTCTGAGTCTCTCTCTTCCTTCTCAGGTTAACATTTAGTGAGTGTGTGCCCCGTGCTAGGCCTGGACCTTCCACCCATGTCTTCTCATTTAAGGTGCCTATGAGGACAGAGCCACTGCATGACTAAGCTGTGCCTTTAACCCAGGTCTGTCTCACTCGACACCAGTGCCCTGCACAACACTCCACTCCCCATCGGCACAGGCACACTCTCCACTGCCTCCGTCCCTCCTATAGATGAGAGATTGAATTCAGTCTCATGTCATCCTTGAATACCCCATGAGGCTGTGAGGACAAAGGCATTGGCTGGGGAGCTTAGGCCAAAGGGGGTGAAACCAGTCCCCCAAGTCCACCCTCACTAGTCAGTGGTGGGGCCCAGGCAACCACTGCTGAGGAGCATGGTGGGGGCTCTGATGTGGCTCTGCAGACCCCCTCTGGTAATTGCACTGGCTGGTGAAGCCCTGCCACACAGGACTCTCCGGAGTATCCTGAGCCCCGGGGTGTCAGGGTCCCAGAAAGGGCCTATCCACATGGCCCCAGCCTGGCTAAACAGAGGGCTCGGTCCAGGGAGGCCAGAGGAGCTCTGGGCAGCACTCTGGCACTCTGCTGCAGCCCGAGGGTCCCCGAGTGGGAGCTGCTGTCCCAGAAAGAGACCCCAAGAACTGGGGCAGAGGAGAACTCCTTTCTCCTTGGGGAGGGCCCCACACATGGGGAGCTCAAAGGAGAGAATCATCTCTGAGCACCAGGGGGGCTCCCGGGGCAGGAGGCAGGGCAGTGAGAGGCCAGCCCTTTATCCACCCAGACAGTTGTGCCTCTGTTCCCACAGCCCCCAGACAAGGAGGGCAAGGCGTGGCCAGGAACTCAGATAATGGTGCTTCCAACATGGTGCAGCCTCAGAGATGGCTTTTGCCCAAAGCACCGCCCTGGAAACAGAGAGTAAAGGATGGTGAACAGAGTCAGAGACCAAAGCCTCCAGGAAATAATAATAAGAATGAGGCTCTGATGTGCCCATGAGTGGGAAACACCAGCTCACAGGGTATCTGAACTTTGAAGGGGCAGCAGGGACTTCATTGCCTTGGACTGCGATGTCCCCAGTGATGTATTCTGACTCCCTCCAGCATTGTTTGTTTTCTCAGTGAGTGACAAACACCATTTCACTCAAATTGTATAAAAATAGCATGTTCCTAAAGGGTTTTTCAGAGGCTCCAGGATTCTTAAATAGGAAATGACCCAGGGGTAATTACCAAAGCATGATATAAATAAATGTACTTAGCCTATTCGAACCAACTTTCTTTCACTCCTCCTGTGAAAGAAAACTTTGTTCTTCTGTTAAACTTCCTCCTTCCTGCACATTTGATGGGTGGTGGTGTGCAGGGGTTAAAAGCTGGCTCAGGGGTCAGGCTACCTAGGTTCCAATCACAGCCCTGCCTAATGGGGTGCATGATGGAGGGAACGCCCACAGCACCCAATTCACAGCGCAAGACAATGGACAGCTCCGAATGCTGCTAGACAGCGTTCGCTCCCACTTACAGAGGGCCAGGCCACCACGCACGCAGCGGGGGCTCTAGACATCAGCACTGTTCTTCCTGTTTTACATCCTTGCAATGTGTCATTACTTAAGTCATTCCCCAGAATTAGAACATTCTCAACAATCAATATTGATCATTGACAACTTGTCTCTTCAAGCACAAGATTTTAATTCAACAGGATATAGCTCTATCTAGTTAAGTAGTAGTTCACTATAAATTAACATTAGCTGGAAAGGTACCAGTTTACATGGGGGTAGTTATATTACTTGAAGTTATTCTTTAAATATCTAGATATCTATTTAGTTATTTCTGTGAATTATCCACAATAAGTCACAGGCAATTCAATCTGAAACCTGAATTCTTGTGATAAGAAATTTCTCACGGGAGGACTGGATGCTTTTTATTCCTATCACGATGTGCACTGTTGCCCCAAGAAGCCCAGCGGTGCTGGGACCTGTCTTCCACTGTCTTTGTCTCCTCTCAGTTCTGAGGACCGATGACAGGGTAGCTCCACCATTAACCCTGTGTTTCCAATGATGTTGGAACCATACGTATAAGGCGATTAGCAAACATTTGTGGATGAGTTGCTTTCATAATAGAATTTTCTATCCAGTTCATTTTCCAACTCTTCAGGTTTTCTTCATGGAGTCCGAGCATGGGGTTCCTGAATTTTGATAGGGACTTTTCTCATGGAATTAATTGGTAAAATGGTAAACAGTTGTGTGCACATCGTCGGGTGGCTATAGGCAGACACTTAACCACAAGAGTATTTTATAAATTCACGTGGTAGAAACATCTATATGGAAGGATCCCCTGAGATCAAAGTCCCAAAGTGGCATCATTGACAACAAATAGTGACCAGGCATCAGTTAAGTGCTCTGGTGCTGGAAAGCACCAGGCAGGAGTTTTCAAACTTGTCTCAGGAGCGAGCCGCCACAAGGGGCCCTTGGGATGTGGTCACCAGGACTCTCATTCCCCACTGAAATGGATCAGGTGGGCTTTTATCTCTCCATCTAAGAATTGGTTTTGTGAAACTGTCACTGCTGCTAAAAAAAAATCAAAAATAAAAATAATTGCAATGAAGATTTGTAGTTGTGACACCATTTTTTTGTAGGTGCCTTTTGGGTCAGGGACCCCAGGTGAGAAGCTACTTCTTTTAAAGGTCCTGGGATATGTAGCCTTCATTCCAGAGGTAATCAGCACTGTTACCTATGCCTGAGCCCACACTGCAAGTGATCTGCTGGGCCAAGTGTCTCTGAATGGCATTTTGACTTGCTTTTGTTCTCTGGTGTTCTTGGAACTTGCCTCCCTAACGAGGCTGAAGACCTTCTAAACACAGGGTCTGTGTCCCCTTGTGTCACCTGTGCAACATCTCGAACAACAAAGGGACTCACGGATTAAAATCAACATTGGGCTGTGGTGATCTGAACCATGGTGCTCTGGGCTGAATTCACTGCAAGTGACGGAAAGCCAAAGTCTCATGGCTCATGTCGCCTGCTACCTAAGGGCCCCCAGCAGAGTTGGGACTTATGAAAGGACTCCAGATCATATGACAAGCTGGGAATAAAGAGGGATGTATGTAGGAGTCATATCTGGAAACTGACCCAATAATTTAAATACTGGTGCATGATTATGGGGCACAGATAACCGGCCAGGGGGAAGGCTGTCCCTGCTGTCCTTATTAATAGACTCAAGGTGGGTTCAGTGGGGGAGGGCATGGGGGAGGCAATGCTGAACCCAAACTAAAAATAACCAAAACAACCTTGCTGAATTCTCCAAACCCGTGTGTCCCTGTTGCCAGGTGGGATCTGATGGCCACACTGACTTTGCAGAGGCAAAGAGATGGAAATGGTGTCCCCAAAACAGTAGAGTAGAAGAAAGTTTCAAAAGCTTAGGGCACCTTATGCCCGAGGCTCAAAGATGCTGTAGGCATCAGTTCTTACATTTGTTTCCAGTTATTTCTGGGAGATTAGTAGGACCCAAGGACCAAATGCCTGTGCTGTCCCAAACCAGATCATCAACAGAGTTGTCCTCTGCCTCGGGCCTGGGACTGACACCTGTGTGTTGCTGAGGAATGCAGAAGTGATGTGTGGGAAGGACTGGGTATGTGCATGTGTGTGTGCATACGCGTGGAGGGAGGGAGAAGGGACAGGAGAATGTAGGGCCAGCATCACAGGGGCTTCCTTTCAGAGACCCTCAGTCCCAGCCTCAGCCCCTCCCACTTAAGAAGGTGATGAATGAGCTCCTGTGGCACTCACAAACAAGGCAGAGACCTGTGCTCCAGTCTGGCTCCCTTTACTATAAGCTGGTTGAGTGAATTCTGCCAAGTCACTTAACTTCCCTGAGCTTCCCTCTACCTGTGAGAGAGGGAGAGTAGTACCTCTTGACTGAAGACAGAAAACAAATTTGAATGTGACTAGCAAAGCATAACACAAAACGCAGTTGTGTGGCAGCAGTGGCCCTCCAGTTTGTTAGTTTTAACACAAGACAAAGCTGCCAGCCAGGAGCGGCTCTGTGGTGGAGGCATTCCAGGAATTGGCCAGGAGTTGGTGGGGGCATTATTCTCTCCCGGTGCCCTTGCAGTGATCCCCAGAGGCAGCTGCCCTCTGCTTCCCCAGGGAAAGTGGGTTGGCCTGGGCACAGTCACAACCCGGCCCTTGTGCACCACTGTGAGCAGTGTATTAGCAGCTGCAGGGCCACCAGGTGGGTGCTGGTGAGGAGGGCAGAGGAGGCACAAGTGGCTGGGGGCAGGTGGGCAAAGACGGGCCTCTTCTTCTGAGGGCTGCATGGAGCCCAGTAGAAGGGCATGGGGTCATGGGCAACTCCCTCCCCGCAGCATGTCAGGCTGCAGAGTCCCAGCGCTAGAGGGGACACACTTAGCTTCAAGGCTGGACAGGGTCAAGGATGCCCAGTAAGGCCCTGAGAAATGATCTCTCTGAACCTGAGTATCTATATTTCTAAACTAGAATTATAATATCTATTTCCATGCACATCTTCAGGGTTAAACCAGGTACCATGCATATATTTCTTCTCTGGGCATGGAGCAGAACTGGGGGGACATCCCCAGTGCCACACACCACATGCCCTTTGGCGCCTGTGCTGGGACCCTGGGTTTGGGCTTTGCTCCATGTCCCCCTCTGGACCCCAATATGTAGTGATGTGTGCGACCCCAAGAGGTTCTGCAGGGCTCCCCTCTGGGCCCTCCCTGGGGGCTGCTTCACATGGAGGTCCCCCAGCCTATCTCTGCCCAAATCTCCCTCTGAACAGCCTTCCAGTTGTCATCTGTCTGTCCCATGAGTATCTCAATGTCAACCTCTTCCTCAGAGAATATCTACCTATATCCTTTCTCTTGGTCTTATACCTGCAATTCTATAACAAACATGGATTGCTTCTGTAACAATGAAAGAGGGCAAAGGAAACTTACTTTTAAACTTTTAAGTGAAGAGCAATCTAATTTCAAGACTTAAACAGCCAAAAGAGTAAGAGAAAGATAGAGATAGAGATAGAGATAGGGGGAGAGAGATAGAGAGAGAGAGAGAGAGAGAGAGAGAGAGAGAGAGAGAGAGAGAGAGAGAGAGAGAGAGAGAGACTGTGTGTGTCTGGGTTTCCGGAGCATTTACTTCCAACTATGGTTGTGAATCTCCACTGGGCAGAGGTAAAGGCTGGTGCAGAGAGCGGCCCCCGCAGGTGCCCAGCCCAAAGCACCCACTGTGATGGGCAGGTCTGCTAGGGAAGCAGGACAGCTGTGCAGAGGAGGGGCAGCGCAGGGGGCAGAGTCAGGCAGGGACAGCAGGCATCAGTGGCCTAGCCCCTTCAGTCTTGGGTGGGTCAAGCCCAATCCACAGTGTGACTCCCATGGGCCTACGTGCTTTGCTTTCATGAGTTCCTTCTCCGCTCAGGTATTAAAAATTATATTGTATGGCTACATTGGTATAAGGACAAACGTATTCTTTGTCCTTAAGCGTTCATTTTCTTCCTTCCGATTTTAAAAGATCTAAAACTTCTCTGTGGGCCTCTAAAAGCACTGGGGGCCCTCAGCCCTCTGCCAGTGGTGCCCTGGGTGAAGAGAAGGGAGGAGTGAGGGGCAGGGCTCTCTGCAGGTCACATCTACTGTCCAGTTTTGGTATCATCACAAGCAAAATGAAGATGGAAACACCTCCCAGGGGCTGCCAGAGGGTGAAATGAGCCTACACATGCCAAGTGAAGCCTACTACTCTATGCTTTGAGTAGTCAGGGATACAGTCACGGGTTAGGATAATTGATACAGAAAATTTGTGAAAAAGGAAAAAAAGAATATGACAGCCACAACTTCCACTGTTAAGTGCTGGCTGTGGGTCAGATGAGGCACGGGGCAAAGATGACCACCCTCCCAGGGTAACGTGGGGAAACAGAGCCTCACAAGGTAGGAGGTTTGTCCCAAGGCACACAGGCAGGCTGTGAAGCCACCAGCTGGGCCCGCACATGTTTTCTGGGCAGCTCCCCACCACATCCAGCCAAGCCCACTGTGTGATAAACACCTGAAGGGGCGGGGTTGGGGCAGCTGTCACAGCTCAGAGGGAGCTGCTGCCAGGCAGAGGGATCTGTGCAGACTGTCCCCTGGCCTTGGGTACTATTTTCAGTGGCCAACAGACAGGAGAGAAAAGGCTGGGAAGCGAGGGGGGTGCGGAGCAGCGGGGAGTGAACAGCGCTCAGGTAGAACACGCTCGCACGCTCAGTAAGTGGCTGTGGTTAAGCACAATTACGAACACGTACCGGGCACCACGTTAGGAGTTTTATCTATGAGAATACATTTAATTCTCAGAAAAAACCCTCGAGGTAGAGATTATTACTATCCCTGTTTATGGAATCAGGACTAGCTATTGAATTTGCAGAGCCCAGTGCGAAATTAAAATGTGGAGACCTTCTTTCAAAACAAGAATTTCACTATGGCAACAGCAGAGCTTTACACCAAGAGAGTGCAGTGTCCAGCTGGGCGCGGGGCCCTGTGTCACAGCTCTGGTCACACACTCTCGAAGCCAGCCCTGTCCTGGACAGTGAACAGAGACTTAAAGAGGACCAGCAACTTGTTCAAGGTTCCGGCCAGCTGGTGGCGGATCCAGATCAAAACCACGTTCGTGGACTCCAAAGTAACTTCCTCATCACTAGCAAGTTAATACAAAGCGTATTTGGACTAAATGGTTTTTAAAAAACACAAAAGGGAAACCTGAACTTGAAACCTCTAGCATTGCTGAAGACTGTGTGTAGATTTCAGCAGAGTGCTGCGCAAGCCTCTCCAGTGAAAGTGGGTTTCACAAGTGTACTCTGCAGCCTGGTGTACACAGGAGAAGCCACCGACTGGGCCCAGCACAAAAGGCAGGCAGGCATGATTGTTCTACCTGGATTTGATCTGGCAGACCATAATTCCCTTCAAGATGCTGCCTAGAATACATGTGCCCATAGGCTGCTAATAAAATGTGAAAATCCTCCCTTCCAGCATCTGGGGAAGAATGGCAGTGCTGGGGCCTAGGGTCACTGAAAGCCCCATACTTGAGCCCCTCATAAAAATGTGCACTGCATGCAGGAGGAGGGGTGCCAGGGGTTCTGGTGGTGGCTGTCTGTGGAAGATGTGTCAGTCAGTACCATCACCTGCAAAGCAGAGATAAGCAGCTCCATCAGGGTGTGCCAGGGACACAGGGAGATACTGAGGCAGCCTTGCCCAGGCTGGCCCCATGCACGTGCCCTGGGGTCAAATGGAAGCTTCCTGCCCTCAGAGCCCTGGAGAGTGGTGAGCAGTGTGCCTGCTGAGCCCCAACTAGTGTGTGACCACAATGTTTTGGCGATAAGAGAAGAAGTGTGTGCCTTTAACACAGGGGAGTTTGCTAGATAAGCAGGAACGAGAGAGACTGTCATAAAGTTCCTTAAAGAATTATGAATGAATGTGGTGAAGATGTCAGGGCAGGAGAAAGAGTAGGGACGTCAGAGCCAGGCGGGCTAGCAGCAAGCCTTGCTCAGCCACTGTTCATGGCTGTGGGACCTGGGCCCGGAGGCAGAGGCTTGCCTGTGAAGTCCCTGCCACCTCTTGCCTTGCCCGAGCTGGAGTCCAGGGTCCTGGGCTAGGTGCTAGATGGCACAAGGGGAAATGGGCTCTTGTAAGTATCAGCACTGGCTAAGCTTTTGTATGTGAATGTTGTTCTGGAAAAAATGTGCAGAAATTAAAATTTACAATAACTAAGGGCAGGAGCATTCCCTCAGAAGTTCACACTGCATAATGATCGGAAGAAGACTACAGGCCAACACGAGAGGGAGGTCGGGGAGAGGACAGGACAGATGAGTCAGTGCTGGAGTGGGAGAGTGGGAAGGACTGGGTGGGGACTTCTGGCGCCCACCAGCCGTGTTTGTAGAATTTGTTTTGGTTTAACCTCTGTCCATTTCAATTTATTATTTACTGGCCTCTGAGTACAGGCCAAGATCTGGCCTAGGAGCTACTGAGCGTATGAATGTTAAAAGGCACTTCTGGCATTAGCATTGTGGTAGCCCCGAGAGTCAATCTTCCGGTCACCCATGCAATCACCCATTGGTTTCAAAGCCTCTCACTGAACACTTCCTTGTGCCAGGCCCCATGTGGGGGGTAGGTGGGGTCACAGAGCCTCTCGGGAGGTCAGAATTCTGGGAAGGAGACAGACATAGGAATCTGTCAGGGCTGCAAAATGTCCCCAGGGCCGTGGTAGGTGGTTTTCTAGAGTTGGGAAAATTTTCTGTGAGGTGGGAATGTATAAACTGGGCCTTAACAGACATGCAGGTATGTGTGAGGGTACCCAGAAAGTCCGGGGAGCCTGACACAGTCAGGGGTGAAGGTGGGCGGAGGGTGGCAGCCGCCCTAGTGTGGAGCGGTCTTGACCACAGAAAAGGGAGCAATAGTGGGTGACAGTGAATTGGGGCTGGACTGCAGGCTGTCAGGGTCTGAGTGTCTGTGTGCGGAGCTCCAGCAGTGACTTTCCAGGCACAGCTCCTGCGGTTGACACACTCCCCCTCCCTCAGGCTGGCCTCGGTTGGCTGTGGGGTCTGACAGCCTGTGCCCACATCCTGGCTGTGCCCTCAGTGCCTGGGAGCCCTGTAGCAGGTTATCTCCCCTGAGCCTCCAGTGTTTCATCTGCAAAACAGGTAAGAAAATACCTGTCACACCAGGCTGGAGGGGTGACTGGTGTAGGGCCATTGCCAGGGCTTGGCATGTAAGCACCAATGTTGTTACATTATCAAAGAACAGCAAAGAGCAACATCTGTCTGCAAGGGAGATTCTTGAGATTACCAGTGGCCGCAGGCTAGGCTCACCGCGGTACATGCCATTAGCAACCACCACCTCAGACACCACTGCTGCTGGGCACGGGGCCAGGCTCTCAGGTGCCCGCTCCTCACGTGACTCCCATGAAGGAGCTGTTATTACTCCCACCTACAGATGAGAAAACAGGCTCTGAGGGTTTTTTGTATCCCTCCTAAAGCCAGTCAACGCTGGGGATGGGATCAAACCCAGGTCAGACTCCACAGCATGGGTGGGGCTCTGGTCTCTGCCTCCAACTCACCCCGTGATGAGGACACATCATGTCACTTCTGGGGTATACTTCCTCATGGGGGGGCTGGGGACCTGATAGGAAATGAACAAAGGAGGTAAGCAGGCACTTCCCCAGAAAGTAACATAATGTCTGTGGAGGTAAGAAAACCTGTGCAGCCTCAGGTGTACTTACAGAGGCACAGTCCAAAGCGACAATGTTTTTTTACCCATCAGTTTGTCTGAGATAAAGACTACACAGTGAGGATGTTGGGAAGTGGCAGCTTTCACAGGCCACTTGTGAGCATCAGAAACTGGTATGACCTTTAGGAGGGGAGTTTCTCAGTATCTAGTAACATTTTAAATGTACACACTCTGTCCCAGAAATTAAATTCTGGAGTGGGGGAATTTATCCTAAAGTATGGAAATGTATGTATGTAAAACCTTACTTACAAGTATTGTCATGGCAGCACTGTGTCTGGTTAAAAAAATTTAAATGAAGTCTGTACACAACCTGACTGTCCATTAGCAGAGGAATTGGTTAAGTAAAAGAACCAGTTCATTCATATTTTCATACAATTCATACTCTGCAGCCCTGAGAAGAATGAATTAGTCCATGTGTGGTGATAAGGTATAATTTTTAAGATATATTCTTACAGAAAAAAGCAAGATGAAGTGGAATATATAAAATAGGCTTCATGTAAAATAAGAAGTAATTGTATATGCATGTAATACTTCTGAAGGATTCCCATCAGTCAATAAAGTAATTGCCCTTGAGGTGAGAAGATGTCTTTCTCTTTCCTTTTATTAACTCTTCATTCATTGTTCAAACTCTTTTGTTTGTTTGGTTTTGTTTTTAGCTTGAGCTTATTGAGCCGGGAAGGTGTTTTGGTTGCGGCCTCAGAAGGGTGTTAGATGTTCTGCCACCCAGAGGCAAACTGACTTGGCTTGTCCAAACTCTCACTGCTGCTGAGGGGCCTCCTGCTCCTTGCAGACAGCTTTAGGTGTTCCTACTGTGAACACATAAGTCCACAACACTCTGCTTCCCAGGCTGTTTTGCAAGTTCCCAGAAACACATGGGGCCCTTGGAAAGTTCCAGTGTTGACTGTGCCAGCGCCATGTGACTCCCAATGCCACCATATCTGGAGGGATTGAGCAATGGCTGGGCTGGAATTTCATCTGGCACTTAATGCAATTCCCTCTGCTTCTGCTGGAGGCAGTGAATTCCATATAAAGCTGCCAAACCTGGCCTCCTCCTCACTGAGCGCCGACCCCTTCCATCCAAGGGTAAAGCCGTTGCCTTGCTGTGCATGACTTGCAATAACTGTGGCATTCCGGCCTAAGAGAGTCGGCTGAGCCAGCTGGATATGGCAGGCCTGGCCAGTGAAAGCGGGTCCTCTGCACTCCAATCTCTGGTTCTGAGGAACAGCCACGTAAACTGAGACAGGATATAGACACATCCTGCCTGAGTTAGCAGCAAGAAATAGGGCCCCAAGTTTCTCCTACAGCAGAGATCTTGACATAAATCAAATCTGAAGGGTAATCCAGATGGTATGCAAGTGAGTGCTGCAACCCCACCAGTCCAGGAAGGGAGGATCTGCAGCCATTGGTCAAAGTCTGAAAGGAATCCTAGAGAACGGCTTGCGGAATGGGGGCCAGGGCAGGCCAGGCTGTCTTCTTCAGACATGGGAATGTTTGCAGCCGGCACTTGCTCAGTGCCTGAACTGGAATGTTTACAGTGGCTTTGTCTCCTGAACTCAGGCCCCACCACACGCGCACGCGTGCGCACACACACACGCACGCGTGCGCACACACACACGCACACACACCAGCTCAAGTCAGGCACACACACATGTAAGCAGTAACACACAAGAACTCATGGATCCACAATCTCATGTGAAATTAACATAAAGGTGCCTGACATTTACAGAGCACTCAGTATGTCGTAAGCCATTTATACACACTTAATTCTCACAACCCGATGAGTGATATCTTATTACTATTTCCGTTTTCCACATGATGAAACTGGAGATAAGTGAGGTTGGCTAGCTAATTAGTGGCACAGGTGATCCCAAAGCAGACAGTGAGGCCCAGGCTTCCACGCACGACTGGTATCTGTGCACACCTGGGCTGACCCCAGCAAGCTCATGGGCACACTCACTGCCCTGTGCACACACAGGCACATAGCGCACACCTGCAGACCTAAGCCACACTCACTGGCGCCCAAGTTTGGGCAGGGTGAGGCCTCACAACCACCCCGATTCCGAAGACTTATGACGGAGAATCAGTGTCTCCACTACCCACATCATCAACACAGTAATAATTTAACGTAATCATATAGGCTCAAAGTATCTCCTCTCTGAAAGCCTCTAGTGATCAGACTTAGCCACGGTGGGGGATGAAAGAGATATAATTCATTATTTAAAAAATGAAATTTTAGTTTATACTGCAAAAGCCCAGTGGCGGGGGCGCGGGGAGAGGCCCAGCAGTGCTTCCGAGCATCTACAAAGAACCTCACCGCATATGATTTCCTGTCAAGAAGGAAGCATGTGCTGGTTCTAAAAAGCAAGGCAGCAAGCAGTGAGGAACTGCAACCGCCAAGAAAGTCAGGGCCTGCGGATCCCTCCACCATCGCGCGCCTGCCCCGCAGCAGGAGTGGGGAGCAAGTCCCTGAGAAGGTCCCCGCGGGCCCGCAGCACCCGGTTCGGCCTGGCAGCCGCAGGAAAGCAACTTGTTGTGACGTCGACTCTTGGTTGCTTCACGCTCGGCCTCTCCTTCCTAGGAGGCGCCTTTTTTTGTCTTAGGGGGACAAGCTCTGGCCGCAGACACTTCACTAGCCCCGCACTAAGAAACAGAAAGCGAGCGGACGCGCCGGGGCGGGCGGCCTCTCCCGGCTCGGGCGCGCGGGACGGGGATCCCCGAGCCGGGACCGAGGCTGGTGTCGGGGCTCTGAGCCCCGCGGGCGCCTCGTCCGTCAGGAGGGCGGGCGCGGGCCAGGACACCCGGTGCCCGCGGCTCGGTCCCTGCGCCCCTCCCGGGCCGCGGCCTCCCGCGGGTCCCCGGGACGCTCCCCGCGGCGGGTACTCACCGGAGCCGGGGGGCGGCGACGTGCCGTTGAGGCTGCTCATCCCGCGGCGGTCCTGGGCGCGGGCCGGGCAGAGGCCGAGGGGACGAGGGGACGCGACGGAGCGGCGGCGAGGGTCGCGCTCGCGGGCTCCTGACCCTCAGCAGGGGGAGGAAGCGGCACCTGGTCACACTCCTCTGGCGCGGCCCGAGGGGAGGGGCTCCGGCCCGGAGATAGGCAGACTTCACTTATTTTTTTCGGCAGACTTGGCTGGTGGGGTTTCCACCCTTTTTTTTTTTTTTAAACACACACACACCCGCCCACTTCTGAACTCTACCGTGCTCCAACTTTCCTGCGCGAGGATCACATTTTTCTCTGTTTCTGTTTCCATCTGCGACTACCAGATACAGAGGATGTGGCTGAGAATTACCCCTTGTGTGCACGGAAAAATTCCCAGATGTGACATGATGGCCTGGTCCGACACCATCAGGGCTGGTGAGCAAATAGGGACAGACCTGCGTTTGAATCTTGGCTGGCTGCTCTGGCACTTGGTAGTTCTGCGGACTTCTCCAGCCAGCCACAGGTCATCTGTGCTCGGGAAGAGTCCGGCTTGCTGGCCTCTCAGGGGGGCTGTGCCACTCACTGGGCTAAAGTTTGAGAAAGATTATTAGAAAAAAGGAAAGATTTCTGGACAAGGGCCATATGATTTGTAAGATCACCTTTGTATGAAGCTTCCCGACACAGTGGAGTTTGTGGAGAATTCACTTTACTTACACAATTAAAACTCCACATGGATTTTGATACTTTGGTTAGTTAAATGGAGTCAACCCGCACTACCCACAAAAAGTGTTATGCCTTATATTACCCCCTCCACCCCCTAGAAAAGGGCAGGGAACTTGAGACCATGTTACCCTTGTTTTTGTCGGCACCACGCTCAGCCAGTGAGCAAACCGGCCATCCCTATATAGGATCCGAACCCGTGGCCTTGGTGTTATCAGCACCACACTCTACCAAGTGAGCCACGGGCCGGCCGTACCCTTGTTTTTGAATTCCAGCCCCAGGAGAATACCTTGTACTTCTCATGTCGGATGCTTCATCCTTCCTATGCTGCTTGTCATTGTTGTTTTCTTGACAGTCCCCAATGACGTGTTGTGACACCCCTCCCCCACCTCCTGCCATTAAGGACTGTTGTGACACCCCTCCCCCACCTTCTGCCATTAAGGTCACTCTTGCACCATGGCGGGGCACCATTCCAGCTGTTTGCACAATGCGTATGCCCTTGGCAGTATTATTCACACTGAACACAAAGCAAGGCTGCCCCCGGGAGGTGTGCAACGCAGAGGCCTTGCCCCGCTCTACCTGGGTTGGACAAACTCCAGGCATACTCAGTAGAATTGCAGTCGTGACAGCGGGAGGGCAATCATGATTCACTTTAGTTAGATCATGAAGAAACCGCCCTGCTTATGGACCTTTAGTCAAACTTCCATGCTCATCATATACACGTTGATTTGAAGTGAAATATTCACAGAATGGCTTTGGCCAGGTGTGGAAACTTTTGAGTCTCAGTTTTCACATCTATAAGATGGAGACAGAAACAACTACATTCCAGTGTTTTACAGAGGCAATGTCTATAAAATCACAGTGGGAACAGAAAAGGCATTTAATAGAAACTAGCAATGATTAATTTAACAGTTTAACATCTTGTTTTATAATACATATCTGTCCCTGTTGGACAATAGTACGCCCTGTATTAAGAGACAATGAGTTCAATTACCTGAGATGCAGCTGGAGAGCTGGAGGGAAGTCTCCCCAGGTAATCAAAGAGCAAGCACCGTACTTGTAGCAGAACCTTTTAGAAGCTCAGTTAGAATTCACTGACATAATCATAAGAGGTTTGCTTATTTAATTTCTCAGAGTAGAACAGGTTAAAAGCACCAAAAACTTAACAAGAATTCCTTACAGAAAGGAAGCTAAAAACTTAACTAACCAACTAGCTAAGTAATAAATGGCAAAAACAGAAAGCCCTACAAACTATAAATGTCAGATGTAAGAGACGAGTAGCATGTATTAAGGAACTAAAGAATCTCAGCTCCAGCCATAACTGGAGGATATGACTTCTGTATGCTGTCGAGGAGCTTTGGGACTGGATCTGGGTTACTCTAGTGCCTTCTGGCTGGGTAACCTTCAGCATTGTACTTCACTTCTCTGAGCCTCGATTTTCTCATCCACAAAATTGTAGCAATCTGCAAAGTGAGGTTGTTGTAATACATTAGATAATTAATAATTAATGAGATAATTCCAATGTCTTACTCAGCACATAGGAGTTATTTAAATATATTGGCCCTCTTCTTCACACACACACTTTTTAGTAGGGACCCCAGGCCATTCAGAAAAGAAGGTAAGTAGTGTTTAAGTAAGTAGCAGTTTAGCTAGCAGGGAAATGGATATATTTTAGAAAATTACACCATGGAAATGTCCAATTTTAAAGAAATGATTGCTACTTTAAGAAGGTAAAAGAACTATGAAAAAGATTATGTGGTAATAGTCTGATATTAAGTTACAGAAATGCACTATTAATGTGTTTTCATGTGTCGGATATTTAATCACGAAGTAGAAAAACTCAGCTATATCTTGTAACAATAAAACAGTTCTTATCTCATTGAATTTCTCTCAAAGAGGGTATTGCCAAGGGCCCATTTTAAAGGTGAGAAAATTGAGGTTCAGAGCAGTGACAAGAATTTCTCCAGGACAGTGCAACCAGGATTGAGACTCAGCTCTGGCTGTCCCTTCAATGACTGTATCTCATGGCTGGTAAAACTGCTGAGTCCTCCAAGAGGTGAGAGGACGTGATCAAGTCCTGGGGAGGAATTTTCTCCTCCGTCCCAGCACTACACAGGGAAGGAAACTTCCCATGGGAAGGGGATCCCTACCCTCCACATCCCCACTGCAAACTAACACGCAGTCCTGGCTCCTTTTTGGGAGGGGGCTTGGAGGTCCCCTATTGCTGTTGCTCTCTGCTGGGTGTGAGTCTTTACAGGCAGAGGTGGGTAGATGCTACTTGGACCCTTTGACATTTTTAATGAAGAGTTTTACCCTTCATCACAGTAACAGATGCTATTTATATAAAAAATAATAAATAATGGAAAATCCTTCCCAACCCTAGTAATTGCTCATAATGTCTGGCACATTAAAATTATTTACTTTTAGTCTTTTATGCATTTATGAAGATTTGCTTTATATTTATTGAAATTTTACTGAATATGTGATTTCACGTGCTGAACTTTCACTGTCAAACATTATGTCATAACCATTTTTCCATATTTAAGTACAAAAGCTCTTTAATTTGGTTTAATTACTAGGTTTTTCCTTTGCTTTGCTAGTTAAATAGTGCTGTGATAAACCACGTGAACATAAATGTCTGCATTTCGTATTTTTTTCCTTACCTTGTATTCCAGCAAGTAGAATTACTGGATCGAAGTTTAAGAGTGTGTTTAAGGTTTTTGATACACTCATGAGTCATGGCTGTAATGATTTACATGTTCCCCAATCAAGAATTCCAGTGCTCATCTCAGAGCCTTTTGCCAGAATCAAACATTAGATTTTAAGTCATTATTAATTCTGTAGATGAGTCACATATGTAGTTATTCGTTTTGCATTTTCTTGATTACCAATAAGGTCAAAGGTACTGTCATATGCTTATTTACAAATCACATGTTCTTTCAGGTGAATGTATTGTTGGTGCTGTCTCCTCATTCGGAGGGTGGCTGTTGTTTTTCTTACTGATTTATTTCAACTCAATATACTCAAAAGACAACAGCACCTTTTCAAGTGTGTTGAAAATATTTTCTCCTTTGGCCTTTTTCAGGTTCTCGCCCATTAGCACAGAAACATAGTTTGACTTCTCTGATTGGCAAGTTGGCAGCTTTTAAGAAAACCCAAGTGTAGTTGTGCATATTTAAGTGGGATGGAGAGAAGAAACAGGGGTTTGGCTTGTTCATGCTGTCACAAGCTCCTCCAATAATGAGGAGCACTAGATGGGGAGTGGGGAGGGTGGGGGACAGAGAGGCAGCCTGTATCCAGGCAAAGAGATATCAATGGCTACAACCTGACCAGGAACCTCTCCCCTTTCCCAGAAGAACATTCTTTCTGAGAAGAATCCATTGCTTGGAGAGGTTTGAAGGCTCAGATGAATGCCTCGAGGCAAGGAAGGAGACCTTATGCTGCCTGCTGGAACTAAGCTGCTAGGTCCTCTTTCTTCTAGACCTTGCTAAAGGCTGGCTTTTTTTTTTTTTTTTTTAACCAGGCCAACTCAGAGGAGAGGGCAGCACATATCAGTTGAGGCTGAGGGACACATGCCGTCCCCAGAGCTGCAGCCTATGCCTCTAATTTACAGCAGCACCTCATCCAAGGGTGGAGCTTTAAGCCTCCAGAATGGGCCCACTTCTGAAAGCTTCCTAAGGGCATCTCTAAGAGAATTGGAAGGACATAGAAACCCCAGGGGAACCCCAGATGATGCATAGCCAAAATCTCGTCTGTTCATGTGAGCTCTCAAAGCCAATCCTATATGGACTGGAATTGAGAAAAGCCAGGAAGCTTCAGACTGGAGGAAAAAAAAAAAAAAAAGGAAAAAAGTCTAGAGAAATGTCAGGGGGAGCTAGAATCTCTAGCAGGGAAGTCAGTGAAAAGGAGGAGACTACATATAGACAGCCAGGGTATCTACTCCAGGAGGTGTGGAATTTTCCATAAAAATGTATCCCAGTATTTGTCGGTTTATAAAAATAGGGACAATGTCCTGAGCACCTAGGGTCATTGCTACTTGTTACAGTTAATTGTCGCAGTAGGTGGTGCTTTGTTTTTATTTTTCCTTTTCCCTCTTCTTCACTTTACAGAAAAGCAAACTGAGGACCAGAGAGGTGAAGTAGCGGTGCATGTTCACACAGCTGCTCAGTGACTGAGCTGGAATTCCATCAGGCCTCTCTACCCCTAAAGCTCTCTTGTGGGGGAGTGCTACCAGTTCACTCTCCTTGGCCACCCCACCCCACCCCTGCATACCCCAGTGTCCTTGGTGGGCTGCCGGGGCTACTGCCCAGCCAGATGGCAGCTGTTCATGCAGAACGCAAGGAGGCAGAGGGCTGCTGAATGGGTTTCAGATGGCTGCCATTGGAACAGTCAGAAATGAACATCTTCCAGCAGTGAAGGAGTGAGTTGATAACTTTCAGGAAGCCTTGTTTGAGTCACAGCCCTTTCCCTTTGATTTAAGTTGTTGGTGTGAAACTGAACTAAAAAACTGCATCTGCATCTGCACCCAGCAGAGCTCTTGCACTCACTGAGGGAAGGAAAGAGCTCCTTGGAACTTTTGAGGTGGTTTTTTTCTCTCTTTGGCCAAGAGGAGGGAAGAATTTGGGGAATATAGCTCTGTGACTAAGAAGGGGTAACAGGAATGGCAATTACATTTGCCAGACTTTTGCTATGAGTTTGCATATTTTATCTCATTTAATTCCCAGAATGATCTCACAAGCCAGGGCAGAGCAGGATTTGGAATGGGGCAGACATGGTCTTTCATTCCTAACTCACCACTTGCCACTTTGCTGAGTAACTTTGCCTCCAAGTAGGTTAAGGACACCTACATTTGATGTGCTCTGAAGTGCTGGTGCAGGCTCCCCTAGGAGGTTTGCACATCCATTAACAATGATAAAGACAGAACCTTCATTGCACTGTAGAAAAAAACTGCAAAATATCATGTGAAGTAATGCACACATAAAATAATACATGCATGGATGTAGGTGTGCCATGACCACAACCAGACATGACTATGTCCTCCTACAGGTGGTTGGTCATGCCAAAGCTGCGGGAATGTGGGAGATGGTTTATTTCTCTATTTCTTTCATTTATAAGTTCCTTCAACTATCTGGCTCAGGACAGGAGACATAGCACATTTTGTGCTCTCTCCTGTTTGATAGCTTATTACAATTATATGAAGGCATAATGAAAGAAACAAGCTTGTAAAGTAAAGAGGCTATAAGGGGTCCCTTCAGCCATGGGTGAGATTTCCTGGAGGATGGATGGGGTGTGGAAGTGTGCTGAGGGGCAGCAAGAGAGAGTTGGATGCTGTAGCCCAGAGGACACCCAGCAGGAGGGAGTGTGTGGAGCTAAGCCTGCCAGAGCCACAGGGGTGTGGGCTCAGAGTTGGTGGGCTGGCTGGCTGGAGGGTGGGGGATGAAGGAGGTTGACCAAAGGTTAGTTTGGGGGAGGGAGCAGCACCTTCCCATTTCCCCAGCTTTGGGTACAAAATATCAGGCAGGCCACAGAAGTTTGTCCCCAGAAACAAAAACGTGTGAAAGTTTCTAAGAAGATTAAGAAACTGAGTAAGAGAGCCAAGGTTGCTAGTGTGGGAAGTAAAACCCTCCTCTTCTTGGGATGTGGGGGCCCACAGCCTGTCAGGCAGCTCCCCTGCCACTCACCCCCCACCCCTGAGGCAGAGACCACACGGTCCAGAAACACAGATCTCTAAGCCAGATTTTTTTCTTAGCAGAGAAGCAGATCAGGAAACAAATGGATTCAGACAATAGAAAAGGAAGCCATTAACACCAGTTAGCCTCGTCTTTCAATTTTAAACATTGATTGATAGCTATATATGACAACCAAGTCATACATGAAAGCCGTAACATGGAAGAAAAAGACCAGGTTGAACAAAAGGGAGAAGTGACTTCGGTGAAAGATACAGAGATAAGAAGAAGAGGATGTAAAGAAAACAAAGGAACAAAGCAGAACTCCAATATGCTCGAAGATCTGAGAAAATATTAAAACCACAAAATAAGAGTGTACTATGAAAAAAGAAAAGTAGGCAATAAGAAAGAATTCTTGAAAATTAATAATATAATGGCTGAAGTGAAAATTCAATTAAAGAGTTGAAAGTTAAAGCTAAAGAAATTTTCCTAGACCGAGAGCAAAGCAAGAGAAGATACGGGAGAAAAGATGAGAGATAATACAGGAGGTTCAACTAATATAAATTTTGCAAAGAGAGAACAGAGGAAATGGGATAAAATTACATACAGTACAAAAATCCATGCAGAAGACAAAGAAAAATGAGAAGAAAGAGCAGGAACTACTTGAGAGCTAATAAGAACATAGGTCTTTGGACTGAGATGGCTAAATTTAAAAAATACATATATTTACATATGATGAGATTTCAGAACAATGATAAAGAGAAGATTTTTAAAAGGTTTTACAGACTGACAAGGTGGGGGGAGAGAGAGAGAGAGAGAGAGAGAGAGCGCCTTCCACAGAAGAATGAAATCAGCCTGGTGTCAGAACTCACATTAATAATACAGAATGCTAGTAGACAACAGGACGGTGCCTTCAAAGTTCATTGGGTGGAGATGACTTTGAATCTTATACCTGGCTAAAGATCAACTGACTATGAAAGAAGAATAAAGATGTCTTTGGACATGTAAAGACTGAAAAAGTTTACTTCTTATACAGAAGAAAGCTGTTGGAGAATAAAATCCATCAAAGCAAAGGAGAAGGCCCAGGACAAACACCCCCAGGGTCCAGGCGTGGATGTGACTGGAGAGCAGAGCAGGGAGGTTGCAGGGCTTTAGTTTAGTATCGAGGATGGTGAACTTCAGGAGGCATAATGCTGTAGAAAAATAGAAAAGAGAGGAGATTACAGGATGAGGAGACAGGATGAGTGGGTGGCTGGATACATCTGAAAATGTGGTGATAACGCATTTATTTTTTTTCCGCAAGGAAAAAAAAGTTGGCTAAAAACTTAGAAAAAAACAAACAAAAATCTGTACAAATAAGCTAACTAAAGTATGGCATCACCTTGGGATACTGATGGAGTATGAGAAAAGATAACCCATTGCATCTTGACATGGCTCAGATGTCTGTCCCCTCCAAAGCTCATGCAGGAGCTCGCTTCCCAATGTGGAACTGTTGAAAGGTGGGGCCTTAAAGAAGAGATTGGTTCATGAGGATTATGCTCTCGTGAATAGATTAATCCATTCACAGAGTAATGGGTTAATGGTTTAGTGGGTTATCATGGGTGTGGACTGGTAGCTTTATAAGGAGAGCAAGTGAGTATATTTACAAACACTCTCACCCAGCTGTTTTTACCATGTGATACCCTGAGTCGACAGGGGACCCTGTACAGAATTCCCACCAAGAAGAAGGCCCTCACCAGATATGTTCCCTGGACCTTAGACTTCCTGGCCTCCAAAACTGTCAGAAACAAACTTTATTTCTTTAAAAATTACTCAGTTTCAGGTATTCTGTTATAAGTGACAGAAAATGGACTAATACACACCTGAAGACTGGAGGCAGAAGACATAAACCACTCACACCACTTGGCTCAGTGGGGGAGATATTTCCATAGCTGTTCCATAGCACAGTCACTGTCAGTTGGTATTCAGGTTTAGAACAAGGCAGTTGGAAAACAAGCAAACAAATACAGAAGACAATTGGGGTCACTGAATAGAATGTGATTCTGGACAGTGCTGAGACATTGTGAAAGCCCAGACCTACTCATGACAGAGAAGGAAGGAGAAGGTGGCAAAATGCGAGGGAAGGGTGAGGATGCAGCCAGTCTCACCTTGTGCAGTGGGGATGGGGAAGCAGGCGGCATGTGCGACAGACACAAGGAGGTGTGCTCTACCAAAGTTACGATGATGGTCAACAGAGAGAAAAACCAAATATAATAATAAAAGTATCCGACATTTGGAGAAAGAGGGGGCAAGAAAGCAGGAGTGGTGCCAGGTGCTGAACTGCCCGCATTCCTATGCGGGGTGCGTCTGCAGGGTCCTGCAGTGAGAAGGTGACGTGCTTAAAAGGAGGAATGCTCAGAGCTTTGAGGGGGTTCATTTCAGAGGTGTGGGCGGGTTCTGGGCCTTGCATCCTAGGATGAGCACCACCCTCGGGTCTCAAGGGGCAGGGGAGGAACAAACGGTGTTATTAGGGCTGGGCCCCACAGGGACATTGTGTGGGGGGCCTCCTGAGAGTTGTTGCTGTAGAGGAGCCCAACACTGCAGAGCCACAGGGGGAGGGCAGGGGCAGCTGAGGCCTGTTTTATTCCATTTCTGTTGCTTATAACAAAATACCTAAAACTGGGGGATTTACAAGGAATATAAATAGTTTCTGAGGCTGAGAAGTCCAAAGTCCCTGTGGTGGTGGTGACAGTGACCCAGGGGTCTCACAGTGCAAGATGGTAGAAGCAGAGAGAGGGAGGGAGGGGGAGAGAGAGAGAGAGAGAGAGAGAGAGAGAGACAGACTCTCCTCTTCCTTTAAAGCCATCAGAACCATGCCCCTGACCACCATTATTAATCCATTCACTGTGGCATGATCCTACAATCTAATCATCTCTTCAAGGCTCCATCCTTCAATGACTATAATAGGATTTCCCACCCTCAACAGTTACAGTGGGGATTAAGCTTCTAATATATGAAACTCGGGGACACAATTCAAGCTTCAGTGAGTTTTGGGAGGACATAATTCAATCCACTACTGGGCCTCCTTGGCCTAACCTACCTGGAGGCTCCGAGAATAAAGCCCATACTGTCCGTCTTCCTCCCCCCGGGCACAGGGTAGGGGGAGAATGAATCTGGGGTAGGGAGTCGATGAAGAGCAACCAGCATGAGAAGTCAATAGACGTTGTCTGAAGTTGGTGAGTCAAAAACTAAAATAATAAGCATAAAGTAACCAACAAGAGACCTACCACCAGAGATGGTGAAAGGGGGCATTTGAAGAGCAGGACTGTGGGTGGGTTATATGTGGTGGGAGAGGGTTGCTTTTAAAACAAAAGTTCTCTGCACTATTTGAACTATGTTTTTTTTAATTTTTGAAGAAAATTTATAAATCACAAGGAAAGCATAGAGTATCAAAAAGACCTCAGTGGGCTGAGAAAATAGGCTTGCTTTAGCAAGATAAAATTTAGCAGCAATTAATTTAAATCCTTGACTTCGTTTCAAAAAAATGCACATGGAAGTATAACTCAGCCCAGCCTCCCAGCCTCAACTCTGCCCACAGCATGGTTAAGGGGTGTGAACGGGTCTCCCAAGCTCTGTGGTCTCCTTGAAGGACTGACCCTGACTCCCCATCCCATGACCAATTCCAGAGGCTCTAAGGAGAAATGATAACCACCTTCTCCCGATTCGCCATCCAGATTAATACTATCTGCATCCCTGTTTACTTGGTCTCCACCCAAATATCCAAGCTTCCCAATCTCTTAAACCCCTTATTGGAAATCTATCACCTACCACTTCTGACTCTCTAATTCCCTCCACCAAGTGCTCTGGAACTCACAGTCCTAGCAGCAAGTTTCCCTGTGTTCTATAACTTTTTATTAAATATTACCTTCATGTTCTTGCTGTTTCAGGAGGCTGGCTTTCTCAAAGATCATTGCTTCCTCTTCAGTCCACTCAAGTGAGGAGAGTGTTTCTTTGCTTCTCTGTTTTTCTCACCCTAAATACTTCTGAGACCAACAGAAGGGCAGGTGTCCTTGCTTCTGAATTCTCCTGTTTACCACTTCTTATCCTTCTTGCAAAAGCCCCAGATATTTGCAATGCCCTTCATTATGTTATAATTCCTGCTTCCCTGCTCTCCAGTCATTCTCCTTTGTTTCCGGAAGATAACACATGGCTTAGTGTTTTTCTCTTCAGCACTTCTTTTGCTGTGATTCTTGGTGATTTCACTATCCACACACCAACCTTCCCTCCATCCCCGGAGGCCCCCACTCTGGTGGTCACTTGCAGACCTTACAACTGCTCCGTCTTCAATGTAGCAAGTGTCCCATCTCTGACCATCTGCAGCCCATCTTCTCATCACTCTGTAGAACTGATTCTAACAATCCCTCAAGCTGTTGGCATCTTCGATCCATTGACTGTACCACTCTGTCATCGTCTATCCCACCTCTTGTCCACAATTGTTTCCTTAGCCAGATAAGACACTGGCGTCCAACATCATACCCACCTTCTCCTCGTCCTTTAGCAACCACGCCCTTCTCTCCTTGAGATACACTTTCTTGATGAAGCCCGAACACGATTAAAACTGATTTGCCTCCTACCCCACACTTTCACTGCAGCAGCTCAATGTGTGCTGGCTGATTTCACGTTAAATTTATAAGCACCAAACTAATATAAACTCCCAGCTCTGCGAGGTGGCCTATTATATTTGCTGGTCAATTTGATCTCTCTCTGAGAATGTTATTGCACATTTATTTTGTTTGTTTTTTTCTCAGACCCCTGAAGCCCTTTCCCCTTCTCATTCTCAGCTGATGATGAGACATCTTATTGCTCTCAAAACAGAAGCAACTAGAATAGATCCACTTCTCCCATCACCAGATCTATGATTCAGCAGGCCTGTAAGGACAGTCTTGCTTCACCTATGGCCATCTTTTCACAGGCACATTAGATGCCATCTCTTTTTACTTTCATATCGGATATTGCCACTCATGCTTCTGGGTCATTTGAATCAGGTCACAACTGTCCACCACCTTGCTCTTACACCACTTCCATGGCTCCTCTGCAGCTGCCAATGCATTTCTCTGTTCTCTGTTACAGCAAACCTTCTTAAGAAGGTTGTCTAGAGTCACTGCCTCCACTTCTTTATCTCTCATTCTGTCTTTCTCTTTTGGCTGTGTTTTTTAAATTGTGAAGCACTATAGACATATAAAACATGCACAGAATAAAAACGTACAGTGTGAGCACTCATGGAAGTACCATTTAGGTCACGAAACAGAATGTGACCAGCATCCCAGAAGCTTCCTCATGCCTCTGCCCAGTCTTTTTTTTTTTTTTTTTTTTTGTCTTTTTCATGACTGGCACTCAACCAGTGAGTGCACCGGCCAGTCCTATATAGGATCCGAACCCACGGCGGGAGCGTCGCTGCGCTCCCAGCGCCACACTCTCCCAAGTGCGCCATGGGCTCGGCCCTCTGCCCAGTCTTACCTTCCTTTTCCCCATGCAAAGGTAGCTGCTATACTGACTTTACTGTATTCATTTTTCTTGCTTTTCTTTTTAGTTTTCTCACCTAAGCAAAATATGGTTTTGTTTGCTTTCTGAACTTTACATAAATCGAGTAACATTTATACTGGCTAGAGTATATTATTTATAGTCATATAGTATATACTTTTTGGAGCCTGGCTTTTTTCACTCAACTTATGTCTATGAGATCAATCCATTTTGTTGTCTGTAGCTGTCGTTCATTCATTTTTATTGCTGTATAGTATCTAAATATATGAATAGATTAAAATTAATTTGATCCATTCTACCACCAATGGATATTTGGATTATTTCCAGTTTGGGGAAATTATAAGTAACATTGCCATGAAAATTCTTATGCATGTATACGTATGCTGGTGTCCAGGTGCATGCATAACATATATATACACATACTACACATATTATATATGTATACACATACTATGTGAGCACATAATATATACACGTATTATACTATATGTATGTATTAGCCCGTTTTGTGTTGCTATAACAGAAATACCTGGAACTGGGTAATTTATAAGAAAATGAAATTCATTGCTTACAGTTTCTGAGGCTAGGAAGTCCAGAGTCCATCTGGTAGTGGCAACAGTGACCCAGGGGTCTCACATTGCAAGATGGTGGAAACAGAGAGAGCAGAGAGAGACATACTCTCTTCTTTTAAAGCCCTCAGAGCCATGCCCTGACCACCATTTTTAATCCATTCACTACCGCATGGTCCTACAATCTAATCACCTCTTCAAGGCTCCACCTTTCAATTACCATAATAGGATTTTCCACTTTTCTTAACAGTTACAGTGGGGACTAAGTTTCTAATACACAAAACTTGGAGGACACAATTCAAGCTCCAGTGAGTTTTGCGGGGATATAATTCAATCCTCTACAATGTACAACATACATACACAAACACTATGCATAATATATATACACACATACTATACATAACATACACACACTTACCACACATTTTATACACACATATATACGTATCACATCTTGAGATGGCTCTTAACTTGACATCCTGATGTCTTGACTCAGCTGTATACACAGGAGGGGTGGAGATGCTGGGTTATCCAGTATGCATTTGACTTTTTCTTCTTATAGTGGCTGGGCATCCAAACCCTTGCCTTTGGTGTTACAAGACGGCGCTCTAACCAACTGAGCTAACCGGCCAGCCCATCTTTATTAGATAATGTCAAATTGTTTTCCAAAGTGTCAATTTCCATTGCCACCAACAGAGTATGGAGTTCCTTATAGTTTATATCTTCTAAGTACTTGATATTTTGAGTTTTTAAAATTTAGTTATTCTGTTTGGTGTGTAGGAGTATTTCATTGTAGTCTCAATTAGCATAGATAGATAAATAAATCAAATATAATGATCAATGGTGCCGAGCACACAAAGAAACTGGAAAGAGCTCATGGGCAATCAGATGGGCTGGTAGAACTGGGCTTAACATCTGTCTTTCGCATGTACTCAGTGCTATTGGATTAGTTACTTTCAGTCTTTGATCTGTAGCTTTTTCTTATTTAACGTGGGCATAACAGCTGTTACTGTATAGATCTGTGTTGAGGATTAAAAATAGTATATATAAAGTGGCTGGGACATAATAGATACTCAATAAATGGTGACTCTTTTTACTCAGTATCTTCAGTCATTGGTTGGTAAAAGCTGCCAGTGCAGATAAAGCAGGCAGACCTCCAGGGGACAGTGAGGAAGTGGCAGGAGTCTTGCTGAATGGTCCCCCTGTGATAGCTTGTAGTATTGTCCAACAAATATTTACTCTTCCCTTCCCCAGCATGTGCTCAGTGCACTTGCCTGCCCTAGTTCTGTGGGATTTGCTTTGGCTAATGGAATGTGAGTGGACATGACCTAAGCTGTGTCCCAGCAGAGGCTTGGACTGTGCTTGCATGGTGTGTCTTCCAGCTCTCCACCCTGGGAAGAACATACCCCGGGTAGCCACTACTTCTTCAGCCTAAGCCCCTGAAAGCTTGGACGGCTCTTACCTCGCCATCTCGATGCCTTGACTCAGCTTCGTATGCCCATATTGAGAGTCACTGGAAATTAGGACAATCTGAAACACATCAGAATCTTATTGTGCATGGCAACAATAAAAAACAGAAAACATGAAATAGAGTTTCTTTTCAGATGAGAATAAATTTGACAGTGGACAGATACTCTGATAATCATCCCCACAGCTGTTAGTGTTTGTCTTCTCAGAAATATGGAACATAAGTACAAAAGATCTTTCTGCTTTTAAAAGAAGAAAGGCAATGAAAGGAATCAGCACCATCTTAAATCATAGTTTTCTCCATACTGATGCAGCTTGAAGGGTGAAAATAAATTCCACAAAACTGGAATCTCGAAGCATGGAAACAAGCTAGATCAGAATATAGAAACATTCGCAGAACAGTAAACTGGGACATCCTCTAGTGCAGCCCTCTCACCTACATATAATAAGGAAAGGGTTAATGATACTAAGTATGAAGTAGTTGTTTACCTCCCATCCACCATCCACTCACCTGTTCATCCATCTGTCCATCCATGGATCCAACCATTCATTTATGCCATGCTGTTCACTGACGTGCTAAGTGTGGCAGACACAGATGTAAATCAGATACAGAGCTGCCTTCAAGAAGGGCAGCGTCAAGCAGTGGAGAACATCACTTTACACAAAATCCCACACAGTGCTCTAGATGCTGCCTAAATGCCTGGGCAGAGCTCCTTCCTTGGGAGGCTGGAGCAAAGTACAGTGTTCCTACAACAAAGTCTAGACCCTTAGAAACAGAGACCAGGTCCTGTGCTCCTTCCCCAAACTCCACAGCCGTTGGCACAGTAGAGTGCAAGAAGGTGGCAGGTGATAAAAGTACTTGGTGTGGAGGCAGTGAAATCTTCCCCTGTGGTTATCAAATTTTAGGGGTTGGCTAGTCAGCCCTGTGGCTTTCTTCACCTGATTCCATGTCACCTTGATTCACCTGGACAACAATTTCTAATCTGTTCCCGACCTCTGTAACCAAGCCTGATCTACATTTAGCCATTTTTTTTCTTTTTAAATTTTTTGCTACTACCTAGTGTTTGAGAAAATAGCAAACTATTGTATAGATTATAGTAATATAGTGTATTTCTATTCCAGCTTTAGTTTCCTACTTCAACTATCATTCAGAAAGGGATACATCCATTATCTCTATGTCACTGTGAGAATTATATGACTTGGTTCATGTAAAGCACCAAACAATGTCTGGCAAATAGTGAGCTTTCGCCAAATTTTTTTTAGCTAATATATCTTTGTGTAATTATACGAAAATTTCTAAATGACAGTCTTAAAAATGGGATTGCTGAGTCAAAGAGTAAGTAAATTTGAAATATAGGTACATATCTGCTGATCGGCAATTTTCACTCCCACTTCCATAAAATGTGAAAATCCCAGTTTTACCACCATAGGTAGATAATGAATTAATTTGTAAAATTTTTAAAATTCAGTGTATGAAAAACAGCGTCTTATGGCTATCTTAATTTGTACTTTCTTGACGAAAAGTGAGGCTGCACATCTGTTAGAGTTACTTATGCAGAGCCTATTCGTGCTTGCTTTGTGAATTGCTTATTTAAATCCTTTGTCCATTTTTTCTTCATGTTGCTTCTCTCTGTTCTTATTGACTTATTGGAGCTCTTTATATATTGTGAATAACTTTTTCACTATTACAGATGCAAATATTTTCTTCTTGTCATCGTCTTTTAACTGTGCCCCAGTGATCTTCTCACTCTTTATACTGCTTCCAGTTAATTTTAGGATAGCACAGGATACCAATTCTCAAGCCAAGAACAATTATAAAACATGAACTCAATATTAAGAAAATCAGTCTGAGGTAATAGGAGAACTGCTAAGGCAGGAGAACTTAAAGGGCTAAGAGTACATACTAAGGAGAAGCACAGGGAGGTAGATCAGACATTTGGTACCAGTTTTTCTCCGGAGGCATTTGCTCATACACAAGTGGTATCTGAGAAAGCTAAGAGTTGACGCTAATCTGTTGAGGTTGGGGAAAAAAATGGAGTTCAGGGCCCATAAAGGAAAAGGAACTCTAGTAAAACACTCCAGCATTTAGGTGGGGTCTCTGACATATTAACATCCTGCATTAGTGTGGTACATTCGTTAGAATCAATGGACTAATATGGGTGCATTATTATGAACTAGCATGCTGATAGTATTGGTCTGATCGCCACATCTTGGGCACAGTTGCTGATGATCAGCTCTGTGTCCTGTGAATACATATAATCAATAAAACAAAAAACAAAAAACCTAGGTCCTCCCTATCTTTGGATGTTGTGGCCTCATGAGAAAAAAAATTATTAAAATTAAATAAAAATAGTTTATGCATGAGGTAAAGTTTGCACTTACTAAACAAAATTATACCTTGCAGTTTGCAGTCTGTTTCATTGTTTAAAATTTGAAACACAAATAAAGCTCCCCCCCTCCAAAATAATAAAGTCTATAGTTTACATGAAGGTTAACCCTTTGTGTTGTATCATTTTATGGGCTTTGACAAATGCATAATGTCATGTATTCATGATTACAGTATCAAAAAGAATAGTCTCATTGTCCTAAAAATCTCCTGTGCTTCACCTATTTGTCCTCCCCGTCCCTGAGTTCTTGGAAACCATTGATCTTTTTGACTGTTTCTATAGTTTTGCCATTTCCAGAATGTCATGCAGGTGGAATCATACAGAATGTAGCCTTTTTAGATTGGCCTCTTATGCTTAGTAATATACATTTAGGATTCTTTCATATCTTCTTGTGGCTTGTTAGCTCATTTTTCAAAAATCACTGAACAATTCCGTGCCATTGTACAGACATATTGAAGTTTGCTTATCCATTCATCTACTGAAACACATATTGGTTGCTTTCAATTTTTGGCATTACGAGTAAAGCTCTATAAACATTCATGAGCAGGTTTTTCTGTGGATATTAGTTTTCAATTCAATTGGTAAACATGAGTGTGATTACTAGATTGTATGGTAGACTGTTTAGCTTTGTAAGAAGCTGACAAACTGTCTTCTAAAGTGGCTCTATCATTGCATTCCCACCAGGATGCTCCACCTCCTTGCTAACACTTCATATTGTCAATTTTTTGGATTTTAGCAATCTTAATAGGTGTGTAGTAACATAACATTCTAATTGTAATTTGCAATTCGCTAATGACATACAATATTGAGCATCTTTTCATATATTATTTGATATCTGTATATCTTCTTGAGTAAGGTATCTGTCCAGACTGCTTGCCCAGTTTTTAATGGGGTTATTTGTATTCTTATTGCTGAGTTTTAAGATTTCTTTGTATATTTTGGATACCAGTCCTTTACCAGCTACGTGTTTTACAAAGATTTTTTTTCCCAGTCTTTGGCTTGTTTTTTCAGTATCTTTGAGATAGAGGGTTTTCAGTTTCCCTGAGCTCAGGTTACAGGACACACCTCTGGGTTTCAAGCCATTCCCCAAAGTTTCAGACCCTTCCCTTAGGCCCTCCACTAAAGGTAAGTTACTATTGCTAGTTAGACCCATTTTGAAACCAACACAGGGAAGATGAGACCACAAGGGGTTGGCTTATGCAAGTCCAGTGGCTGGGCATGCTCAGTGGAGAGGGGTTATATAATCCAGGTAGTTGAATGACCTCCCACTGGAGGTGCTAAAGAGCACAGAATATTCTTGAATGTGTCTGGTGCATGTGATAGGATTTGACCAATGAACATGCTCCAGGAAGAGACCAACTGAGCATGTGCAAGACTATGTTACATAACTGGGAACCACCCCCTTAATTGAATATTCATTGGAGAGCAAAACTATAAAATCCAAATCCCAGGAGAAGGTGGGGCTGTTGCTCAGTGTCCTAGAGCAAGCTCGTGCTCTGCCTGTGGAGTGTGTATTTTGTATACAACTTTCAGCAAGAGGCTGCTCACACTCTTGAGCCAGCCTGCACCCTGTACTGAACTTCACACGTGTATTTCTTACTTTTGTGTTAATCTTGGTGTGGGCCCTGCTCAGTCTGTGGAGCTAGGCCACATTTCTCTGTGAAATCCGTATCTCTTATTCATTGTATTAAACCTGATCTCACTTTTTACTGTGATTCTGCTCTTGAATTCTTTCTTGTGGTGGAGTCAAGAATCTGGTAAGAGGATGGGGTGGGTCAAGGCCGGCTACCGGGCACCCCCAGACCCTATCTATGGCATTATCTTACCATTGTCTTTGCCAGACCAGAAGTTTTTAATTTTAATAAAGTACAATTAACAATTTTTTCTTTCATGGATGGTGATGTTGGCATTTTATCTAAAAACTTATTGCCAAAGCTGAGGTCACTGAGAATTTAGTATATGTTTTCTTCTAGTTTTATAACATTTTACATTAGGTGGATGATTCATTGTGAGTAAATTTTTGTGAAAGATGTAAGTATTGTGTCTAGATTCATTTATTTGTTTCATATGCAAGTCCAATTGTTGCAGTAGCACTTGTTGAAAAGACTGCTTTTTCTTCCATTACATTGTCTTTTTTCTTTGTCAAAGATTGGTTGAGTGTATTTGTTTGGGTCTGTTTCTGGGCTCTCTATTCTGTTCCACTGATTGATCGATCTATCATCTATCTACTGCCACTATCACACTATCTTGATTACTATCGCTTTCTATTAAGTATCTATTTATTTATATTTTATTTGACACATATTAATTGTACATATTTATGGGGTACAGAGTTATATTTCAATACATGTATACAATGTTGGATGATCAAATCATGGTAATTAGCATACATTTCTTAGTGATAAGAGCATTTGAGCTCCTCTCTTCTAGTCATCTGAAAACATACAATAAATTATTGTTAATTGTAGATGCCTAGCGCTATTTATAGTAACTCTTGAAGTCAAGGTAGTGTTAGTCATCCAATTTTGTTTTTCTTCAGTACTGTGTTAACTATTCTGGGTCTTTTGCCTTTCACTATAAACTATAGAAAGAGTTTGTAGATATACACAAAATAACTTCCTGAAATTTTTAGTGGGATTACATTGAAAATATAGCTCAAGTTTGACATTTTAGCAACATTGAGTCTTCCTATTTATGAAAATGGAAAATCTCTTTAGTTAGTTGTTTTATTTCTCTCATTGGAGTTTTATAGTTTTCCCCATACTAATGTAGTGCATATTCTGTCATATTTGTACCTAAGTATTTCATTTTTTGGTGCTAATGGAAATGGTACTGTGCTTTTCAAATTTCAATTGTTTGTTGCTGATATATAGAAAAGCAATTGACTTTTGTATATTAACCAGGTATCCTGCAAACATGCTATATTCACTTATTCCAGAAAATTTTTGTCTCCATCTTTTAGGATTTTCTACATAGACAGTCATGTAATTTACAAACAGATGCAATTTTATTTTTTACTTCTTAAGCTGTATGCTCTTTTCCCTCTTTTCCCGTTTTATTGCATTAGCAGGACTTCAAGTATGATGTTGCGTAGGAGTGGAGAAAGGGGACATTGCCTGTTTCCTGATCTTGAGGGTAAATCATCTATTTTCTCATAATTAAATAGATTTTAGCTGTAGTTTTTTTTTTTTTTCTGTTTGTTTTTGTAGATGTTCTTTATCAAGTTTAGGAAGTTCCCCTCTATTTTTAGTTTGCTGAGAGTTTTTAACATGAGTGGGTGTTAGATTTTGTAATATGCTTTTTCTGCATCTATTGATATGATCTTATGATTTTTCTTTTTTAACCTGTTGATATAATGAATTGTATCAATTGAGTTTTTCAAATGTTTGAACCAGTCTTGCATTCCTGGAATAAATCCCACTTGGTTATGGTGTATAATTTTGTTTATATATCAAAGAGTAGATTAGATAGTATTTTGAGGGAACTTTTGCATTTATGTTCATGAAAGATATTGGTCTGTGATATTCCTTCGTTATAATTTCTTTATCTGACGATGCTATTAGGGCGATGCTGACCTCATAGAATAAGGTGGGAAGTGTCCCCTCTGCTCCTATTTTCTGAAAGAGACTATAGAGAATTGGTATTGTTTCTTCCTTAAATGTTTGGTAGAATTCAACAATAAAACCATCTGGGCCTGTTTGTGTTTTGAAAGGTTATTAGTTGTTGATTTAACTTTTTTGATATAAGCTATTAAGGTTACCTATTTCTTCTTGAAACATAGTATCTTTCAAAGAATTATTCCATTTTATCTAAGTTATAAAATTATGTGCATAAAGTTGTTTATAGTATTTCTTTATTATCTTTTTAATATCTATGAAATCAGTAATGATGGGCCCTCTTTCATTTCTGATAATAATAATTTGTGTCTTCCTCTCTTTCTCTCTTGGTTAGTCTGGTTAGAGGTTAATCAATTTATTGATTTTGTCAAAGAAACAGCTTTTGATTTCATTGATTTTCTGTAATAATATCCGGTTTTTAATTTCACTGATTTCTGCCTAATTAAAATGATTATTTTCTGCCTTTTTTTTTAGGTTTGTATTGCTTTTCTTCCCTCTAGTTTCCTATTGTGGAAGTTTTTGTTATTAGCTACAGATTGTTTTTCTTTTCTGATGTATTCATTCAAAGCTGTAGATTTCTCTCTTAATTTTATGTTTGCTGCATCCATGAATTTCAATAGTTTGTATTTTCATTTTGTTGAAAGTATTTTTACATTTGTCTCGAGACTTCTTCTTTGAACAATGTGCTATTTAGAAATGTGTAGTTTAATCTGAAAATATTTTGAAATTTCCCAGATATCTTTCTGTTATTGGTTTCTAATTTAATTCCACTATGGTCAGAGAGCAGACATTCTGTGATTTCTATTCCTTTAAATTTGTTAGAGTTTTTATGGCCCAGAAAGTGATCTGTCTTGGTGAATGTTCAATTTGAGATAGAGGAGAACTTATTTTCTGCTTTGGTTGAATAAAATATTTTATAAATATCAGTTAGGTCCTGTAGATTGATGAAGCTGTTCAGTTCAACTGCATTCTTACCAATTTTCTGCTTTCTGGATTTGTCAGTTAATGATGGAAGGATGTTGAAGTCTTTAAATATGACAGTGAATTTTTTCATTTCTCTTTGTAGTTCTATCAGGTTTCACTTCACATATTTTGATGCTTTGCAGCCAGGTACATATATACCTGACAACAATATATATAACCTTACAGCAATATATAACCTTGGTTTTCTGCAGTTTGCATGTTAGAGACCTCTTTTTTTGTATTTACCCTGCTTGTTGTTCTCTGAGGTTTCTTCCCATGGTCTGGCGAATGTCAATAATTTTGGAAAGTACTTACCCATTATTATTTCACACATTTCTTCTCCTTTCTCCATGTCTTCTATTTCTGGTATACTAATTGCATGTACATTAACAGCTTTTGCAATTGTACCATTGTACCACAATTTTTGGCTATTCTGTTCCATTTTTTTAATTCTTTTTTTTTTTTTCTTTGCATATCACTTTGGGAACTTTTTCATTGTGAAAAACAATTTTATTAGAAATTTTAATAAAACTGAAACATAGAAAACTCTAATTTTTTATTCTATTTCTTTTTAGCTTAGAAGGCATAGATACCTAAAATGGGCAACTTTATTTGAATGCCATTAACTTGTCATCGACTATCATGCATGATTCTAGAACATACTCACCTTGCAAATACCAATTCCAGATTTCAAATACATCTCTAAAAGTTTTAGCTTATCATTAGTTCTGATTTTATCTTCTTGCAGTTACATCATCAAAATATAATACTTTTGAAAACTTCAATGGCTCCTAATTCATTTAAGAGACAGTACACATCTTTGTTTCGTAGTTGCAAAACATTTTCATGTTTAGATTTATAAACGTTGATTAGAAGACCTGATTCAATTGATTTATTCAGTTTCCACATCATCTATTTTCTCCCATACACCTTTCTGTACACACTTACCTTCTCTGCTTATGACCCATATCAAGCAAATCTCAGTGCACAATCATCATGAGACAAAAGAATATCGTTACATGTCTTTTTAGCAAAACAGGATGGTCCAGGTTCTGATCACAAAACATTGCATGCTAAAGTTCTTCCTGTAAAGTGACTAACTAGTTGAGAATACCATATTTTATTTTTGTCAGTAGAAATATAGTGTCCCCTCATTGATTCTAGACTTGGAGAAAGTTCATCTAGGATATCATCATCTGAAAACTCATAGTCTGAGATTTTGCTTATACAAAATCTCTTTACATTAATAAATACTATCATTTGTCTAATATTGTAAAACACCTTTCTCAGTAAAATTTCCTTATTTTTGCCATTATGGGTGGAAAATAATGAATGCTCAGCTGTATACACTAAAGTATGAAAAAAAACATAAAGATGGTGTCTTCAGTCTTCTCTTAAATCCTCTTGAATGATGCTACAATATTTGGGGCAGAACAACAGGAAAACTGAAAGGTGATGTAATAGTGATGGTTTATTTTATTATCACATTGACCTTTTAGAAAATGCCATCATTTAAAAAAATTTATTGAAACATAATTGATCATACATATCTTTAGGGTACAGCACTGAATATCAATACCGGTATATAATATGTGATGCTCAAATCAAGATAAGTAGTAGATTCAACATTGCCCAATGTGATCATTTTTCATGGCTGTTTACCGATTTCTCGCTACCCTCCTCCCCCTCCTCCTTTCTCACATCCGATGGCTTCAGTTCTGTTCTTCCCTTTTGGAAATTCAGTAAATCATTGTGATTTTGTATC
The DNA here is from genome assembly GCF_027409185.1 of Cynocephalus volans. Lineage (NCBI taxonomy): Eukaryota > Metazoa > Chordata > Mammalia > Dermoptera > Cynocephalidae > Cynocephalus > Cynocephalus volans. Next base: position 59,999,310 of record NC_084460.1, on the reverse strand, counting down.
TTTCTTTATTTATTATTTCATTTTTTAGCTCCCACTTATGAGTGAGAACATGAGATATTTCACTTTCTGTGTCTGTCATCTTTCACTTAACATAATTTTCTCAAAGTTCACCTGTGCTGCTGCAAATGGCAGACTTTCATTCTATTTTATGACAGAGTAGCATTCCACTGTGTATATATACCACATTTGAGTCTTCTGTCGATGGACATTTAGTTTGGTTCCAACTCTTGGCTAATGGAAGTAGAGCTGCAATAAACTTGGAAGTGCAGGTATTCCTTTGACATGATGATTTCCATTCATTTGTGTATATACCCAGCAGTGGGATAGCTGTGGTTGTTTGAAGAAACTCCATACTGTTTTCCGTAATGGCTGCATCAAGTTACAGTCCCAACAACAGTGTAGGAGTGTTCCTCTTTCTCTGCATCCTTGCCAGCATTTGTTTTTCTTTGTCCCTTTTGATAATGGACAGTCTCACTGGGGTGAGAGGATATCCCAATGTGATTATGACTTGCATTTTCCTGATGCCTAGTGATGTTGAGTATTTTTTCATGTGTCTGTTGGCCATTTGTATATCTTCCTTTGAGAATTGCTTATGCAGCTCCTTTGTCCATTTTAAATTAAGTTACTTGTTTTTTTTATATTGTTTAATTGCTTGAGTTCCTTGTATATTATGGATAGTAATCCCTTGTTGGATGCAGTTTGCAAATATTTTCTCCCATTCTGTAGGTTGTCTTTTTGCTCTTTTAAATGTTTCCCTGGCTGTGCAGAAGCTTTCTAGTTTGATATAATCCCATTTGTTTATTTTTTTCTTTTGTTGCTTGTACTTTTGGGGTTTTATTCATAAAGTTTTTGCCCAGTACTACTTTCTGAAGTGTTTCTCCTATATTTCCTTTTAGGAGTTTTATAGTTTCAGGTCTTATATTTAAATCTTTTATCCACTTTGAGCTGATTTTGGTATATGGCAAGAGGTATAGGTCTAGTTTCATTCTTTTAGGTATGAATGTCCAGTTTTCCCAGCATCATTTATTGAAGAAGTAGTCTTTTCCCCAATGTGTAATCTTATTGCCTTTGTGAAAGATCAGTTACTGTAAGTGTATGGGTTGATTTCTGGGTTCGCTGTTCTGTTCTATTGGTCTGAATGTCTATTTTTATGCCAATACCATGCTGTTTGGGTTATTATAGCTTTGTACTATAATTTGGAGTCAAGCAGTGTTATGCCTCCAGCTTTATTTATTTATTTATTTTTTGTTCAGGATTTCTTTGGTTATTTGGGGCCTTTTGTTGTTTCATATGAGTGTTAGGTTTGTTTTTTCCATTTCTGTGAAGAATGTCATTGGTATTTTGATGGGGATTGCATTGAATCTGTAGATAGTTTTGGGTAGTATGAACATTTTCACAATGGTACTTCTTCCAGTCCAAGAGCATGGGATGTCTTTCCATTTTTCTGTGTCCTCTTTAATTTCTTTCAGCAGTGATTTGTAGTTCTTGTTGTAGAGATCTTTCACCTCCTTGGTTAAATTTATTCTTAGGGATTTAATTTAATTTTATTTTTTTTTGAGACTGTTGTAAATGGGCTTGGTTTCTTGATTTCTTTTTCTGCTAGTTCATTATTGGAGTATAAAAATGGGATTGATTTTTGTGTGTTGATTTTTTTGTCCTACAACTTTACTGAAATTGTTTTTCAGCTCTAAGAGTATTTTTGTAGAGTCTTTAGGTTTTCAGTATATAGCATCATGTCATTTGCAAATAGGAACAATTTGACTTTGTCTTTTCCAATTTGGATGCCCTTTTTTCTTTCTTTTGCTGAATTCCTCTGGTTTTTACTTCTAATACTGTATTAGACAGGAGTGATGAGAATAGGCATCCTTGTCTTGCTCATTTTCTTAAGGGAACAGCTTTTTGCTTTTCCCCATTCAGGACAATATTGGTGGTGGGTTTGTCATATATGGCTTTTATTGTGTTGAGATACTTTCATTCTATACCTAATTTGATAAGAGTCTTTATCATGAAGGGAAGTTGAATTTCGTCAAATGCTTTTACTACATCTATTGAGATAAACGTATGGTTTTCAGCCTTGATTTTGTTGATGTGGTGTACCACATTTATTTACTTGTGTATGTTGAATCATCCTTGCAAAAAAATTCATCCTGGAAGGAATCCCACTTGATTGTGGTGTATAATTTTTTTGACATGTTGCTGTATTCTAATTTGCTAATATTTTATTGAGGAGTTTTGGATCTATATTCATCAGAGATATTGGCCTGCAGTTTTCTTTTTCTTTTCTTTTCTTTCTTTCTGTTTTTGGTTGTATCTTTGTCTGGCTTTGGTAATGAGGTGATGCTGGCTTTATAGAATGAGTTTGGGAGAATGGCCTCTGTTTCAATTTTTTAGAGTAGTTTGAAGAGTATTGGTACTAATTCTTCTTTAAAGGTTTGGTAGAATTCATTGGTAAAGCCATCCAGTCCTGAGTTTTTCTTTGTTGGGAGACTGTTGATTACTTCTTCAATCTCATTACTTGTTATTGGTCTGTTCAGGTTTTCTATTTCTTCTTGGTTTAGTCTTGGTATTTTGTGTGTGTCCAGAAGTTTATCCACTTCCTCCAGGTTTTAAAATTTCTTGGAATATAGTTGTTTATAAAACCCTCTAAATTTTCTTTGTCTTTCTGTGGTATTGGTTGTAATGTCTCCTTTTCCTTTTCTGAATTTTTCTCTTTGGGTCTTCTCTCTTCTCTTTTCTTCTTCTTCTTTTTTTTGCTAGCTTAATTAACAGGTTGTCTATTTTGTTTATCTTCTCAAAAAAACAACTTTTTGTTTCATTGATCTTTGTATCATTTTTTTGTTGCTATTTCATTTTGTTCTGCTCTAATCTTAATTATTTCTTTCTGTCTACTAATTTTGGATTGGATTGTTCTTGTTTTTCTAGTTCTTTGAGGTATAGCATTAGACTGATTATTTGAAATCTTTCTATTTGTTTGATGTAAGCATTTATTGCAATAAACTTCCCTCAGTTCTACTTTTGCAGTGTACCACATGTTTTGGTATGAAGTGTCTTTATTTTCAATAGTTTCAAGAAATTTTTGATCTCCTGTGTAATTTCTTCTTGGACCCACAGATTGTTCAGGAGCATGTTTACTTACTCTGTATTTGTATAGTTTGTAGAGTTTTGCCTGTTATCAATTTCTAGTTTTAGTTCATTGTGGTCTGAAAAGATACTTGAAATCATTTCAATTTTTAAATATTTATTGAGACTTGATTTGTTACCTAGCATGTGTCCTATTCTGGAGAATCTTCTGTGTACTGATGAGAAGAATGTATATTCTGTAGTTGTTGGATGAAATGTTCTGTACATATCTGCCAGGTCCAATTGGTCTAATGTATAGTTTAAATCCTGCATTTCTCTGTTGATTTATTGCCTAGATGATCTGTCCAATGCTGACAGAAGGGCATTCAGATCCCAAACTATTATCATATTTAGGTCTTTCTCTTTCTTTAGGTCTAATAGAGTTTGCTCTATATATCTGAGTGCTCCAGGGTTGGGTGCATATATACTTATGTTTGTTGTACCTTCTTGCTGAATAGACTGCTTTATCATTATGTAACAGCCTTCTTTGTCTCATTTTATAGTTTTTGGTTTAATGGCTATTTTAACTGATAAAAGACTAGATACTCCTGGTCATTTTTGGTTTCCATTTGTGTGGTATATCTTTTTCCATCCCTTCACTATTAGCCTGTGTGTTTCTTTACTGGTGAGGTGACTGTGTTGAAGACAGAACACAGTTGGGTCTGGCTTTTAAATCCAATCAATCAGTCTGTGTCTTTTGAGCAAGGAATTGAATCCATTTACATTTAGTGTTGTTATTGGCAGGTATTGTCTTACTGCTGGGGTTTTGTTGATTTTTGCTTGAATGTTTTAATTATCTTTTATTCCTTTCTTTCATTTTTATTTTTTGTCTTTGATGTTTGTTGGTTTTTTGAGGTGATAAGATATAGTTTCTTCCTCTTTCTTGTTTGCATGTGTAGCCTACTGGTGAGTTTGGTTCTTTGTTGTGTTCATGGTAGTGATTATTGTTTTTCAGAGTCCAGATGCTGGACTTCCTTGAGGATTTCTTGTAGGGATGGCTGTGTGGTGGTGTAGTCCCACAGCTTTTGTTTGCTTGAGAAATACACTATTTCTCCCTTGTTTCTATAGTATAGTGCCTTGCTGAGTATAGTATTCTTGGCTGGCAGTTTGTTTCTTTTAGTATTTTGAATATATCATCCCATTCTCTTCTGCCCTGTAGATTTTCTGCTGAGAAGTCTGCTGTTAGTCTGATGGAGGCTCCCTTATAGATGACTTGACACTTTTTTCTTGCTGTTTTGAAGATTCTCTCTTTGCTTTTGTGCTTTGCCAGTTTGATTATGACGTTTCTCAGAGAGGACATTTTTGGGTTGAATCTGTTTGGGGATCTTTGAGCCTCCTGGATTTGAAGATCTTTTCTTTTTCTATACCTGGGATGTTTTCTGCTATTATTTTATTGACTATGTTCTCATTACCTTTTCCTTTCTCCTCCCCTTTTGGAACCCATATTTCAAATGTTTGTATGCAGTTATCTGCTAGCTCTCTTAGATTTTCTTCATTTTTTAAAATTCTTTTTTCTTTTTCTTCATTTTTTAAAATTCATTTTCTTTCTTTCTTTCTTTCTTTCTTTTTTTTTTTTTGGTCTGGTTGGGTTATTTCAAAAAGACCATCTTCAAGATCAGAAATTCTTTCTTCTGGTTGTTCTAACCTGCTGCTTAAGCTTAAGCTCCTGGTTGTGTTTTTTTATTTCATTGAATGAATCTTTCAGTTCCTGGAGTTTTGCTACATTCTTTAAGGTATCCTTGTAAATCTCTTTAAGGATAATCTCTTTGTAAATTTCCTTCTTCATCCGGGATTCTCTTTCTCATTTTCTTTCATTATCTACCTGAGTCTGTTTGTATCACCTTGAATCTCCTTAAGATTGTTGCTCAGAATTCCTTCTTCTTCTTTTTTTTTTTCTTTTTCTTTTTGTATTTCTAGTATATCTACTGTGATGTCTGGCCATCTGGTAGAGCAGTTGCTTCTTCTATTATTCTATAGTGGACTTTGAGTAGAGAGGCTTTCTCCTGTAGATGTGTTTTAATATTGGTTCATTTTTACCAACCCATTACCATTGAATAGGGTGTTTTAATACTGGTTCCACACAGATGAAGTAGTGTAGTCTCCTTGTGAACACTTCAGCCTTATTCAGTGTTGGAGTTGCAACTGCCTCCGTGGCTTAGGCACTGGGGCACTTAGTGGTTCCTTGCTGAAGTTAGTGACACTGTGTTGGTTTGTTGAGGACATGGATGAGCTCTTGAGTTCTTGGGAGAAGTGCCTGGGTGCTCTGTCACTCTTTGCCTGGGGTGGGTTACCATGGGTGTGCTTTTTGGTGCCCTGGCTAGCATCCTGTGACCCTGATGTGTGCACTTGGGTATACTGAAGCTCCTCAGTTTGAATGCATGACCCTGGGTGGGGTTTGTCTTTCCTCCTTCTAACTGGCAGAGAGAAGCAGCTCCTGAGTCCTGGCTTCCCCCTGTTGGGGAATGGGCTGGTAGTGATTAGGAATTTTCTTCCTTATTCTATTTGGGTATACTGGGTTTCTGCACCCTTGGGGAGTTCCTCTTGTGTCTCTCCATAGATCAAGGCAGTCATGTGGGCTATGCACATACCTCCCACCCCCAGATATGCTACTGCATGTGGTAGCATACTTCCCCTTTGATTTGTGCTCTGGTTTGCTGGTTTGCATTTGCTTACCTCTTTCCCTGGGCTCTTTTCATGACTCCCATTGTGTCGATGCAGTGATTGGCAGTGTGTGAGTGGTCAGCAGGCCATCTGAACAGCAGTGGTGGCTGCTGCTGTGGTGGCAAGCCACCCTTGCGGTGGCAGTGGCTCTGGTGGACCACCCATGTGGAAGTGGTATTTGCTGGTTTGAGAAGATTTTATTGGCACATCTTTGAGGTCACTGATTCTTTGCTCAGCCCTTTCCAGTCTGCTGATAAGAACAACAAAGACAGTTTTCATTTATATTACAGTGTTTTTGATTTTAAGCACTTACTTTCAATACTTAGAGTTGACCTCTTTCTACTTAGTCTGCCCATCTGTTCTTACGTGTTGTATACTTTTTCCATAGACTCCTTAGCATATTATAGTTAGTTTAAATTCCCTGCCTAATAATTCCAAAATTTGTGTTATAGTTGAGTATCATTCTGACGCTTGCTTTGTCTTTTTGGATGATATGCATTCTTTTTTTTTTTTTTTTTTTGCCTTTTAGCATGCATTGTGATTTTTTTGTTGTTGTTAAACGTCAGGCATGATGTATCTGGTAATAGGAAGGGAGATAATCAGGCTTTTGGTGTGAGTTTTTGTATTAATCAGCTTAAGATATGGGCTGTGTTTCTTGATTGCTGCAGCTATAGGTGTCACAGGCTTCAGTTTCCTCTAGTTTTCTTGGTTTTTTTCCCCCTCTTCTGTCATCTTTGTGCTTCCCTGAGAACTCCTTTGTAAAAAGAGTCTGTGTCTTGCAGCTTTCTTGGTTGTAATCCACTGTAATTATACTGTAGCCATGTTGGTAGTAAGATATTGGGGGAGGAAAGCATCATGTAATCTTTATAATGTAATCTCAGTTTTCTTTTAGTGGGCCTGAGTCCCTGTTCTGTGATCTGTAGAAGTGTTTCTTAGTCTTTTTTATTCTCCCCTCATCTGAGAAAGGAAGACTAGGGGGTTTGGAATTGTTTAATTTCCCTTCCCTAGGTCAGATAAGACTCTGGTAAAGTATTTTCCCTTGAAGGCGGGGAAACAGAATACTCATTATGGAAGACAGAATACTATGGTTATATTTCAAAATGATCAATTTGAGGTGAATTAAAGTACACATTTTGAATTCTTTAATCCAGGAAGGTGGTATATCTCTCTATTTATTTAGTTAGTAATATCTCTCAGGACTGTTTTGTAGTTTTCAGTGAGTAGGTCTTAAACATCTTTCATTAATTTTATTCTTAAGCATTTAATTATTCTTTGTTACTATTGTTACTGAACTTAAACAAATTTTTTTCTTTAATTGTTGCTAATTACATAAAATTGAATTATTTTGTGTATGATCCTTCATCCTGCAGCCTTGCTAAATTCATTTATTAGATATGTAAATTTATTATGGTTTTTATTTTGTGGCTTCACGAGGGTTTTCTACATAAACAATTATGTTGGCAAATGTTGTGTACAAACCTCTTTATATCAAATATATCCCAAATCATTTTATTAGAAAACAAGTAATGCTGTTAGTCTACCCATCACAAGATCTCTAGAGCTCTCCATTGCCTAAGTTAGCCCTAACTCTTTGGTCTGATAGCAATGGTGTCTATGTCAGAAGGAGAAGAATCCACAAAGCAAGACATCCTGTAACATAGTATTATCCCAGAGCAAGTGCAGAGAGCTCACAAGACAGTGGTGAGCCTGGCTACTTACCAAGGTGTATGTAGATCCTGAGGTCTGCAGTGGGTTGGGAGTTTTGGCAGTTTCTGCCTTCTTCTGCCCATCAAGTTTGTCCTCATGCTGGTTCCACTTGATGCCAAGATGGATGAGGCAGTTCTGGGACAAACAGATAGGATACCTCTCACCAACAGTGTCTCCTTTGCCATGTGCTATCATGCCCGAAGTGCCCCCACTCACCTGTCATTCTTTTGGTTTAAGGTATGGTTTCCTCTGAACATACAAATCAAAATCTAGATTGGACTCTCATACTGATTAATTAGCTGGAAGAATCTCAGACAAGTATGAAACATTAGGTCATTCTCAGTAATTACAACCTCAGTATGAATTGTTTTCTCTAAATAAAGAAACAGGTTTAGAGAAGTTCACTGATTTGACTAATGCTACAAGGCAATTTGATAACCGTGAAATGGGCTCCTTAACTTTTTTGTGAAAAGAAAACAACTGTGAAACTAGGGCTTCTCGACTTTACATACTGTGTGTGCATTTGTGTATTTGTTCACCTCTGCTTCCCTTTACGTGTGTGGTTGGTTACATAGCTTGAGATTGTGCTAAAAACAGGCCATGCAGATGTCTTCATGTTGAATGCAGGGATTCCCTATGGCTAAAATGGTGACTTCCTAAGGTTTACTATGGAGCTGGAGCTGTGAGGTCAGATAGACCTCAACTTCAACCCTGCTTCCTTTGTGTACTGATCTTTGGGAAGTGATATAGTGTCTCTGAGCCTCAGTTTCCCCCCTCTGGAAAATAAAGATAGTAATAGCTGCTTTGAAAGCCAGAGTTTCTCAGTCTTGACACTATTGACATTTGGGACTGGATAATTCTTCATCGTGGGGAGCTAGATGCTTAGCAGCATCCTTCACCTCTATCTTTTAGAGACCAGGAGCACCCTTCATCCTAACTGTGACAACCAAAAATAGCTCCAGGTATTGCTATTGATCCTGGGAGGCAAAATCACCAGGCTGAGAATGCCTGTCTTAAGCATTAATTAATATGCACTCAAAGTCTCCACACAGTGACTGGCACAGCACACACACTCCAGTGTCAGTATTGCTGCTTCTTCCCTGACCGCATACCCCTTCTCCCCGGGGCTCAATTCCATCACCGTCATCTGTCCATCTTGAAGAAAACCTCTGTAATCATGACTGTGGGAGGGGGATTTGATGGGTTTGGAACAAACAATGGATCAGCTCCTCAATTATGTTTCCTAGTTACCCAAATGGGCTTAAATTGGAAAGTAACCCTGATAGTGTCATTTTCAAAGCTTCCTCAAATACTGCATTCTCCTTCACATTTTCAATGGACATATGCACAAATTGGAGGCCCAGCTAAAAAATAACATGTGTTATGCTTGATAGCTGTGATTGTATTTGTGGGGGAAGGCACTGAAATTTTTTTCTTAACCATGAAGCAAATGCATATTTAAAAATGTTGGTTTTGGGTGCAACTAGCAGATTTGGGATATATTGCAGAGAAAAGCAAGCCATTCCAGGGCCACCGATAACTGAGGGTAGAACGAAGGGTCCAGTGTGGAAGGATTTAAGAGCTTCTGATTAATATGCAGTCCGCAAGAAGTGAGGAAAGTAAATGATAATGTTCACATATAGGCACTGGTCCTGGTTTCATTAGTGGTGGTGGAACGAACTCATGCTCAGGAAACAATTGGAAATGATTGATTTAGGGCACTCTTGGAAGTGAGTGGCGGATAGTAGTAAGGTTGACGTGGGTCAGAGGCAGCCTCTTAGGCCTTGGGAAAGCCAGGGCAACCTGCTTGGAAATGGGTTCTGGGCCTGGGTCAGGCACCGGCTATCACTTTGCCCCCAGGCATGGGCAGATCTGGGGTGTGATTCAGAAGTTATGGTTGAGATGTAAAAACTAGAAGTTATTTGGGAGGAAAAGCCCCATGTGGTGGTCCTAATCTGGACCTCTGTTTTTAATAAGCTCTCTTGGTGATTCCCAGGGGGTGCTCTTTCCAATAAGCTCCAAGTGCCTCTTAGAAGCATCATTAACTTGGGAAGTCTGTGTATTGAAAAGCCACTTGGTGCTGGATTCAGCCAGCAGAAACTTTTGATGGCAACTAAGTTATCATGCTTCAAATACATAATTCCTGCCTTAAAGTGCCTAGGAGGTAGCTATTTTTGTAGTCAAATTACAGATAAGAAAACCAAATCTCAAAGAGGCTAATGATCATGGTTTGTAAATAGTGCACTCAAACTCAATTTTGTTTGACTCCAAAATCTAAATTTCTTTCCCCCTCCACCATACAAAGGCTGTGATCATGTCTGGTTAGGTGAGGAAGCTCAGGTATAACTAGATTTCAGGTAAGGAGTAGTCTGTTCCACAGGGATGACAGAGGTGGGACCTACAGAGGGTCCTCTGAGAGTTCTATAAGCCTCTACTCACACTTTAAGCATCAGTCACACCAAATTCATGCATTTCTAGACCTCAGTGCAGGCTGACTGGGACTGGGCAGCTCTATATAACTGTGTGTGTGAAAAGCTCTTGGATGGTTCTGATAAACTCTCTCTCATGTCCTTGTCCCTCTGACTGGAACACACTCCCCCAGCCCCTTTGCCCAGCTAACTTCTCCCCATCCTCAGGCCAGCTCACTCTTCCACCTGACCCACCAGATTGAGCTCAGTGTCCCCACCACCACCCGTGCTCTCTCAGTGGTCCCCACCCCAAATTCTAGTTTCTGTCTCAGAAAGCAATAAATTTGTACATTGAAATCACCTGCTGCCTGATCTGTCTCTGCAAATCTCTGGGGCAGTGGTTTTTCACTGAGGGTGATTCTGCTCCCCAGGAGAGATTTGACAATATCTGGTGACATTTTGGGTTGTCAACTGGGAAAGGGGTGCTCCTGACATCCAGTGGGTGGAGGCTAGGGATGCTGCCAATCATTCTGTGTATTGCACAGGAAAGCCCCACAACAAAGCATGATCTGGCCCCAAATGTCAATAGTGCTGCAATGGAGACAACCTGCTCGAAGATCAAATTCCTCTTCTCTGTTTACTAGCTGTGCGCTCCCGAGCAGGTTTCTCACCCTCTCTGTGGCTCCCTTCCTCATCTGTAACATGGGTTTGCACCTGCCTTACAGCTGTTGATGGGACTAAATTAGTTAATTCTTGCAGTGTGCTCAGAGCAATGCCTGGCAACAGTGCCATGCTAAACCCACAACACCATCCCTGGGATGGAGTTCTGGGCCTTTAGGGAGCCGTAATCCCTCCAATCACACCCCATGCATCAGCTGCTCTGTTGGACTCTAATTACACCTGCCTGGCCAGGGCTCTGTACAACCTGTGGGAACCTGTTTCTCTTTCCTCTGGTCCACATTTGTATTTCGAACCCAAGTGGTAAGTTGGAGTTGGCCTTCTGTGGGTTTAACCTGGACCCACTGATTAACTCACCTCCAGAAAACCGGCTTGATAGAAGCAAGGCAGGTAGGCACTTAATCATGTTCGAGCCACAGTTGGGCAGGGCTCTTTAGGAGAGAAGAGAAAATGGGCCTTTCCCCTCTGGGCACCTCCTTCCCACTCCCAGATCTATTTGGAAGCAGTATTTCCATGGCCTTCCATGTGCCATGGGTGCCCTCGGCCCTCTTCAAGTGTGTCCTAAGGCTCAGGTAGGTTAAGTAAGTCGCCCAAGGGAGTTGAACCCAACAGTGCCTGCCTCTTTCACACATGACAATAAGTGGCCCCCACTCCACCTCACACATACATGCTTTTCTGCTCTTGAGCTTGGGCATGGCAGGGTCTCCCCAGGGAGGAACTGGGCTATGGTTCCTTCCTTGTACTCATGACCAGATGTTGCCTGTTCATCTGTGCCCAGGTCATAACCTCTGAGCCCTATGCCTTTGGAGGGCACACCATCAGCTTCCACCCCAGCCACCCTTAACCACACTGACCCAATCATTTTGCTTGCAAACAGGTCTGGCTCTCATCTCCAGAGGCAGATCAATCACTCCACCTATGCTATTGATCTGGCTGGTTTATACACTGCTCCCAACCTTGCAAATCATTGCCCAGCGTTGTCCTCAGTGCTGTCTAACCTGCTTATCTGACTAGGAAGGCTAGAGGAGCCAGGCCATAAAATTAAATGAAATTACTGCAGGAACTTGGGTGTTAGTGACAAGGAGGTGGAATTATAACTTGGAAAATGGCAAGGGAGGTTTATGATGCTCCACTGCTTATCTGCAAAGTCATTATTCAAAAGGCTCCCATTCTCCCTGTTGTCTAGGCTTAATATCATCCTTTCCTGGCTTTAGAAGTGCTAACCAGCCTGTCCATGTCATTCTTCTCAGGTTGGTAGAGTTTGGGCATTGGGAAGGGTCTTGGGTTTAGCTAGTTCAACTCTCTCATTTTATGGATGGGCAAGCTGAGGCTCAGAGAGAGTTGGGTCACCTCACTGTCAGAACGTGTTGTTGACAAAACCAATATTCAAACTCAGACCCCTAGGCTCAGTGCAGTGTCCCCTTTCCTACTCTGTTATTTTGGAACACTTTTTAAGATAAAAAAAATAATAATTCACACACCACCATGAATTAGCATTTAAAAAGGCAAAGCTGGGTAACAGGAGAGAGAGAGACTAATAGAAACAGGTCTCTAACTAGATGAGGTTTTGACCATTTTCACTGTCCTGTTCTCTGCTGCAAAAATCACTCTGTGTGGAGCTCCTAGCCTAAGTCAGACCCAGAAATCCTGCTCTCACAATTCACATCCTATACCAGTAAACACGCTTTCTTCTGGCACCAACTTTTTGCTGGATCTTAGGAACACACAGAAAGTGAAAGTTATAGTGCCTGCCTCAGTGAGCCTATAGAGTCTATTGCAGACATAGCAAATTGTTTCCAAAACAGGTGATGCATGTAAAGAAAGAAATGTGCACAGATAGAATCCAGGGGGAGTAGAAATGCTCAGAAGATAAAGTGGTTAATATCATCGGGGCTAGGGGGAGGACTCCCTGGAGGAGGTATTGCCTGGCCAGAGAGCCTTCAAGCCGATGTGACACGGACAACTCATCACCTTTTGCTGCTGCATTTCTTTCATATTGTATTGATCCTTGATGAGCAGAATAAGACCTTTCTGTATACATTTTTTGCATCTTCATTAGTACAAGACTCAGGTTCACATACCCAGTAGATGGACGAGGTGGGTGAATACATAGAGTGTGCTCATGCAGAACGTGGGTTTGGAACTTCGATCTCATCCTAAATTAGTGGAGGTCATCATGCCTACCTTGAAAGGTCATGGGGTATTTAAATTACAAAAAGCCCCCAGAACAGTTCTTGGCATATGGAAGCAGTTTTGAGTCCCCGTGTTGTACCAGGCGCTGATGCAGGCATTATTTCATCTAGTGGGTTTAGGTGTTCTGTTTGTTGGGGTACCCCAACCCCGCGTTTCCTGACAGGGCTGCTGAAACAATGTTTTTACTTTTTTTTCGAGAAGCAGCAAGTCTTTCCACAATTCTTACATAGCTGCCCTGGACTAGTGGAAACAGAGTGGTGAGGAACTGTTCCTAGAGGACTTCCCTGTTGGCACCGACATAGAGGAGGCAGAAGAGCAGCCTCTGTCCTCATGTGGGGTAATGGAGTCCTGTTTGTGGGATGGGGAGGGGAGATTAATCCCCACTGGGTTTTCTGTCTTTGGGGATCTAAGGTTAGACTTCTGTGAACTCTCAAAGATGGCTGGAATTTGCAGAAAATGCTATGTATGACATTTAATTCATGATGGCCCAGAAGAGCTCTCTCTTCCACAGACCGCATCAGTCTGTGGAAGGAGAAGTTGTGGGAAATGTTCTGGAATTATATATGGCTGGGTTCAAATTCTAATCCTGCCACTTAGGAATAGAGAGATCTTGGGTGGTTCCTTAACCTATGAGTCTCAGATCCGTCATCTACAAAATTAGGATATAAACACTGACTTTGTATAATTATTGTGAGGATTATATGAGATTATGTAGAGACTTGGCTCATAAATACTATTGGTCCCACTTCCTGTGCCCTCGCATGAAAGTTCTCCAGGCAGGCTGGTGCTGATGGAGCTCACCTTTTGTAAGGCTTGTCATTGTCAGGCACCATCGACAGTTACCAGCAAGCAGTCCATCCACAGGGTGGCTGACCGAGCTTCCTCCAAAGGCTGTGTCCTGTGCCAGGCTTCTCTCAGAGGTCTCAGATGTCTCTGATCCAGAGCTGTGGGTGAGGGCAACGGGCAGGGCATCTGGAGGCCTGGCTTTGGAGGGCTCCATCAGTCTCCTTCTCTTGGACGTGAGGGAGCTGGACCCTATACCTGCTACTGGCTACCCAGGCATATGCAAACCAAACCAGCACCTCCATGCCTGTCTCATCTCTTCCTGTGGAAAAGGAACTGGTTAACAAGGGGGACTTTTTTTTGGCAATATCACAGCTAATTTTGAAAAGGGTTCAGCCACCCCCTTTCAAGAAATAAAGACAAAATACTAAAACCAAACAAAAAACCAAAACCCAGTCACTTTACTAACTCCAAGGACATCTCTGCCTTTGGGACCCAGGATGGACTATTCCTTCTCTACACTCAAGAAACCTCTTCTGCGATGATCTGTTTTCCCCCTGCCTCCAGGGACTCTTCTAACCATTCTTTGAGACTGCCTTCAAGGGAGACAGACAAGTGTGACGTGGGCGGTGACAGATGAAGACACAGGGTCAGGGTTACCCTTGCGTTCCCTTCTATGGTCACACTTGAGAGACAGGCTCATCTGAGTGCCTTGGAGATGCCTTTATGTGGCAAAAAATAGTACCACAGACAGGTGGTGACCATGTGAAGGAGGATAAACCACATGTTCCAAATACAGCAGCTCCTTCTCCACAAAGCTCCGCAGAACACAGGCGCCCTAGTCTCACAGAACTTGTCTTTTACAAGCGGCTTTTTTAGATTTCAGAATACCCCTAAAATCATCATGTTTTCATTGCTGCAGTTATGACTTTGAATAACCAAAAAAAAAAAAAAAAAAAAACCTTTTAGGAGAGCAAAAGAGTGAATCATAGCTATCAGCAGATTTCTTAAGGACAGTTGGGTGTTGGAGCAGAAATAATTCTTACTTGAGAACGATGTTTTGTGAATAGCAGCCCCTGTTCTACCGCCTACTCACTGGGAAAAACCAGACATCTCTGAACTTTCCTGGGCTTTGGACTCCATGTACATGATTGAGGCTATTTTTCAATTAGCCATATGTCACAGAGATTTTCCTAGGCCAATATATTATCTACCTTATTCCTTTTAATGGCTACCTAATATATTTCCTAATATTGATGTATCATAATTTATTTAGCAATTTTCATATTGAAGGTTGTTTCTCATTTTTTTTCCATCTAGAACAATGCTGCAATGGACTAGCTACCCCACAAATCTATGTAAACTTTGGTGAGAATTTTTCTGGAATAGACTTGAAATAATTGGATTGCTGATCAAATGACAAGAACATTTAATATTTTAATAGTTTCTATAAATTGTCCACCCCAAATATTGCATCTGATTTACACTTCCTCTGCCTATATGGTTTGATTTCCCACAACATTGTAAGTTACATATTACTATCTCCATTTTAAAGATTAGAAGCTATAGATAGGTTAAGTTTTTCAATGTCACACAAGTTTTATATAATCCAATGGAGATTTTTCCAAGGTTAGCTTGTTTTTGTTTCACTGTCTGTGCCATAAGGGCTTCTTTAGGTGTCCACCGGTTTCTGTGGTCCCTGGAAGTAAAGGTTTATTCATGCTGAGAGGAGAGGAGACAGCAGGGATCCTGAAGAAAAAAACGTTAAATAGAAATAGTAACATCATGAGTCACATTGTACAAGGAAGGCCACAACTAAATGAGTCATTTTATTAATTGCTTTTATGAAATATTGGTTTGGTACAAAATAATGATAAAATATATAAAAATATGTAAAATAATTATACAATGGAGGGCAATATATACCTACACAGTTTAAGAAACAGACATTAGCATGATCGTTGAAGCCCACGGAATACCTCTCCCTGGTCTCATCTTCCCTTCCCTAGAAGTAACCACTACACTGAATTTTTTTGCTAGTTATTTCCTTGCATTTCCTCACAGTTTTAACAATTATGGCTGAATCTGTAATAGGGCCATTATACAATGCTTTGGGGAATATGCACTGTAAAATTCCCGGAGTTATCTGCTGACATGGTGCAGTACAGGGCCAACACAGCTCTGAGTTGCACCCCCCCACAACGAATATAGTGCTTAGTGTTACAAATTTGAAACTTTATTTACATGGAATCATAACATATGTATTCATCTGCAACTTGCTTTATTCTGCTCAACATACTCTCCTGAGAGTGAGTCACCATATGCTCACTGCCGTAGTTCGTTTATTTTCATAGCTGTATAGTACAGCATGGAATGAATGTACCAAAATCTTTATGCATTCTCCTGTCATTGGGCATTTGGCTTGTTCCTGAGGTTTTGCTATTATAAACAGTGCTCTCATGAACATTTTATAGGTAGTCCCTGGAACATGTGCACAAGCATTCCACGTATTTCTAGGAAAGGAATTCCTGCATCTTTGGAAAGCACATCTCCAATTTTACTAGATAATGCCAGGTTGTTACCCTGCAGCAGTAGACAGGTTTTTCCTAACATCCTTGCCAAAACTTGGTATTGTCAGACTTTAAAAATGTTGCTAATCCAATGAGGGTGAAATGGTCAATTGTGATTTAATTTGCATTTTCTTGACTAATAATAAGTTGAGCATCTTTTCATATTTTTATTAGCCATTGGTGTTTCTTTGGTGAAGTGTTCCTTCAAGTCTTTTGCACATTTCTCTTTTGATTTTTTTTTCTATTAGTTTGTAGTAGTACCTTAAGTATTCTGTTTCTAATTCTTTGTCAGTTATACATGTTGTGAATATATGTATGTATTTTCAATTTGTGGATTATGTTCATTTTTTTTTAAAGAAAATGTAATTTTATTAATATTCTTTTTTACATTCTAGGATGTTGCTGCGGAGCAGTGGCGGGTGAGGGGGAGAGGGGGAAAGGGAAGGAAATGGGATGGAATGAAGGAGGAAGGAAGAGGTACGGGATTAAGGTCTGTGGCACCCCCTTCATTCCCATAGGGGAGACCAAGGGGCTTCCAGCAGTGGCTTGGTCATTGCCGGGCTGGGTGCAGATGTCAGAGGGGTGTGGCAAAAGCCCTCACCCCCCACCATCCCAGCTCAGGAACCCAGGGCCCTTCTTGCTGTGGTTCGGTGGTCATTGCTGGACTGGTTGCACATGTTGAGGGGACATGGCCGAACCCCACAGCCTGCACCCTCGGGATTGGTTGCGGGTGTCAGGGGGCATTGCTGAGGCCCCTGGCCCTTTCCCATTTCTGGCTTAGCCCAGGGGACTTCTGGTCCTTCTAGGTGTTATAGGTGTTATTTGGTGAAATAAGACCTTTACTAGTTAATATGAAACTTTGTCTCTGGTTATGGGTACTTTGTTTTTTCTTTCAGTTCTGTGTTGGAATACTTGCTGTTCCTACCACTTAAACTCTGCCCCGGAACTAATTTGTTGTCCTTTGCTTACTTCTAAAAAAGGGGAACTTCCTGTGGGGACCAGTACTTGAGCTCTGTGGTTGAGCTAAATTGCTGGTTTGCTGCTGTTTCCCTAGGGAAGGCTTTTTGTACAGTTCAGGTTTTAATGGTTGACTTTATAGTTACTTCCGGCTCTCCAGAGACCCGGTACACCTGGGTTGTGTAGAAACTCTGATCTGGGCCTGAGTCTTTTCATCAAACTGCACCCCATGCGATTCTATATTCCTGACCAGTCTTGTCTGAGTGGTCTTATGCTCATTGGGGTGCAGATCAGCTGTCCTTGCTGTGCCCCACTGTTCTCCCAGTGGGCCCGTCTCCCCCACCACCCATGCTGCAAACACTTCCCATGTGCTGGTCCCTTGCATGACTCCCTGGCCTCTGAGTGGCTCCTTTTTTTTCAGTTGTCTGTGGCTCCACGGCAACCCTATTAGTGGTCTTGCAGTCCTGGGGGCCACCAAGGCCCTCTTCTCCCCTGCTGCCTCCAAGCAACTTCATCTGAAGGGCACACCTGTGGCTTTTGCCAGCTCCTGCTCCATGTGCTCAGCAGCCCCAGACTGGAAGCAGCTGCAGCACGAAATGGTCGGAGTGGTTTTTACTTTCTTTCTTTCTTTCTTTTTTTTTTTTAAGATGACCAGTAAGGGGATCTTAACCCTTGACTTGGTGTTGTCAACACCACGCTCTCCCAAGTGAGCCACGGGCCGACTCTAGAGTGGATTTTTCTTTCTCTCATCGTGGCTTCTCCCACCTTCATGCACTCCGTAGGTCTCTGTTTCTCTTCCCCTGAGCTCTAGCGGCCCCAGCTTGGCTTTTGTTGCTTTTTTTAAGTTGTAAATTTACTGATTTGTAGGAGAGAGTGATGCTGGAGACCATCTATACTGCCATCTCGACCAGAAGTTTTTTATGTTCATTTTTAAAAAGGTATCTTATGACAGTTAGAAGTTCTTCATTTTAATATGTCTACATTGAATTTTTTCATTATTATTTGACTGTTTTGAACCTTAAGAAATTTCTAACCCGAAGTCATAAAGATACTATTTCATAAGGTATTCTAAAATGTTTATAGACTTATGTTACACATTTAAATCTTTAATGAACCTGGAATGAATTTTTATGTATGGTGTGAGGTAATACTCTAATTTCTTTCTTTTTTTTCTTCTAATGTGGGTAACTGATTGTCTCAATACAGATTATTGAGAAGCTCACACTTACTCCATTGTTATATAGCAAGTTTTTCATATGCACAGTTATGTGTATGGATTCTCTCTTTTGCTTAGTAGGTCTACTAATGCTTTCCCACAAATGCAGCATTTTCTTAATTATTATGGCTTTTTAGGTAGAACTTCCTACCTGATTTCCTCTTCAGGGGTATTTCAGTAATTCTTACTCCTAAGGCCTTTCATATACACTTTAGAATTTGCTTGTCAAGTACCACAAAACAGCTTTGAGGATTTGGGTTGGATTTGCACTGAACTATATATCACTTTGGAGATTATTGACATCTTTAAGCTGTTGAGTCTTCTAATCTGTGAAAATTTTATGTTCTTTCACTTATTTGGATGTTCCTTAGTGTCTTTTAGTATGGTTTTATAATTTTCTTCATAAAAAGCTTAGAATATTGTTCTAGATTTATTCTTAGGTGCTTTGTAATTTCGTGGTATTTAAATGGTATCTTTCATTTAATTATAGCTTTAAAATGTTTGCTGCTGTTGTATATTACTGATTTTTAAATCAAACAACTATGGAAAATATACTTATTGATTGTAATAATTTTTCTGTCTACTTTGACAATCATATTATCTGTAAAGTTTTCCTTCTTTCCTTTCTCCCTTCTTTCCTTCCTTTTTCTTGCCTTCTTTTTTTTGTCCTTATGCTTTTTATATCTTTATCTTTTCTTATTGCATGACAAGTCACTAGTGAATATTGACTAGAAATTGTGATAATAGGCACCCTTGACTTCTCCCGCTCCTAAAAGAAATGCTTTTAGCATTTTTCCATTTAGTATGATGCTTGTTTTAAGTTGTTTGTAGGTAAATTTTACCAGTTAAGGAAATTTGCCTCTACTTTTAGTTTGATAAGAATTTATTTTTTAAACATGAGATAAACTTTCTTTTCATCAAATAAAAACTTCTATGACTATTGTCTTTTAAATTTAATAAAGAAGTTATATAAACTGATTTCTAGTGTTAAATTAACACTGTGCTCCTATTGATATAGTATATTATCTTTTCCATATATTTTAGATACATTTGCTAACAATTATTTAATTTTTTTTGCATTTAAGTTCATTGGTCAGATGGGCCTATAATTTTGTCCTCTTGTAAAATGAGTTATAGAGTATTTCCACAGTTTTATTTTCTGAAATATTTGTGTAAGATTGGAATTATTTTCCCCTTGACAGTTAAAACTAACAGAGACAACTATCTGAGACATATTTTCTTTACAGAAAGATTTTTAACTACTTACTTAACTTATTGAATGGTTACAGGATTATTTATGTAATATAGTTTGAAATATAATAAGCAAAAATTGAAAGAACTAGAAGGAAAAATCATTATCATCAACCACAATATCATAGTACAGGATTTTAACACAACTTTCATAGTAAATGATATATGTATCAGGAAAATACTCAGTATGCACCTATAAAACTATAGCAATGCAACTAGCAAACTTAATTAAGCACACAAAACTGGCATATTAACCCATCCAGTATAGGATACAAATCTTGCTTGGGCAAACATATAACACTTATGAAAATTGATCAACTGGGCTATAATTCAAACACTAAAGAATTAACATAATTAAATTATGTACTAATAACAAAAAGATAATTTTTTAAATTCTTGATTTTCTTGAAAATAGAATTTCTCATTTAGTCTTTTATTTTTATAAATTAGAAAGCAATCACAAAAAAATAAGCAAATATTGCTTAAAATACAGTTTAAATAATTGGTAGATCAAATAATTCATAACTATGTTAAAATATGAGGAAATAAAGCATTTGCAAAAAAATGGAATTAAAAGATAAAAGTAAAAAATATAAACTTTATTCCTCTTTTTAAAAAATTTGTACTTTGTACTCTTTTGTCTCTGTTTTAAAAATTTATTTATATTTATTTATTTTATTGTAACATAGTTCATTATACATATCTGTGGGGTACAGAGTTGAATATCATGACCTGTATGCAATATATGATGATCAAATCAGGATAATTAGTTTGTTCAACATTATACAATGTAACCAATTCCTCCCATATTCCCTCTCCCCCTCCTCCTTTCCCACCTCTGGTAACCTCAGTTCTGTTTTCTTCTTTTGAAAGTTCAATACATTATTGTGATTGTTGTATCTTTCTTTTTAAAAATTACTTATTTATTTTTTAGCTCCTACTTATGAGTGAGTACATGTGGTATTCCTCATTCTGTGCCTGGCTTATTTCACTTAAGATGATTTTCTCTAAGTTCATCCATATGGCTGTGAAAGACAGTATTTCATTCTTTTTTATGGCGGCGTAGTATTCCATTGTGTATGTATACCACATTTACCTCATCCAGTCATCTGACATTTAGGTTGGTTCCAATTCTTGGCTATAGTAAATAGAGAGTGATAAACATGGGGGTGCAAGGTTCACTTTGACATTATGATTTCCATTCCTTTGGGTATACACCCAGTAGTGGTATTGCTGGATCGTATGGCAGTTCTATCTGTAGTTGTTTGAAGAAGCTCCATACTGTTATTCATAATGGCTGCACCAATTTACAGTCCCACCAACAGTGTAGGACTGTTCCCCTTTCTCTGCATCCTTGCCAACATTTGTTATTCTCTTTGTTCTTGATAATATCCCATCTAACTGGGGTAAGATGATACCTCAATGTGGTTTTGATTTGCATTGCCCTTGCATCACTTGCATTGCTGAGTGATGTTGAACATTTTCTCATGTGTCTGTTGGCCATTTGTATACCTTCCTTTCAGAAATGCCCATTTAGCTCCTTTGCCCATTTTTTAATTGGGTTATTTTATTATTATTATTATTATTATTATTATTATTTACTGTTAAGTTGTTTCAGTTCCTTGTATATTCTTGATATTGATATTTCTGGGGATGCATAGTTTGCAAACATTTCCTCACACTCTGTAGGTTGTCTTTTCACTCTGTTAATTGTTTTGTTATGCAGAGTCTTCCAATTTTTTGGAAAAGTTTGAAGAGAAGTGGTATTAATTCTTCTTTAAAAGCCATCTGGTCCTGGGCTTTTCTTTGTTGGAAGATTTCTGATTACTGCTTCAATCTCATTGCATGTTATGGGTCTGTTCTTTTCTATTTCTTCCTGGTTCATTCTACGTAGTTTATATGTGTCCAGAAATTTATCCATTTCCTCTAGGTTTTAGTATTTGTAGGTGTACAATTGTTTATAATAATCTCTAATGATTCTTCATATTTCTGTGGTATCAGTTGTAATGTCTCCCTTTTCAATTCTGATTTTTGTTATTTGCGTCTTCTCTTTTCTTTTTCTTTCTTTCTTTTTTTGTTAGCCTAGCTAATGGTTTATCTATTTTATTTATCTTCTCAAAAAAAGCAACTTTTTGTTTCATTGCTCTTTTGTATTATTTTGAGGGTCTCTGTTTCATTTAGCTCTGCCCTAATCTTGATTATTTCTTTCTATCTACTACTTTTGAGATAGGATTGTTGTTGTTTTTCTAGTTTTTTTGAGGCTTAGTGTTGGGTCATTTATTTGAAATCTTCCCATTCTGTTAACGTAAGCATTTATTGCAATAAACTATCCTTTTAGTACTGCTTTGCAGTATCACATAGGTTTTGGTATGATGTATCTTTATTTTTGTCAGTTTCAAGAAATGTTTTGATTTCCCATTTAGTTTCTTCTTGGACCCATAGGCTGTTCAGGAGTCTGTCGTTCAGTTTCCATGAACTTGAGTAGTTTCCAGAATTTTGCTTGTTATTGATTTCCAGTTTTAATCCATTGTGGTCTGAAAAGATACTTGGGATGATTTCAAATTTTTTAAATTTGCTAAGACTTGATTTATGACCTAGTATGTGGTCTATCCAAGAGAATGTTCCATGTGCTGATGAGAAGAATGTATATTCTCTAGTTGTTGGATGAAATGTTCTGTAGATGTCTGCCAGGTCCAATTGGTCTAAGGTATAGTTTAAATCCTGTGGGGTTTTTGTTGTTGTTGTTGTTGTTGTTGATTTGTTGCCTGAAAGATCTGTCTAATGCTGAAAGAGGGGTGTTCAGATCACCCACCGTTATTGTATTTAGGTCTATCTCTTTTTTTAGTCTAAGAGTGTTTGCTTTACATATCTAGGTGCTCCACTGTTGGATGCATACTTATTTGTCATTGTTATGTCCTCTAATTACGTAGATCCCTTTATCATTATATAATGACCTTCTCTGTCTCTTTTTATGGTTTTTGGTTTGAAGTATTTTATCCAATATAAGAATAGCTACTCCTGCTCGTTTTTGGTTTCTGTTTGCATGCTATATCTTTTGCCTTCACTTTTAATCTGTGTTTGTCTTTAAATGTGAGGTGGGTCTCTTGAACACAGCATACAGTTGTGTCTAGCTTTTTAATCCAATCAGTTATCTGTGCCTTTTGAATGGGGCATTTAATCCATTTACATTTAGGGTTGTTATTGATAAGTATTGCTTTACTCCTGTCATTATATTGCTTTTGTTTAGATGTTTTAAACATCATTTGTCTCTTTCTTCCCCTTTTATTTTTCATCCTCAATGTTAGTTGGATTTTTGAGGTGACATGATTTAGCTTCTTTCTCTTTCTTGTTGAATTTTGGTTTTAACGGTTCTTTCTTGTGAATCTGTGATATTATCACTTTTCAGATTCTGTTTGCAGGCCTCCTTTGAGTATTTCTTGCAGGGCTGGTCATGTGGTAGTGAACTCCCATAATTTTTGTTTATCAGGTAAATACACTATTTCTCCCTCATTTCTGAAGGATAACCATGCTGGATATAGGATCCTTGGCTGGCAAGTTTTTCTTTTAGTCTTTTGAATACATTATCCAATTTTCTTCTGGCCTATAATGTTTCAGTTGAGAAGTCTGCTGTTAGTCTGGTGGGGGCTCCCTTATAGGTGACTTGATGCTTTTCTCTTGGTGCTTTTAGAATTCTCTCTTTGTCTTTGAGTTTTGCCAGTTTAACTATCACGTGTCTTGGAGAGGATCTTTTTGGATTGAATCTGTTTGGGGATCTTTGGGCTTCATGGATCTGAAGATCTGCATCCCTTCCTATACCTGGGAAGTTTTCTGTTACTACTTCCTTGAATAAGTTTTCAATGCCTTTTCCTTTTTCCTCCCCTTCTGGAATACCTTCTGGACAAACAATTCAGATGTCTGTGCACTTGAGACTGTCTGCTAGCTCTCCTAGATTTTTTCATATTTTTAAATTCTTTTTTCCTTTTTCTTATCTGCCTGGGTTATTTCAAAAAGACCATCTTTGAGTTATAAAATTTTTCTTCTGCTTGCTCTAGCCAGCTGCTAAAATTTTCTGTTCTGTTTTTTATTTCATTGAGAGAATCCTTCATTTCTAGGAGTTCTGTTACACTCTTTTTAAAGTTATTAATCTCTTTGTAAATTTCCTCCTTCATGTCCTGGATATTTTTTCTTGTTTCATTGTGCTCTCTAGGAGATTTTTCTCTTATTTCTTGGAGTTTTCTTAAAATCAGTGCTTGGATTTCCCTTTCAGACATCTCAGGGTTTTCTCGTTCTATGGGGTTTGGTACTTGAGAATTACCATATTCCTTTGGTGATTTCATATCTTCTTGTTTATTTCTAGTTCTAGTATTTTTATGCTGATGTTTGGTCATCTGGTAGAACACTTATTTCTTCTATCAATCTGGAATGGGTTATGAGGGGGAAGACTTCCTCCTCAGTTTACAGGTTCTGCTGATGACTCTTCTTGTATCAATGCAGCTGAGTGTGTGGTGGCCTGCCTTGGCTCCTGTTTGTTCAGTGTGCGAGTCCGCACACTCAACTAGGCAACCTGTGGGTTGGGCAGTTGGGGCGGCATGCCCCTTCAGTGCTCAGGTGTGGGCAGGGCCTGCAGTTGCATTGGTCCTCGGGTGAGGCTCAGGTCCTGTCCACACTCACCTGGGTGGCCTGCGTGGTGGGTAGTTGGGCCTGCATCCTGAAGCTTCTTTCTGTTTGTTATTTAACTTCTCATCATGCTATGCTTAAGAAACTTTCGCAAATGCCTTGAAGGGAAACAAGGAATAGTGTATTGATCTCACTTTCCGTGTTCTTCCCTCTTCTCGGGCACCCATTTCCTTGGGAACCTTCAATCCCAAGTTTTATCTCTCCAATCCATATAATTGTCAAAATTTTTGTTTGGATTTCTGGGCTTCTTTGGAGCAGCTTACGTTTGTCTTTTTAGACTCCAGCCCAGTGCAATTTGGTAACCAGCAAATACCTTGAGAGGAAAACCATATAGATCATTAGGCTCATTTTCATACAGTTCTCTTCTTTCAGAGATCTTGACTCCATAAATCCCATATTTCTTGGTAACTACTTGAAGTCTGGAAACAGTTGTGTGTGTGCGTGCGTGTGCGTGTGCGTGTGTGTGTGTGTTATATAGCTTCCGTATTTGTTCCTAATGGGAGAGTTGTCTTGATAAAAACTGGTGAATCATAGCTGCAAGTAGTGGGCCAGTATACTGATTTAAATTTCATTTTTATTACACAATAATTCAATGGTTTTTGAAAGTTACTCAAGCAGAAGACATTTTTGTTCTTTATCTTAAAAATAGATATAGTCTATCTTATAGAGTTGGTGTAAATGTAATGCAAGATGACTTCTTTGAAAACACTATATAACCTGAAAATTTCTAGAAAATATGATCACATGTTATTCGTAGCACCAATAATAACAAAAACAATAAAGTAATATTAAAAACAACAATGGTTACCATCTATTCCACATAAACTAAACTATATGTCAAAGAACATGATGTATTTTATTTGCATTATTTATGACAATCTTCACAATGAATGATAACAGTTATTTGTATTCTCATTGCAAGATAACATTGAACATGATCTTTTCATTTTACATTTATTTTGCTTGAGCATTTTTCACAACTCTAAGCTCATTGTTGTAAAAATAAGAATGAGGGCATAAAAATATAGGCACTGCCACTTTCTAATTTTTTGGATCCTTATTGTGATTTCAAGTCTTAGTTTTACCACTTCAAAGAGATATGACCCCATTTAAGTGCTTTTTCCTTCTGAGCCTCATTTATCTCATCTGATGAATAGGGATGATAATGCTTTTCTTACAGGATTATTGAGTCAGAAAATATATCTAAAGCCCCTAACATCATGCTTGAAATACAGACATTATTCAAGATTGGTGCCACTGCCTAGCATTTGGTTTCATATAAATATTTTAGCAAACATTTGAATTCACTAATAGTGGTAGCTATCTCCTAGAATTTTGTGGCACTTGTGGATCTAAGTTACCAAGAATGATAAATGTATTAGTCAGGGTTCTCCAGAGAGACAGAATCAATAGGATATGTTATAATTATATAAGAGGGATTTACTAAGGGAATTATCTCACACGATGGTGAAGAAAAGTCCCATGATAGGCTGTCTGCAAACTGGATGCTTGTAGTGTGGCTCAGTCCAAGTCCAAAGGCCCCCAAACAGAGGAAGGTGATGGTGTCCTTGGTGTAAGTCCTGGAACCCACAAGCTGATGAGTCTCGAGCTCTGATGACCACGGACAGGAGAGAAGAGTGTATCACAGCTCCAGCCGATAGAGCGACAGATTCACCTTTTTCCTCTGTCTTTTGTTCTCTCTGGACCCCAGTGGATTGGATGGTTCCCACCCACATTGAGGGTGGGTCTTTCCCATTCAGTCCACTAAGACTCTTATACTAATCTCTGCTGGAAACACCCTCACAGACACACCTAAAAAGATAGCTTTACCAGGTTTCTCAGCATTCCTTCATCTAACTAAGTTGACACCTAGAATTAACCTTCACTGTAAACTACTACTTTGTTTTTAATTTGCATGTATGATCTTGGAACTTGTAATATCTCAAAGACTTGCATTGGTCTTACTTGTAGTACCTCAAGAAATTATGGTAGTTTGTACTCTGAATTTGTTCCCTCTGCCTGAAACAGCCCACCTACTTAGTTTTCCTAAATAATTTCTATGCTTTCTTCCAGAAAATTTCAAGTAAAACCTGTTCAATAATAGTATGAGTTAGAAAACTTACCATTCTTGGGACTTAATTCATTGCACAAACATGTCATTTACTGAAGTTGAATTGCTTTTTTGTGTGTGACTGGTAAGGGGATTGCAACCCTTGGCTTGGTGTCATCCGCACTGTGCTCAGCCAGTGAGTGCACCGGCCATCCCTATATAGGATCTGAACCGGAGGCGGGAGCGCCACTGCGCTCCCAGCGCTGCACTCTCCCAAGTGAACCACGGGGTTGGCCCTGAATTGCTTTTTTATATATGTCTTCATATGCGCTCACTTCCATTATAAACTCTACTCCTCAAAATTAAAGACTGCATTTTTCATTGCTGAATTTCCAAGGCTTAGCCAAGTGCTTGACATATGGCAGGTAGTCAAAAAATGTTTGTTTCAGGTGAAAAAAAAATTAAAGGAATGAATGAGAATAAATGAATTCTACAGTCTTAATTTAGGCTGTTATACAGCTTTAAATGAAGCTAATCTAATGTGTGTTGGGCAGCTATAACTAAACCCATGATTTCTAATCCTGACCATACTTTAGAATCTTCTGGGAAGCTTTCAAAATATGAAGTGCCTGTGGCTCTTCTCCAGAAATTCTGATTTACTTGGCTTGGGAGGACAGATTTCTGGAATTTGTATTTTTTGAAATCTTCCTGGGAGATTAAGAAGCATTGTCATGTTTGAGAAGCACTGATCTACCCCAGCAATGCATAACCCTGAGCTAGGCAGCTCTCTGCGGCTGAGGCAGACCCTGCAGTGGATGGCAGCACTCTCGGCAGTCTGAGCAGCAAGTCCTGCCTGAAGGGGAATCTGAGAGGCTTGTAACTGACATGGGCATGGAGCTGACATGCTGATTCTCCTAAGGGATGAAGGAGTCAGTTGGTCAACCAAAACACCAAGGAGATGAAGAACAGAGTGTCAGGCCTCCAGAATCCTAGAGCTGAGACTGCCTGAAGATCACTGAGTCCAACCCCATCACAATGCAGAAGAGATGACTGAGGCCCAGAGGTGGGATGGGACTTACCCCACAAGTTAGAAGTAGTGTTGGGATCAGGTGTCAACCCAAGACTTTTCCCACTGCTTCATCATATCCTGGGAAAGAGGAACATCACAGTGTGTGTGAAGTTTTGAGGTCCAACTCTTGATTTCGGGCAAGTTTCTCTTTAACCTCAATCTCTTCCTCTGTGGGATTGAGACAGACTAGGGCTAGGCCTCTGAACCAAACTGACTCCATTTTCCTGCGGAAGACACTTTGTTACTTTTCCACCCCTCAGTCATGAGACCCCCCAGGGCACATGATTACCCCATGGCCCACCTCATGAGTTGTAAAGACCCTCCCCGTGGCTTGTTTCCCATAATTGTAAAAATTAAGTTAAAGATTAACCTTAAGACCCCTTTAGGGTCTTAATGACCCCTCTGGAGGTGATGATAATGAACACCACCACCATCTTGGACCTACTGAGCAGGTGCAAGGACCAAAGCCCTAACTGAGCACGTGTCTATGACACAACCAGGAAGAACAGAATGGACCACCTCCATAGGCACAGAATGATGATGCTGGCCTGTACTCTTTAACCCCTTGCCCTGTAAAAGACCCTGAACAGCTCCCCTTGGGGGGCTAGCTTTCCTGTAGCTACCCCCCTTATGCATAGGTCCATCTCCTCTTTTAATAAAGCATTGCTTACTTTACTGCTGGGTATATTGTTCATTTCTATGACTTTGGGACCCAAGAGTCTAATTCAGTAACAGAATGAGGATAGTAAGTCATTACTTTGAGGCTGTGTCTCCAAGGGGCAACCACCAATTCTGTTTCACCCTGAAAGAACACCTCCCAATCAAGAGGAGGACTTTATTCTTCCAGTTCCTTGAAGGTGATGTGACTAGCAATTCCTTTAAACGATGACATCACTGGAAGGTATACCTACAAGTTCTGGGTCTAACCTTTGAGAGGGTTGACAGCTTCTGTCTGTCTCTCTTGAAATGCTCACTGTGGGGGAGTACAATTACCATATAAGTACTACAACTGCCCAGGGATTTCCAGGGTATGAAGAAGCTTGAACTTGCCACGCAGAGAGGTTTCATGGAAAGAGATAGATGCCTGACCAAACCCCCTGCTGTTTCATCCATTCTGACTCGGGTAACATAAGTGTGAGTGAAGAAGCCTTCAGATGACTCTGGCTACAGTTATAGTAAATACCTGAAAGTCCCCAAGTGAGAACCACCCTGCTGAACACCTTCTGGAACCAACGGTTATAATAACAGCACGTGTACGCATGCATGTGCGGGCGCACATACACACACACACACCATCCCTTTATTTCATGTGCTTAGCACAAGGTCTGGCATATTAAAAGAACTCAGTATATTTAATAAATGATTACACTGGTACTTTCATTCTTAAGTTCCAATCTCAAATACAGTCACATTAGAAATGGTCTTCTCCATGTGTCACTTCTCCATCCTAGATGTGATATCTGCCTTGTATCATTTATTTTATTACTGCACTTAACAACTAGCATTTGCATAGAGCTTACTGTGTGCTCTAAATTTTTCTTAGGACTTTTATACATATTAACTCATTCTTTTTAATATCAAATAATCATATATATAAAATAAAATATTATTATTATCCCGATTTTATACATGAGGAAATTGAAGAACTGGTTAAAATTACACAGCTAGATTGTGGTGAACTTTAATCCAGGCAGTGTGACTGTAACCTCAGTGCCTTTAACCACTATACAATCCTACCAGCCAGCACCAAGTGTAATCATTTGGAGATGGTCTAATCTCCTAGGCAAGATAGTAAATTCCTGGGAAAAAAAGAATATTGTGTTTTTACCTCCTTGTACTCATATAATATAGTAGGTACTCAAGATTCTTTAAATGGTACTGTAAGTTTTAGGACTGTGGGGAGTGAAGAAGGAAGGAAGAAAGACAGAAAGGGAGAGATTTAGAAAGGAAGAAAAGATTGAAATGTAATATATAGGGAGAAAGGAAGAGAAAGCTCTAGAAGGGAGATGTATCCTAAAATTCTGCAAGGTTAAACATGTAATGTAGATGAAAGCAATTTTATTGGAACTGAAAGATCAATAGGTTCATTTACACAGCTAGACACTGGAGTGTTTAATTTAAATATTTAAATGGATTTTCTTAGTGATAATGTCATGTGTTTATTGGCCCTCCGGCTTCCATTGTTAATTTCTTCTCTGGCCATATGTCTCCAGACGAGAGTGCAGCTTTGCTGAGATAATGTTTCTCATTTAGCCTTGGGGTGGGTATTCCACCCTGTCTGAATAGCATCTCGATGGCCTCAAGCACCTTGGGAAGGAACCATATCACTGAAGTCACCAGAGCATACTAACAAACAAGCTAAATTCTGAATATAGCAAATACAATCACTAATTTAGATAAATCATTTATTTAAAATTCCTCTGAGTCCTTTAGTCCTAAAACATGATTTTTAAATTTGTGCTTATTTTATTACCTATCAAGTTATGGGTTCCCAGCCAAATAGCTCTCGACATTTTGCTGGGGGAAATGACAAAGTTTTAAAAAATGCACTGGGAATAGCTCACTTTTATTGCAGTGACTCTTTCTCCCTAAGAGAAGAGTGTGGGGAGAAGGGTGGTATAGCAGTGGGAGCTATGATGTTTATTCTTCTTTTAGTATGATGTTTATTCTTCTTTTAGTATCAGTGATTTACCCTTTAAAGAATCGTAAGAAAATAGGCTCAGCTGAAAATAAATTGGGGACTGAGCATCAGAGATGAAGAAAAATGACAATCAAAAGAGACATGCATCATATTTATTCACCCAGCAAATATTGAATACCTTCTGTGTTCTAGGCACTGTCCTACGAGCTGGGAGTGTAACAGTGAAAAGAGAATTAAGTTAATAGCCTTTCTCACTATTAATTATCCTTAACAGTGTCAGATAAAATGTAGGGAGGATATCTGTTTTTCAGAGTTCATTGACTATGTATAACTTTTGGCTGAAGAATCTTCAAAGTGTTTCTCACATAAGGGATGGTAGAAAATGAGTTAAATCACTGGTTCTCAAACTTGAGCATGCATCAGATTCGCCTGGAGGTCTTGTTAAAACACCAACTGCTGGGTCCAATGCTAGCATTTCTGATTCAGCAGGACTAGGATGGGGTTAGAGAATTTGCACTTCTAACAAACTCCCAGGTGATGCTGATGCTTCTGGTCTGACTCACGCTTTCTGAAAATCACTGAATTGGATGGTAGAATTTGAGAAAAGAATCCCAGTTTAAAGGCCATTGCATAAAGACACAGTCTAGGGCACTATTTCAGAAAAGTCAAGGCTTTTGATTATGAAAAAAACTAGTCACAAACTCGGCTCCGTTTATTACTAAGAGTTTACATTTAATGCAAGTCCTTTAAACCAAGAAATCTCCTTAAAATGAACATGATGGTTAAATCAAGTAGAAAAATAGTTACCATCCTTTAATATCTGGGTGGGAGCCTGATAGCTTAGTTAGGAATTCTGGAAGCCAGAGTTGAGGCACAGTGTTTTATCGTGGGCCTAAAAGAGGCATTTTACTTCTCCTTTCTAAGTTACTCCCAGATTCTTTTATTTTTTCCATTTCTTCTGCCTTGGGTGGCAAGTCAAACCACTCACGGCGCTCACGGGACGGATGCAATTGCAGCCTATGGGATTGACTGTATCCATTCTGCCTTTACTACAATCCTCTTCCTATGATGCAGACAAAGTGACCTGTCTTGAAATGCAAATGTGACCACATAAACCCTTTTTGAAAGATTGAATTGGCTTCCCATGACACTTGGGTTGTGGTTTCATGTCCTCAGTGTGATCTGTAAAGCCATGCATCCTTTGGTTTCTCCTTCCTCATCTGCTCCACACACTGGTTTGAGTTTTTGTGCCAGCCACCCTGACCCTCCTTCAGGTCCCTGAATTCAATGTGTTTTCTCCTGCCACAGGATAATTGTATTTGTTTATTCTTTTTTTGGAAATCACTCTCTTCCACCTTTCCCCCCACCCTCAGTCCATCTTTACTTAGTTCACTCCTATCTAGATTTCTTCTCTCAGCTACACTGTCATTTTTGCAAGAAAATCTTCTCTGACCCCACAGAGAATTCCAGGTACAGAATTCTAATTCCTTTAATTTATGCTCTCTTAGCCCCCATGTACCTTCCCTTCATTGCTTTTAGGTCAATTGTAATTCCATTTATTTGTGTGATTATTGGTTGCTTTTTCTCTCTCCAACTATAAGCTCTGTCTGGGAAAAAATGTGTCAATGCTGTTCATTACCCAATATTAGCAGAGTACTTAGAACATAGCAGTTGCTCAATAATTAGCCACTGAATGAGTAAATGAATGAATGAATGAATGGACCCAAAGTAATGGCCAGCATGCATGGGTTTGTGTACAAGGAGAGAAACTGCACACCCATAAGGAGGGGAAGGGAGGACTACATATCAGCACATTTCTTTTAAGCAGGTGATGAGTGAACAGGCTTGGGAATATAGTCCAATCAATGTCCTAGTCTAGTGATTTAGCAGTACAGATGTAATTATCATTTTGTGTAAGGCAACTCTCCATTGTGTGAGACTGTTTTGTGCATTGTAGGGATTTTTAACATTCTTGGTCTTTGCCCATAAAATCCCAGTAGTGCCCTTCTCCTAGTTATTTCTAAATGGCCCCAAACATTTCTGTATGATTGTTAAGGAGCAACGCTGCTGCTTCTTGAATACCACTGTCTGAATCTCAATAGCACCTACTTCTGCCTTGCAGAGGAGCAAGAAAGAGAGTGAATGGGGAAGCATGCAAAGGGTCATTTTCCTTCTCCCACAACCATAGTGTCTGGTGTTGGCTTAACTAAGGAGGTGAAAGACCTCTACAATGAAAACTATAAAGAACTGGTGAAAAAAAATTGAAGAGGACACCAACAAATAGAAAGTTATCCCACATTCATGGGTTGGAAGAATTAACATCATCAAAATGTCCATATTACCTAAAGCAATCTACACATTCAACATAATCCCTATCAGAATACCAATGGCATTCTTCACAGGAATAGAAAAAAAAAGATCTTAAAATTTGTATGGAACCACAAAAGACCCTGTATAGCTAAAGCACTCTTGAATAAAAGAAACAAAATTGGAGGCATCACACTTCCTGACTTCCAAATATCCTATAAGGCTGTATTTGTGGAGTATACATAAAGCAAATGTACTTCACAGGGCCTGGTTTTCCAAAGCCTTGCAGTTTCAAATATTGACCTTGCAAAGGACAGGGAATTTTCCCCAGACTATTGTGTCTGTTGTAAGATAAGGAATTGTAACACAGCAAGGTTGCTGGCTCAAAGACAGGTTACTGATTGATATGTAAAGATACTGGGAAATTGCTGTAAGAAGAGAATGTTTGCTAAAATCAAGCTTTTGTTAGTGGATCAACTTAACTTCTTAAAAATTGCATCACAGAATGTCACCTTGCTTGTCTTACTGAATGTTACCAGCTTCTATTGTTAAACTTGTTAAAGTGTACTTAGCAAAAACCCCTCCTATGTTCTCTTCCTGGCTTCCTGGTCTGGAGAATAAATGTAGGAAGAGAATCCCAATTCATGGTTAATTTCCCAAATGGAAGGATGCCTCTCTCTTGAGGGTTCCAGGAGATTAACCCCTTTTCTGGGCTTCTCACTGCTCAGAAGAGATGGGCTTTGAGTAAACTTTGGCAGCTCTGTCACCCAGGGGTAAAGGGGTGACAAATCCATGGGAGGCAAAGCAACAATATTAACCAAAACATCATGACACTGGCATAAAAACAGACAAATAGACCAATGGAACTGAATAGAGAGCCCAGAAACAAACCCACACATTTACAGCCAACTGATTTTTGACAAAGATGCCAAGAATATACAGTGGAGAAAGGACAGCCTCTTCAATAAATGGTTCTGGATATCCATCTGCAGATGATTGAAACTAGACCCCTATCTCTCACTATATACAAAAATCAACTCAAAATAGATTAAAGACCCAAATTTAAGACCAGAAATCATGAAACTCCTAAAAGAAAACAGGGGAAACATTACCCAAAATGGGAGTGGGTAGTGCTTTTTGTTGAGCAAGACTAGAAAGGCACAGGTGACTAAGGCGAAAATACACAAAAGGGACTACATCAAACTAAAAAGCTTCTGCACATCAAGGGACACTATCAACAAAGTGAAGAGACAATCTACAGAATGGGAGAAAGTGTTTGCAAACTACACATTAGACAAGAGGCTAATATCCAGAATATATAAGGAACACAAACAATTCAACAGCAAAAAAACAAATCACCCAATTAAAAAATGGGCAGAGGACCTGAACAGACATTTCTCAAAAGAAGACATAAAAATGGCCAACAGACACATGAAAAAATGCTCAACACTTCTAATCATCAGGGAAATACAAATTAAAACCATAATGAGGTATCATCTCACGCCAGTTAGAATTACTATTATCAAAAAAACAGAAAATAACAGACGCTGGCAAGAATGCAGAGTATACATAAAGGAGTATGCACTCCCATGTTTATCAAATAGTTATTCACAACAGTGAAGAAATGGAATCAACCTAAATGCCCATCAATGGATTAATGGATAAAAAAACTGTGGTATATATACACAATGGAATACTATTCAGCTGTAAAAGGAAAAAATATCCTATTGATCCAAAGAAGAGGGTCTGGCGAGGCCCAATAGCTGGCCTCAACCCACCTCATCCTCTTACCAGGTTCTTGACTCCACCACAGGAAAGAATTTAAGAGCAGAGCCATTGTAGCAAGTGAACATAAGTTCAATAGAGAAGTACAGACTTTGCAAGGAGAGTGCGGCCTAGCTCCAGAGACTGAGTGGGACCCATACTAAATTTAGTAAGAAAGTCAGAAATATACAGAAAGTTTAATTCAAGGTTCAGGCTGGCTCAAGAGTGAGCAGCTGCCTGCTAAAAGCAAGTTAATACAAAAGGAAACCATACACACCTTGCCAATGAAGTACAGGTTGGTCCCAGGGAAAGTGAGCGAAACCCTGCCTTCTACTGGGATTCAGTTTTTATAGTTTTGCTATCTAATACATATTCATGCTATCTAATGACTATTCTACTATGAAGGTGGTTCCCAGTTATGTAGCATAGTCTTGCACATGCTCAGTTGGTCTCTTTTACATCATGTTCATTGGTCAAATTCCATAACATGCACTGAACATGTTCAAGAATATTTGGTGCTCTCCAGTACCTCCAGCGGAAGGTCATAGAAAGGATAAATTCTACTTTGCTGAGTATGCTCAGCCATTAAGATTATATAAGTCTGGATAAACTCCTCTCCACTAAGCATGCTCAGCCACTTGATTCGCATAAGTCTATCCCCTGCGGTCTCAATCTCCTTGTGTTGGTACCAAAAATAGGTGCAATAAGCAACAATGACTCTCCTCGAGGAGGGGCTTGAGACCATGGGGAGTGGTTTGAAACTCAGAGGTGTGTCTTGAAACCCAAACCCATGGAAACTAGGCAACTCCTATCTCACTATCATTTGCAGCAACATGTATGGAACCAGAAACCATCATGTTAAGTGAATTAAGTCAGGCACAGAAAAACAAATACTGCATGGTCTCACTCATGTGGATTCTAAAAACAACAACAAAAAAGTGCTTCTCATAGAAATAAAGAGTAGAATAATGGTTACCAGGGGCTGGGAGGAAAGGAGGATGGGGTCAGGGGAATGGCTGGGGAAGAGAAGGGGTGAACTAACAGGTAGAAAACTATGCTATCTACCCTAAATGATTCATTGTGTAGTATATGCGTGTGTTGAAAAAACACACTGTACTCCACAAAAATAAGTATAAATAAATTGAAAAAAAATTTTAGAAATGAGTATTTGACAAAACTTATATAAGGTACTTAGCGCCAACCTGGCACAAACTCTCAGTAAATAGTGGCTATAAATAATAAGTGATGGTGAGGGCCTGAACTAAGAAAGTGATGGTGAAGTTGAGGAAAATGAGAATGATTCAAGAACTATTTAGGAGGTAAACTGAATTTCTCTTGGTAAATTATTGTTGGGGATTGCAAGGGGAAGCAGGAGTCTACAATAGTTTTGTAATTTATGTTTGGACAACGGGTGCCATTAACTGAGACATAGAATACATGAAGAAGGATCAGGCTTTAAAGGGGAATATGATGAATTTGGTATTGGACACCATGGATTTGAGAGAATTGTCAGGGATGTTGCATATCATTTTATTACTAGGTATTAGGAAATGTATATTTAGGTAATTCATGTTCAAAGAGGTGAAAATTGAAACTACAAAAGTGACAGAGACTGTCCAGCAAGAGGGTATAGACTGACAGCCTGGGGATACCAACCCATAAAGGCTGAGCAAAAGAAGAGGGAAGACCTTCAGGGCCAACCAAGAAGATCAGGAGAATGGGGAATCACATGTGGGTTTCTTGGAATCCAAGGAAGAGTGTGCTTTAATAATAAGAGAGCCATCACCAAAGTTAGACTTCATGGGGAGGTTTATCTCATATTCTGAGGGTATAAAGCTCAAGTAGTAGTATTTATTGTTTGGTAAACTACGTTTGTAAATGTGTGCCTATAGAATGGACTTTTTATTCTGTCCAGCCGCCTTTCCCTCTTCTTTTCAGTAAGAACAACAGGCTTTGGGAAATTGTGGCTCCTCTACTTTATGTGGTTCTGATGGATCTGTTGATATCTAGATCTCACTTTTTCCCCCCTGGTGGGCATAGGACCTAGGTTAACCACAGAGTTTGGTCCAGGAGTGGACATGTGCACTGAACTGGGATAATCATAGTTCTTTTCTAAATTTGAACATGGACCTGGGGTTAGATGGAATTGGCTTTCTACAGTGCTCTCTGATATGAGATAATGTAAGCTTAGTGTTGCTGACAGCCTGGGAACTTCCTTCCCCACTCTCACTACCATGTGGGGAAAGCCTGTGTAATAGAAAAAATGGAGGCCAGCAAGAGAGGAAGATGCAGAGAGAGGCAGTGTCAAGGCAAGTGGTGGAGTGAGAGGGAGAGAGAACAATGAAGTCAGTTCCACTCCATGCAGATCTTGAGAACTGTGCCCCAGTCTTTTCAGTTGCAAGAGTCAATCGATTCCTCTTTTCTTGGTTTGAGTAGGGTCTTTGTCACTTGCGACTGAAGTGTGCTGACTCACGCTTCCTCAGGAAAGCCTTCTCTGACTCCTAGACCAGATCCAGATGTCGAGTCATTTCTTCTTGTTTTCTGTGGACACTGTCCAGGTGTTGCTCTCCTTTCTACTTGATTCATAAACTGGATCCCTCACAAGTCTTTTCTGGAATTTCCTGCCTCTGAGGGTTAATTTTATGTGTCACCTCGGCTGGGTTAAGGGATTCCTGGATAGCTGATAAAACATTAATCCTTGATGTGTCTGTGAGGGTGTTTCAAATGAGCATTTGAATTGGTAGACTGAGTAAAGATCTGCTCTAACCAATGTCGGCAGGTACCATCTAATCCACTGAAGGCCCAAAGAAAAATAAAAAGGCAGAAGAAGGGTGAATTCTCTCTCTCTTCTTGAATTGGGGCATGATTCTTCTCCTGCCCTTGGACAAAGAAGCTCCTATTTCTTGGGCCTTTGGACTCTGGGACTTAATATCAGCACTCTTCCCAGTTCTGGTCATTGGTTTTGGACTGGAAGTTATACTCAGCTTTCCTAGTTGTCCTAGTTGTCAGGCCTCAGACTTAGACTGAATAACACTCATCACACCACCAGCTTTTCTAGTTTTTCACCTTGATGATGGCATATTATGGCTCTTCTGGGACTCTATAATTGCATAAGCCAATTCCTATAAAATCTCCTCTATCTATCCATCCATCCATCTATCTATCTATCATCACCTGTTTCTCTGGAGAACCCTGAATAACACCAACACCTATGGACTTGCTTACTTGCTTGTCTATACTTACAAAGTCACCTGCCTCGAGGGAGCCCTCCACCCCAATTTCCTCCATCTGTTCATCCTGGTGACTGCCTCCCCTCAGCCTAGGAGAAGCTTCCTACATCCAGCTCATGTCTCCTCTATGAACCATCTC
Organism: Cynocephalus volans; assembly: GCF_027409185.1. Taxonomy (NCBI): domain Eukaryota; kingdom Metazoa; phylum Chordata; class Mammalia; order Dermoptera; family Cynocephalidae; genus Cynocephalus; species Cynocephalus volans. The sequence goes on along the minus strand of NC_084460.1, from coordinate 59,961,889 downwards.
ACTCGTAGTTCAGCCCGATCACTCTTAACAATTAGGGTAGATATGATTCTCTCCAGTTTATATATAATGTAAATGAAGCTGTGGACATAATTAGACTTACTAAATGTTACACAATCTAAAGTGAAACATACAGGGGGAGGGGTTAAGATGGCAGACTAGAGGTGCCCAGCATGAAGTTCTCCCACAGAAGAGATAGAGCAGAGAGTGGACAGTAGAAATCAGCAAAGGAGAAATTCTCCCTTGAGACAAGAAGAGTGTGCTCAGCTGGAGCACTTCCAAGTGGTAACCCCTGATTGCTTCTGGCCCAGCTTACCCTTACTACCATGGAGGTCACCAGCACCATTGTCTGGCCCCAGGGCAGGGATCTATCTCCGCCTATAGGAGTTCCTCTTGCTCCCTGCAGCAGCCACTGGCGCACACTGCTGCACAGCCCACGCCACGTAAAAAGCCGTAGACCCAGCCGATAGAACTGCAGGCCAGGCAGATCCAGACTCGGCCACTGTGCAGCCCCTAGCCCCCAACACCGGAGGGCCATGCCACCCTCTGCAGTCTCCAGAGCCCCACCCCATGTGGCTTCCATAGCGGAAGGCTAGACCCAGTGGGCAGCAAACCGTGGAGGCCCCCTCCGCCTGCCGCCCGCTTATGGCTTTTGCCACTAGAGACCAGAGCAGCTCGGCAAGGTCTCAGCAGCTTGGCAGCAGCCCTAGAAGCACCCCCTGTCATGGCTCCCACTGGGAGCGACTTGAGTTCCTCCACTCTGGCCCTGGGAGCCTTGCCCCTCGCAGCTCCCACTGGGAGCGACTTGAGTTCCTCCACTCTGGCCCCAGGAGCCCTGCCCCCTGTGGCTCTCAGAAGGAGAGACCTCAGCACCCTGGCAATAGCACCAGGAGCACTGCTCCTTGTTGCTTATGTTCTGTGGTTCCCCCCCCCCCGGGGGGGGCAGGGGGCACCATGAATCAGAGCCACTCGTCCTGTATACTTAAGTCCATAACCCAGGACACCTGGGTGCACATGAGCAATTACATTAGGCAATAACCAAGGAACACCTGGGCACACATGCATATTTACATCAAATGCTCGGCATGATTCTGAACATCTGAGGGGCCCTGACCATTTTCCTTCACTTTCCCTACAGGTATAATGAGAAGAGAAACCTTTTTCCCTAAAGGGAAAAGAAAAAGAACAAAACAGGCTAACAAAAGAATTGTCCTTTCCTCAGCACCAGATTAACTATTGTCTCCAGGGGGAGGTTCACACTTGGTTTTCTGTGGTGTACTTACTTTACAGGTGAATAACAAAATTGAAGGGGATAGGACACAGCTGTCACTTGGAGAACCTAATCTGGAATTGGAAGAAACACATCTCCTTCATTCATGGGACCTGGAGCTCCGCATTTCCCACACAACCACCAGCAGGGCAAATTCAAAGTTAGATGTCTTACTGGAGTTGCAAGACTCAAGAACAAACAAGAAGACCACTTCCTGGGGGGATGGGGAGTGGCCACCAGCTAGGAGGGCTTGAGGAGGAGGTGGTTTTTGAAGAAGATACATAATTAGGACTGCAAAGGTAACTATGGTAACAATGTGTAAGACCCATGCCCAAGACTGGAGGCAGCAGGAGCTGCTAGGAAGCTAACAGTGGTGGGGAGATTAATGTGGGCCTGAACTGCGTTCGGCCAAAGGGAATAGGAAGGACAGGGCCAAACGCAGGAGGCTGCTGCAGAAGAAGCAAAGGCCAGAGAAAGGGTGGGTGGTTTCATGAGTATTTTGGGGGAGAGGATTGTAAAGTAAGGCAAATCATAACTAAAGCCAAAATGTTTCATTATTTTAGTTATACTAAATTTCCATTTATATTGTCAGAGCTAGGGCTCAGACCCGTCAAACCCATTGTACAGACTGGGTCACCAGACCCCTCACATGCCAGGAAGGGTCCCCAGACCTCTCACACGCAGGTTCATGCTAGGTAATTGGGAAAGATTCCAGGAGCTGTTGGCAGACGACACAAGCTCAATCCTCAGCTTCCTCAGTGGCAGCAGCTTATAGGTCTGGTAGCTTACAGGTCTGGTGGTGGCAGTGGCCTTGTGGAGGGTCCGATGGGCACTCGCAGCAGCAGCAGCCTCCAGCAGCAGTAGTGGCCTCCCTCACTTTCCCTACACACGTGCATGCCCTGGCTCTGCATTCTTGTCTAATACTCATATATACATTCTTTTTAAGCCCCAAAGGAAATATGTTATAGTATTATCCTATGTTGATCAATAAAATTTAATTACATGTTTTAAATTAAGATTTTTAAAAAAGCTTTCAATAATACTGTGGATTTTATGATATTGTTTAGGATGATCATATATAGTATGCCTTACTAAACAAGGTAATTTTTTTTTAATAAAAGAGAATTAAAACTGGAAAGCTTAGCGAACAAGGAAAGTAAGTTTAAAAGCTTTTTATTGTCACAACAAAATAAGAAAATAAGGAAAGTTAAATTGGATGTACCTAAAACAGATGTAATAATTTCTATTTTTGGCAGTATTTGATCACCAGATATTACGGAAAATCCTTGGGCTACAGAACATGTAGTAATTCTGGGTAAAATGTTACAGGCATGATTTCAAATGGCCTTATAAGAAAGTAAAAGATGCCCCCAGGGACCCAAAAAACAGAGAAACAGCAAGAAATCACAAGAAGCCACAGCTGTGCTGGGAGCATTCGCCGGTCTCAGTGAGCCAAAGCTTTGGTTTAACAGACCTCAGGAGAACAGGAAACAGACCTTGGATATGGGAACAGTTGGCAATAGGCTAAAAACCACTACAGCTGCAACCCTTGCAGGGCTGCACTTCAGTGACAGGTGACTCTGGGCAAAGCCACCTGCTACCAAGGAATATGTATAGCTCAGACTGGGCTTTGGGTAGGGAAAAATGTCTCAAGGTCTACTCTCACTTAAGTTTGGAGTTAAAAAATATGCACACTTCCTGGGGTCCAAAGACATTAAAAAAAAAATGATCACACTAGACCAAAATAGGCAGCACAGAAGTGCCTGGCAGACACAAAAAGCAAATCAACTCAGGAGAAATGCACCTTCAACCCCACCGTTGGGGATTCCCACATGTAAGAGCCCAGAAATACATGAGCTTCAAATGTGACATGACACAGCACACACGAGATAAGCACCCATGATCAAGAGATGGCAGAAACAGCAGAAGACATAACTGGAGCTACTGAAATCACCAGATACAGAGTATATTGTTCATAGCAATTAAATAGCGAGCTGGCTGGATAGGACAGCTGGTTAGAGCATGGCCTGTAACACCAAGGTGAAGGGTTTGGTTCCCCGTGCTGGCCAGCTGCCAAATGACACCAACAACAACAAAATGATCAAATAAATGGGAAAAGTGGGAATGCAAAACATGAATATCAAGGAACTATTTTTAAAAAGACCAAAATGATTCGGGAGAAAAAACCAGAGATATTCTAAAAATGAAAACTGCAGTCATTGAAATTTAGGAACCCTAGAATGATTAAAAAACAAATTAGATACAGTCAAAGAGAGGTTTAGAACCTGGATAATACATCAGGAAGAAATTACCCAGACTGAAGCACATAGACAAAGTTGCAACTATATTCAATATATTATAAACCTTTATACTCATTTATTGTGATGCTCAAATTCTCCAAAACTGTATTAGATAGGATTCTGTAGACAAACAGAACCAATGGGATATATACAGATACATATGAGGGGTTTTCAAAAAGTTCATGGAAGAATTTGTAAAATCTTTCAATTTCATTTTTCCATGAACTTTTTGAAATACCTATATATATATGATTTATTATACAAATTGGTTCATGCAGTTATGAACTCAAATTTGTCTTTCAACAAATTTGGGGCATTATTTCTTCAAATATTTTTCTGCCCCATCATTTTTCCTCTTTCCTTCTGGAAGTCCAAATGAATATGTAGTAAACCTTTGATATTGTCCTACAGATTCCTGAGGATCTGTTCATTTATTCTTCACTCCTCTTTGTTCTACAGAATGGATTATTTCTTTTGGTCTATCTTCAAGCTAACTTACTCTTCCTTCTCTCATCTCCAATTTTCTGTGAAGCCCTCTCAGTGAGTTTTGCTATTTTAGATATTTGTATTTTTCAGCTCTAGAATTTCCATTTGATTTTTTTATACTTTATACTTTACTTTTTCTCTACTAAGACTTCTCATCTATCTGTTCATTCATCATGAGCAGAATTTCTTTATATCTTTGAGCTTAGTTTAACAGCTAAGCTCAAAGATATAAATAGTTTAACAGCTGTTAAATTAAGCTCAAAGATATAAAGAAATTTTGCTGAAAGAATAGAAAAAATATGGGGAAAAGGGTCAGAATGGAAGAAACAAAGCTATTATTATTCACCAGTAATGTGACTGTAATTGTGTTCGTTGAGAATGCATTTGGGTTTAGGTAATAGAAACATGTCCTAGAGTGGCTTGGAAGGAAAGGATTTCTTTGTTTCACATTATGAGAACTATGAAGGCTAGAAGTCCAGGGCTGGTGTGTGTGATGACTCAAAGGTGCCATTCATTCAGATGTTTGCCATCTTTCTGCTCGGCCATTCTGAGCACATAGGGCTTTGTCCTCACATCCAGTGCTTTAGTGGGTAAGGTGGTTGCTGTAGCCTCACATTTGTGTTCTAAGGAAGGAGTGGAAAAGGGGTCATGACCACTGTGTTTGTCCCTTTCTCCAAGGAAAACAAAAAGTTTTATAAGTCTCACTGAGTGACTTCTGCTTTCATTTCACTGGCCAGAATTGTTTCCTATGGCCACCCATTCTACAGGGGAGAAGGTTTCAAACAGGGATTGGGTGACAGATCTAATCAGGATAAGAGAAGCCCATGTTAGGTATTTACAACAGAGGGAATTTAATACAGGGAATTGGCTGCACAGTGTTGGAGGAGCTAAGAAGCTAAAAGAAGACAGTGAATTTGGCAACAGCAGGAAGCCACTATCACCCTCGGGACACAGGTGTTACAAAGCCCACAGCGAGTTACTTAGAAGTAGAAACCCCTGTGGGCTTGTCCAACAGGAGCAGGAGCCTGAAAAAGGAAACAGGTAATTCCATGTAGTATAGCAAAGAATTTTATTAAAGGGTAACTTATATACAGGATAATGGATGGGATGGACAACAATCTGGGAGCATACACAAAGTTTTCCTGTGCCACCACCTGGTCAGACCCAAGTTTATATAGGCAGTTCACACAAAGCAGTAGAAAACGCCAAGAAGCATTTACTAAGAAACAAGCTGATATCGCTAACTCTAAATGTCTTATGACAATGATTCCTATGTTTGGTGGTCTTGTGATGAAGGTAGCCAGACTGGCTGTTGACACACCCGTATTTCATCATTAAGTTCCTTCTTTGTAGTCAGCAAGCTGTTTCTACCTTTTCTAATTAACCTTGCCCCTAGTTACTATATACCTTTTGTGGGCAAGCTTTGCACAGAGAACACAGCACATGGTAAGGGCTTCGAGATTCAGTAAGCTATGCTCACAGCCTCACACCACACCCCCAACATCTGATGGCCCTTACAATCTTATTCATCATTCTTCCTCAAAGGCTTTTGGGCCAGATATCAGGAGGTGGATCGCATTTCTATATCATAGCTGCAATAAATGCCACAGCAAAATATATCATGCCAATCAAATACAAACTATATGTCCAACATCATGGCACCCTGTTTTTTAGGGAGAGAAGCTACCGAGTAACATGCACTGCTTAATGTCATTATAATCAAATAATAGAGTGGGCTTCCATGTAGTATTTAGAGAGCCCAGGAGATTTTTGTTCTCTAGAGCCATCGTTGCCACTCAGAGTTTTTATTTTGTTTTGTTGAAGGGCAACACACTTCCTGGTATCCCTTTGGCATTGGACATTGGCAGCGGTCTGCATACCCAACAGTCAGAGTGGCCCAGGACAGAAAGGCATTCCTCAGCATTGTAGGCAGGAACCCCAAAATAAGGAAGCTAAAGGCAATAAGACTGCCCAGGCCCTTGTATCTTGTGGACATTTACCTTCCAACTCCACATCTTCGGTTGTGCCTGTAGAGACACCGCTCCTTATGAGAGAGAAGGCAAATCATCACTGGTTAAAATGACATCCTTGATATAGTGATACATTTTTAGGTACATATATGTTTTCTATTTACATGTACCTAATTTACTTATTTTTAACAATTATATTTGAATTGTTTATACCAGGTATAGAGCCCAAGACAGAGAACAGAACAACAAAGATGATGTCTGGAAGATATGACTCCTTCTAGATGGGCAGGAGGCAGAGCTGGGACACGGAGGACAAAACCATTTTGGTCCTGGCATTGTCCTGTAGCTGATGATCCACCTATTGTGGACATATATGTCTCAGACCTCATCATGGTCACCTTTTTGACCCCAGAAGTCAAAGGCTTAAAACCAAAGACATAAGCTCAAAGCATGAAGTGTGTATGGCTCTGGGGGTCATACACACATCTAAAGCCAGTCCTCACAGCTTTAGCTCAGCAACAAATTATACACATATCAAAAATATCCCAAAATCAACACTTTTATGACCTTAAAACATCTATTAGAGACAGTAATAGACCAAGGCAATATATAGATGTAGGCAAAAATGTCTAAATTAAATCCTGAGAACATTTTTATTTTATTTTACCAACAATTTAAAATTAGTTTTATTTATCAAAGATTGGTAAAGTTACATGACCTTAGAAAGCATTTACTCTTATTTACTTAATTTATAAGCACCTTTGGTCCACCTTCAGATACAAGCAATACAAGAGAATAGGATGGTGGCTACTTGTGGAGGAGGTGGTTGGGCTAGAGTGAGGTGCAAGGTGAAGGGACCCAGGGGCTCAGGTCTATTGGTAATGTTTATTTGTTCAGGTGTGGTGTAGATAGGTTAATGTTTGCTATCCTACTTGTACGGTTTTGATAGGTATGAAATATTTCATAATGCATTTAGATGAGTGTCTTAGACTATTCATACTTATCTAACAAAATATCATAAACTGCACAGCTTATCAACAACAGAAACTTATTTCTCACAGTTCTGGAGGCTGAAAGTCCAAGATCAGGGTGCCAGCATGGTCAGATTCTTGTGATGACCCTCCTCTGTGCTGCAGACTGCTGACCTCTTGATGCTTCCTCACAGGCAGAGGGGGCGAGGCAGCTCTCTAGGACCTCTTCTATAAGGGGGCTAATCCCATTCATGAGAGCTCCACCTCCATGACCTAATCACCTCCCAAAAGGCTGCACCTCCTAATACCATTGCCTGGGGGATGCAGGGGGAAAGATTTCAATGTATAAACTTTGGAGGGGACACAAACATTTAGACCATCATAACAAGTTAAAAAAAAAAAAAAAGGCCGAACAAATGTTTGAAACAATTGTTTCATTTTGTGCCCCAAAGTTATATGATAGTTTTAGATATGCACTTTTTAATGGAAAAGATGTAGATTCCAATAATATTACTAGAAATTCTATCTTTGTGTACACTGAAACAAAGAATAGGTCTGCCCAGCAAGATCCTGTGTATGTGAATCTTGCATATCTAACCTTGCTCTGAGTATGGATGAACCAATTGGTGGGGAGATAATACTTACAGCCAGAATTGAAGATCTGCTTTCATGTTTCTCTCATCTCACCAAGAGGACTGTTACTGGAGACTTCCTACCCTGTAACGCCAAATGCCACTACCAAATAAGGGCCAGGAGCTGAGGGCCACCACCAAGAAAAAATGGTTAGTCATTAGAACACCAATCCTCAAAATGAAACTGTAGTTGTATGAGTTTGCTCAGGTTGCTGTAACAAAATACCATGAACTGGGTGGCTTAAAACAACAGAAATTTATTATTTCACCATCTGGAGGCTAGAGTCTGAAATCAAGGTGTCAGCAGGGCCATGTTCCCTCTGAGCATTTGGTAAAACTGTTTCCCTGAAGTAATATGGAATAGAGAAACAGGTACTGTCAGGCTCTTTTACCTGCCCGTAATCCTGCCGACTATGTCAATTGTCGAGCTAGGGCTGGGTTTGGAGCTCACAGACCCCTCAAGCCCGTTGTCCAGACTGGGTACTCAGACCCCTCACATGCCAGGCTGGGTCACCAGACCCCTCACACACAGGTCTATGAGCTAGGTAACCAGCAAAAAGGTCCTTGGAACTGTAGGTTGGAGATCATGGCTGTGTGGGGTGGCCACCCGAGGCAGTCAACGCTAGCCAAGTTGTGGCACTGCACATGTGCACTAACTCCACCCACACACAACTTATTGCACTGAACCACCCCCAACCGGACCTAAGGCAAGGGGGCCTGATTAAATTGTTCTATTTTCCCAATAGGTAGCTACTGAACTCTTGGACTCAAACAAGATCATCTCTCACGATTATATTGAAATTATCCTTTGTTTCTTTTACCTGAATATATTAAGACACTACATAATAGAGATATGCTAAAACAAACAAATATCCCCCTCCCCACCCCTCAAAACCCCAACAAATGGCCAGTTTTCATGCAGAATTTAGAGAACACACTGGGACAGGGTGAGGGAAATCTCAACATTTGACTCTAGTTGGCAAAAAATTCTCAAAGTAAACCAAAATGTGGGACAAAGGTTAAATCCAGGGTGGCACCAATAAAATATGGCCTCAAGATCAGTGTCAAAGCAAATGATTGAAATGACTTAAATTGTGCCTAGTATACCCTTTCAGCAATACACAAGGGTTTCTAAAGAAATGTTAAGGAAGAGGCTGGCTGGTTAGCTCACTTGGGAGAGTGTGGTGCAGATAATACTGGGTTGAGGGTTTGGATCCCCCTAAAGGCCAGCCATACACACACACACACACACACACACACACGCACGTTAAAGAAGAGAAAGGCTTGTTTTAAAAAGACCAGTGGGAGTGGCTTCTGGGGTTTGGAGAGCACTTGAATCAGATTCATGAGAAACCCAACAAAGTTTTATTGAACAAAGCAGTTGCATTGAACAAAGCAGTTGTATTAAACAAAGCACTACCAGTTGGTATAAAGTGAACTAGAGTTTAAAGTGAAAAAGGCCTCTGGGCCCCCAATTTGCTAAGGGCAGGTTAGAAAGTTGCTTAAAGGGCACATTCTTCAAAATGGCCAAGGAAGTGCTGGAAAAGGACAGACACCCAAGAGGGCAGAGGCAAGGGTTGTGTTGAGACACAGCCTGGAGAGATGCTCCCAGTAAGCAGAACTCAAGCCTAGTCAGGGAATACTTCCTGCTCCTGTGGGACCTGACAATGTCTTCCCAGTGGATTTCAGAATTGCTATGGGCCAGTGATCACTGTGTCTCCCATTCTTCCCTTTTTCACGTAGAGGTATTTGTTGTGGTTATCCTTCCTCATTTCACCATGTTGGGTGTGTGGGGCAGACAATTTATCTTTTTAGTTTGTAGGTCTCTGGATCAAGAGAAGCTGCATTGAAGGAGCCACATCCAACACAGGACAGCCCATGAGATCCTGGGCTTTGAGCCCGAGGCCAGGACTGGATGAGAAGTTTGGGAATCTTGGGCAGAACAATGGAAAACAACCACAGTTTAGGCTCACTTCCAGCGACCTTAGTCGGACCCCACCTGAGACTATATCCTGGATCTTGATATTAACTCAAACGCATTCATTTCTTGAAGGATTACTAAACACCAAGGAGGTAACAGGCTCTGTCCAAGTCGCGCCAAATACAGCGGGGAAAAGAGTCAGCACCGACCCTATTCAGGCAGGAAGAGAAGATGAGCATTAGGCCGGCACTTACCATGCGTGTGGTGCATTCCACCGCATAAACTGGCTGAGCGACTGAGGCTGAGCCACTGATACGTACCCAGTTGGACCCGAGGATTAAGCGAGACATCACCTTCTACGCATGCTCACGGCCGTCTCTTCCGCAGGGCTGGGGTAACGTCACCTCGCAGCGTCTGCGCGTGACGTCACTGTCCGGCGCCAACAGGAAAAGGCGCGGAGTGAGCGCATGTGGGTGGCCGCGTGACGGTAGGGCGTATGGCGAGTTCCGTGGGGCTGGCGTTGTGCGGACAGGTGCTGGTGGTGCGGGGCGGCAGCCGCTTCCTGGCCACCTCCACTGCGAGCAGGTGAGGGGGCCCTGGAACGGGGAGTCCTGGCTGCGGGCGCGTGTCGGGCTCTGGCGATCCCGATTCTCCAACACCGTTGTGGTTGCTCCCGCTCTGGGGTGACGTGGGGAGCTCCGCCGCCGCCTCGACTGGCCGCGTGTCCCCGGGCGTGGAGCGGCCGCTTTCGGCGCCGCTTTCCCAGGCTCCATCCCCGACCGCTGCGCGCCCCTCGCCACCTTCTTCGGGCCCCGCGCCCGCGATGGCGGGTGAGCAGCTCCATCTGCCCGGTCAGCGTCGGGACATTTCCGGACTCTGCGGCGGCTGCGCCGGGACCGGGTTGGCTGGGTCACGTGGGGCGACGATGGCAACACTGCGGGGCCCCGGGGGCGCCGGGCAGACCCTCTCTGGAGCAAGCCGGGCCTCCCTGTGAGAGGGGCTTACTCGGCGGACTCGCTGATTCCCAGCGCACTCCCTCTTGCCGCCTCCTTGCGGTAGTGCCCGCATCCACAGACCCCACCCTAACTGCTGCTCAGGGTTTGGGGTGCACCGAGAGCCCACAGCGGGCACATCCCTGGTGGCGCTTCACATGGCTCTGCTTTTGCTTTCTGCAATTTCGTTCTCTTCCCTTAGCATATCCCCAAGTGCTTGGACAAAGCCCAGGATTTTTAAATCAGTAAATGTTTGTTGATCGAAAAGTCTCGACCCAGGAACCTTGGGGTTATTAATAGTGTTCAGTTTTGGCCCCTTGTTTCCTTTCCCAGGGTGATTTTTGTTCTTTCATACTTGGAACGGAAGATGTGTCTATCAAACGTACTCTGTACTGTTCGACGTTTAGTTTCACAAAGCCAAGTCGTTGTTAAGTTTATTTTTATTCTTTGGGTTTTTTTTTTTTTTTCATTTTATGAAATTTATTTCTTCTTATTTGACATATTATTTATGGAGTACATTGTGATATTTGGGTACATGTGTGCAATGTGCAATGATCAAATAAGGGTAATTAGCATATCCATCACCTTAGACGTTAGGCATTTATTTGTGTTAGGATCATTCAAAATCTTCTACTAGCTATTGGAAATTGTACAATAAATTGTTAGCTGTAGTTTCTTACAGTGCAATAGAACACCGGAACTGCTTCTTCCTGTTTAGCTGCAATTTTGTATCCGTAGACCACCCTCTTCCCTCTCCCCGCTCCTCCCTGCTCTTAGCAGTCTCTAGTAACTGCTGTTCTACCCCATACTTCGATGAGATCAACTTTTTTAGCTTTCACATATGAGTGAGAACTTGTGGTATTTCTCTTTCTGTGCCTGGCTTATTTCACTTGACATAATTTTGTCCAAGCTCATCTATGTTGCCACAAATGGCAGAGTTTCATTCTTTTTAGATCTCATAAAAAATGTACTCACAAACCTGTCATGTATCCCAGATTATTTTTTTTAGAGACTTCCAGTCTCTAATATATGCCCCAGTGAGCCATGGGTATATTAGACAGAATCTGCTTGCTTTGACGAAATCTAGTGACTGGCAAAGTTTCTGACTTGGAAGACCACTTCTCTGTCTACACTACAATGTTCCATGCGAAAAGTGTTTGGGTGCCATCACGTTAAAAGATGTAAATATGTAAAAGATAAGTTCATGTGCCAGGGATAGGATAAATGGAAGAGATCTTAGAGTGTGGTAGGGAAGATAGGTGATTTGCCTATATTGGTAAGTGCTTGGGGGTCATGGGAGCCTTTTTGGGTAGGTGAGACGTTTTTCTAAATAAGTAATGGCTGTTTTAAATTTTGGTGCAGAATCGCACTGAAAACTCAACAATATCACAACATAGTTTTTCTTATAACCATGTTGTATTATTTTCTTTCTAGTGCCTGAAAGAATAGTACATGAATTCCTGAGGAGTTTTTTCCTTCACTTATTTTATGAAACTGATTTTTTTTTTTTGGACAGAACCTTGCCTGTCGTGTATGATATATCCAAATAGAAGATTAAGCAAATAAAGCCTTTTAACTGTTCCCTGAAGCACCTAGACAATTTTCTTGTCATGGATGAGACCCTTAATTTATGAGTATGCAAATATGTTTTGTTCCTGGGTGGGAAAAAAATCAGCATTTTTGTTAAAGTGCTCCTTTAAAGTCATTGTGTTATTTCTCTTTAGTGATGATGACAGCCTCTTCGTATATGATTGCAGTACTGCAGAAAAGAAGTCACAAGAAAATAAAGGGTAAGATGATGAGGAAGCTTCTTCATGGCCTGATTAGTGATTTGAATAATGGGACCAGATAGCCTAAGAAATAACCTGTTGACTTACTTGCTGAGTTCTTAATTCCTATCACTCAGCTCTGTGGATTAACTAAGTATCAAATCATGAAAGAAACGTGAAAGTAGCTTTCAAATTGGGCATTAAGAATATTAGGACTTTCTGTCAGTAATTAAGTATATTATTGGCTCCTTGAAATAATGGTAAACATTTAAAATGCATTATAGGCAGGTTAGGAAATTAACTCTAGCTAATTGAAAGATAAGAAAAGCAGAGTGTGTGATTGTTTTTATGGTATATAATTAATCTTGTGGCTCAGTTCATTTTACTATTATTATTTTTAATATGATTTAGTTCCTGCCTCTACCTTAACTTAGTTAGTCCATGTCCATGAGGGAGTGGGCTCAGCTCTTTGGATTCTGGCTTGTGTGCTGAGAGATTTTCTGTTTAGTTATACTTCACTCTTGTAAAATTATAGCTATTTTGGACCTCTCCCTGTTTCCTTAATATATCTTTATATTCTGGCTACTTGAACCTCTTAATATTTTCTCCCTCCACCCATGTTATAAATTAACAAGGCTGGTGATCAAGGAGGGCAGCCTTATTTACCCAGCTAAGGCCTAACGTTTTCCTCCTCTCTTTCTCAGGGAGGACGGACAGCCCTTGGACAAGGGGACTGACACGATTCTGGCATCCACCTTCTCCAAGTCTGGCAGCTATTTTGCTTTAACCGATGACAGTAAGCGTCTGATTCTTTTCCGTACAAAACCATGGCAATGTCTGAGTGTCAGGTATGAAATGCTAACGTTGAATACTTAAGATGTTGTTTGCACAACTTGTACTTGCATGCTGGTAGCAGTAGTGACAGTATCAGTAGCAATAAGCTACTAACACGGAGCCCTGGTTCTGTGCCAGATGCTGTTTTCAGTACTTCACCTGTGTTCACTGACTGATTGCTCATAACAGCCCTGTGAGGGTGGTGGGGGAATTGTTCTCTCACATTTGGTGGCAAGGAGGCAGCTAGTCTCAGGTTGGGCAGCTCCGAAAGGCAGGGGCCTACAGACGGTCACTTGGGCTCCAGTGGTGGTGGCCCTGGCCACTGTGCCATGCTGCCTTACAACAGTGCAGCCTGAGATGAGCAGAGACAGGCTGTCGACTGGCACTGTACACACATCAAGCATGGTGCGTAAGTTAGGTGCCTGTGCCACATTTTAAGCCAGGTGCATTCAGTGCACTTCTAAGTATCTGAAGAGCAGATGGGAGTTCTGTGTGGACAGCGTCAGTGATTCAGCAAGGACATGTATGCCATGGGGCCTCGCTTCTCCCTCTCACCCAGCAAAGCCATGTAAATGTTCTTCTGCCTTACTTAGTCCAGTTCTGAAGTGTCCTCCATCACATTCTAAAAGGGAGGGAACCCTGCCGTTTTATGAATCTTTGTGTCCCAAGCCACCATCTTTTCTCACTGCCACCGCATCCTTGTGAGAGCAGGTGGTGATGCTGTGGTAAAGGTGCTGGGCAGATTTTGTCAGCTCCAACAGCCTCCAGATAGGCATGTTCTCTGTTTCTTTAACAGGGCCAGGGCTAGGATCATTCTGGTTGTTCTGTGACATGGATAAAAACACATGGAGCAGAGTCAGCCCCAGGCCCCTCTGCCTGCTTGAAGCTACATGGTTTAAGTGTCCCTTGATAATCAGAGATAAACATGCAGGGTATGGTGTTTGGACTACTAAGGTCGAGGAATTTCCCTTTGTAGCTGGCTCACACCCTTATTGGGTCCAGCTAAGCTTTTAGATTTTTGTCTCATCTTAGTCTTTAAGAGTAAGAAGCCAAATTCGAGGTGGCATCAAAAGCAAGGAACAGCCACTCTGTTCTCTGTTCTTTTAAAAATGAAGCCCTAACAAAGTGCTTCGTTTTCATTATATTTGTGTCTTTGTGTATCAGATAGCTAGTAGATGCACGTGATTTAAAACTTAAAACACAGCAAAATTGAAAGGAGATGCAGTGACATGCAGTCTCCTTCCACAGCCACCCTCCAGTTTCTTCCCCTGGGTGGTGACACCTTACTGATAGGAAAATGACTTTTGAACATGTTGCCTTGAGTCCGAGGTAAAATTGGTAATAAATTGCTGCTTCCAGCTGACTGCTGTGAGTTCACATCACCCTTATCTTGAGAAGTCTATAAACACTGTTCTCCTGCCAAAACAGCCAAAATGTCAGTAAATCATTTAGAGTGTAGAAGATATGAAGTGTCTAAGGATTCAGGGTGGATGCTGCCAGGTGACCTTGAAGTTTCTGACCCCAAGCCTCTCCCAGTGGTATACCTACAGGTGTCAGGGGCTTTCTAGTTGGCTGGCCTTGGCTTTGAGTTTCTTGGACAACCTGTGGGAAGCAGGGAGAGACATGTTTACAGGAGGCAAGGCAGGGGTGGGGTTTTTACCTCTCGGTGATAATAGAAGATGCCACAGATTAGGGGGGTTAACAAAAAATTAATTTTTTCACAGTTCTAGAGGCTGGAAGTCCAAGATCAAAGTGTTGGCAGAGTTGTTTTCCTCTGAGGCCTGTTGCCTTGGCCTGTAAATGCCATCTTCTTGCCATATCCTCACATGGTGGTCCCTGTGTGTGTGTCTATGTTCAAATCACTTCTTATGAGGTCACCAGCCAGATTGGACTAGGGTCCACCCATATAACCTTTGTATCACTTCTGTAAAGATCCTATTCAAATACAGTCACATTCTGTTAAGGGCAAGGCTTCAGTATACAAGTTTTGGGGGTCGCATTCTTGACTTCCTGAGACTGCTAAATTTATCTGTGGAGAGCTTCCATAGCTCATATCAGATTCTCAAAGAGGACTTTGGCACCAAAAAAGTAAAAATAAAGGAATGTGATGATAATTCTTTTGCTGAAGTAAAGGCTTTGGCTGAGCTCTGACAAGGACCCACGTGTGTAGGAGCCACCTGGGTATCTTGTGAAACTGCAGACTTTGATCGGTCCGGCTGTGCACTCTGTGGTTTTTACAGGTTCCCAAGTGACCCCAGCGCTGCTGGACTGTGGACTGCACTGTGAGCAGCACCATGTGACCAAGCTGAGCTGCTCCTGCCATTGATCTAGTGACTTTGCTGCAGACCTCCTGGCTTGGCAAGGACACTTGAGCAGTGATCAGAAGACTCAGGGATGTTTGGCCTGGGAAGGGGAGATCTAGGTGTCAACTAGGACTAAAGGGTTATGTTGGAAGGAGAATTAAACTTAGGCTGTTGTAGCTACTTAAGGCACATTTGGCACCCATGGGTAGAAAGAAAGGGAGGTAGATGTGAGTACAGATTGTAGATTTTGTGAAGAGTTCGAATCAAGAGAGGTATGTGGCTGTATGCAATTCCATTGTGTGGATCTACAATGATTTTCTTAACTATCCTTCTATTGATGGACATTTTTCACTCACATTTTGCTTGTCTTGCTATTTCAAAAAGGGCCTCAATGAATACTCATACACGGATATAATATTTCCCATTTGTGAGTAAATCTGTAGGAGAAATTCCCCAAAATGAATTACTGGGTCAAAAGGTATGTGCCTTTGTAATTTAGATGGATAATCCCACATTGCCTTCCAAAGGGGTTATATCTGTCTGCCTTCGAGAGTTTGAGTGCCTCTTTTTCCTGCCATGTGCAACACAGGGTATTTTCAAAATGTGTAATTTAGATGATGTGTTAGAAGAAAAATGGTATATTATATAATTATTATTTTGTGGCAGGGTAATTTTTTATATACTTTAGAATCATTTATATTTTGTGAATTTTCTCTATATCCTTTGTTTTAACATTGGGGTGATTCCTTTTTTTACTGATTTATAGGAGCTCTTTATCAGGAAACTTACTTGTTTGAAATGAGTCCCTCTACAGAAGGTTCATTTTTCACATGGTCTCTCAGTAATCCAGGTGTGTAAAGTGAGATACACTGATAACCACCGAGACATTGGACAAGCATTTCCCAGTATGCTCAGCTGGCAAACTTTTCAGAGGCCTGGGGTCAGGAACTGACGGAGATCTGTAATTCCTGTGCTGACATAGTGGTTAGAGCCCTTTGCAGGATCTCATCCAGGTTTCTCTCTCAGCAGTGGTAAGGTGGTAGATCATGGAACTCAAGAACAAGTTCTTAGTTCTATCTGGTTCCCTGTAGTACAGTCTGGTGTGTCACCATGTTAATTTTTCCATTTTTCTCCTTCGATTTTGGTTCATACAGAAAACTATAAACCACAGAAAAGTACAGAGTGAAGAGAAAAAAAAAGATCCTTAATCTCACCCTCTGTAGATATTTCTCGTGAATGAAATCCACGGTGTCTGCCTTTCCAGTTTTTCTCTGCAGATACAGTATTGGTCCATGTTACTTTGTAGCGTTCAGCACCGTGCTGGCTTGTGGCCTGTTTTCCCCACATAGCAGCAGTCTGTCCTGGATGTTGTGTCATTTCCTGCTGTCAGACAGCTAGGTTGTTCCCACTATTCCACTGTTAAAATGACAGTTTCCTCACACCTCTTTCTGCCTTTTCTACCTCTGGAAATTTGAGTCAGAAGGTGTGGCTTTGAGGGAGTAGGTCACCAATCTGTTCTCATTTCTGATACCAGCTGCAAGTTTTGGGGTCCCCAAAGCCACCCTTAGGTTCATTAACTCACAAGAAGGACTCAGAGAACTTGCTGGAAGCTGCTCTTAGGGTTACTGTTTCCTGCAGTGAAAGGATACAGATGACATCGGCTGAAGGAAGGGACGCATGGGGCAGTGTCCAGGGAAGTTCCAAATATGCAGTGTCCAGCTGTCCTCTCCCTGTGGAGGGGTGGACAGTGTCACTTTCCTGGCATTGGTGTGTGACACGCCCCCCCTCCCCCAAGCTCATCCAAGCCCTGGTATCCAGAGTGTGTTCATCATGTACTGTCTGGATGGCTGATCTTTAGTCCCCAGCCCCTGAAAAGATAGAGTGGGTGCCACAGGCCCGTACCCAGAATCACATCATAGGCTGTCCAGCGGGGCAGGTAAAGACCTGATAAAACTCCAGGGTGGGCATTAGCAAAGAACAGTGGTTGGCACCTGGCAGTTTTTCCCTTTAATTATATGTTTGCTCTTGGCTTTTAAATTGATGCCAATGAAATGACTTTTTGTAGGAAACATTTGCTTTAGGTGGTGTGGAAAACATAATGTGGTTTGATGCAGTCAGGATAGCAGATTACAAAACCCAAAGTCTCTGAGGTGTGGCTTGCAGGAGGCACAAGCTGCTGGTCTGGGGGCTGTCTGGGGGCCAGCATTACTCCCATGCTTTGGTTCTGCCACCTTTGAGCTGGGGCCAGATCCTGAGCTCTGTCTAGCGTGCTGCTGCTTTCAGACTTAACATTGGAGGGTTTTAGGCACATCCAAGATGGAAGTTGTGGTGACATAGATTCTTCTCCAGGTAGCAGTTTAAAATGACAAAGGGCAGGAGGACTTGTGACCTGGGTAGGTCCAGAGGCTCTCTCCTTGCATGTGGAGCCAGGTCAGGTTTTCTGAACCAAAGGTGAGGACATGGGGTGACAGGATGATACTTTTAGTTTTGACATGTGCATTTATGAATGAGAAATCTGACATGTGAAATCACACCATTTCAGAAAACGCCTGTATTAGAATAATAACAGCACATGTAAAAGGCAGAGCCCCCAGCAGTCAGATCAGTGTTTGCCCGGCCTGCTGGTGCCTGGGGTTGGAGAGGAGGAGTCTGGCTGCTGGAAACATGAGGTTGGGGGAGCTTGGGCTGGAGCAGGCATTGTCACTTGGTACCCTCAGTGCCCTGGCAGGGCCTGATCAGGGCAGTTCTGGGGAAGTGGGCTCGGGCAGTGCCTGCTTAGTCTGGGGATTTCAGGGCTCAGCTCTTCCACTCACTGGCAGAGGGGAGAGGGCCTGCAGGATGAGCTCTCGGTTGCTCTCTCCTGCGGGGGCTCTGGGCCAAGACCCCAGAAACTCTGTGGAGGGAAGGAGAAGTGCTGAGGCCTGAGACCCCACAGAGCCCACTGCCTCAGCTCCCTGGATGCCTCCTGCTGGAGTGACACACAGCCTGTTGACTGACTGTGCCATTCTGTGACCTGACTCCCTCGGACCCTAACCCCTAAGCCTGCTTCACACACAGTTGAGCTCCATCCTGGGATCAGTGCCAGGACACGTTTAGCCTGAGAGGCTTGAAGGCCCCCAGCTGGCACAAGACGAAGGCACGAGATGAGGAATGCGCTTCTGCGCAGAGCTGGGTAGGTGCAGTGCAGGGAGGGCTCAGCTGTGCTACCCAGGGTGGATGAGATCCTTGGAACCCTGTGTCGCCACTTGGTGGTTTGTCTTGGGCTGCTCCTGTGGATGCTATGGCTGTGTTGGCTGCAGCTGCTTATTGAACCCATTAGACCACGGTGCTGTGTTGCTGGTGCAGCATGCACCGTTTGTTTAAATTGCAGCATGCTGTGAGAATTTTGACTAATCTTGCCCCAGAGCCTAATTCTCTTTCTTTTGTCATTGTCTTCTCCATATTTATCACATTATGCCTCCCTTCCATGGCGCCAGTACTGCCAAGTGGGGGAGGGGGAGGTGTTGGAATTGTCTCAGCTGCCAGGGAGGCTGGCAGCAGGGGACTAGGGTGCAGACCTTTCTTCTTCTGTCCTTGTAAAGCTACACAACTACACCAGTTGTCGGGCTGAGGCAATAGCTATGATAATTGTATAGCTAGGGCAAATCATAACTAAAGCTGAAATATTTCCCTTTTTTTTTTTTTTTTTTTTTTTTTTTTGTCATTTTTGTGACCGGCCGCACCGTGCTCAGCCAGTGAGTGCACCGGCCATCCTTACATAGGATCTGAACCCGCAGCAGAAGCACTGCTGCGCTCCCAGCGCCACACTCTCCCAAGTGCGCCATGGGGTCGGCCCAAATATTTCCTTATTTTACTTATACTAAGTTTCCATTTGTATTGTCAGGGCTAGGGCTCAGACCCTCCAAACCCATTGTACAGACTGGGTCACCAGACCCCTCACATGCAGGTCCACACTAGGTAACTAGGAGAGATCCTGGGAGCCATTGGCAGATAACATGAGCTCAGTCCACAGCAATGGCAGCAGCATCTCAGCGGGTCCCGGAGGCACTGGCAGCAGCAGCCTCCAGCAGCACTAGCGGCCTCCCCATGACCCCCTCTCCCCCGCTGGGAGTGGGGGGCGGCCACCGTGGATCAGAGCTGCTTGTACTTTATACTTAAGTCCATAACCCAGGACACCTGGGTGCACATGTGCAATTACCTTAGACCAAGGAACACCTGGGTGCACGTGCATATTTACATCAAAAACTCGGCAAGATTCTGAACATCTGAGGGGCCCTGACCATTTTCCTATATTTTCCCAGAAGTCCTTTTGTGCCTCACTCCTGAGGGACATGCAGGGCTCCTGTTTGGTCCCTGTGTTGGGGACAAAGTTCCTTAAGCTTCAGTCTCCGTTCCAGGCTGTCCTCCGGCATTCCAGCTGCAGGGAGCCAGGTGCCCTGTGTCTGCAGCTTGGATATTAGGTGTGAAAGGAAAGCCCAGGCTGCTCTTCTGTGAGGAGGCAGTAAATGTAAATTTTTGTGTTTGTAAAGCAATGTTATAGCTTGTGTCTATGTAAAATAAAACAGATACCTTGCCCTATGGAGAGAATACTTATTATCTTCCTACTTTGACTATTTTGGACTTTTGGTGGATACAGGGATCTGAACCCTTGACCCTGATTGATATTACAACACCATGCTCTAACCAACTGAGCTAGCGGCCAGCCCTGTCTTGCTACTTTGAAGAGATCCCAGTAGAAATGAAGTGAAGAATGATAACGGGGAAGTACCATAAACCCTAACCCCTGGTTAAGGGGGTGGAGTGAAACGTTAACTTTATTTTTTACAAGCCAACTTGCCAGTATGAGGAATCCTGTGACCCCGGATTGAGGGTTGAGTTTATGAGTACGGTAATGATCTGCTAATGCTAGTGAAGAGCGAGATGGGACTCAGAGCTCATAGCTCTGTGTGGTGCCTGCCATGTGGCACGTTACCCTCCTGTTTTCGCTGCGACTAGTGTGGGGCCTAGACCAGCGCCAAGACGCAGGGGCCGGCTCTTCCACCCGCAGGGGCGTGGCAGCTGGCAGTGCCCATAGGGTTCCTGGGCCCGTGCAGCAGAGCAGGCCATGGGTGGAGCAGGCCAGGCAGTCCTGCTGGGTGGGAGAAACATGCAGTGAGGTCAAGAGGATTTTATCCACTCGTGTATTTACCCTCCCATGTATCCACCACCCATCTCCTTCCATTAGGAGCAATTTTTTTAAAAGAAAACTGTGTAAGTAGAAGTTGTCTAAGGCATTGGCTTTCAGTTCTTTCTTGCTTCATTTTCCTGGCACCATCTTCGGTAGCTGGAAAAGCGAGCACATGGCAAGGCCCTGCCATGTGCCACAGGACACATAGTCAGACAGTCTGTCGGAGGACCCCGTGCCACTGTGGAAACTAACCTGTGCGTCTCTCTGGCCTTCCAGGACTGTGGTGAGGAGGTGTACGGCCCTGACCTTCACAGCTTCTGAGGAGAAGGTCTTGGTAGCCGACAAGTCTGGAGACGTCTACTCCTTCTCGGTGTTGGATCCACACGGATGTGGCAGACTTGAACTTGGGCACCTGTCTATGTTGTTAGATGTGGTATGTGGGGAATGGGCTGAATTAATGTCTACTCCAGGCCAGGTCAGGTGGGGCAGAGGCAGGAGAGTCTGACAGAGGAGAGGGGCTGGGCCTGTGTACCCCGAGCACCTGAAGAGGAGGGAGGGACTTTCCTGTAGCAGAGACAGCCCTCTGCAGTCCGGGGTGGTAGAGCTGGGATCAGACCCACACAGGGACAGGCAGGAACAGTGGAGGAGGGATGTGAAGGACCCTCACCAGGACTGGGGGATATGTGAGAGAGGAAGGAGAGGAGGTGACTCAGGGGTACTGGAGACAGGAGGGGTGCGGCAGGCATGGGACAGACGGAAAGAAGAAGTTGGGTCTGGATGTGCCAGGGGCAAGCGGATGTCCAGATGTGGCTCTGACCTGCCATGGGATCCCACATAGAGCTGAGGAATGAGGGCTGGGGGTAGCCCTGGGACCAACCAGAGAAGGAGGAGGTGGCCAGCAATTAGACTGCAGAAAAAGGAGGGAAGGCGCCTACACTGGCCTGTCCCCGGGGGCCTTGTTTTTCTGGCTCTTGGGCTGCAGGTGCCCTTTGGGAAGCCTTCTGCAGCGGCTTCTGTGAGGGACTGGGTACTGGAGAAGATCCAGGCGTTTCTGTGGTGCCATGTGAGCAGGTAAGTGAGCAGCTCCACTTTTCTGACCCCCTTGTGATGCAGGCTGTGAGTCCCGATGACCGCTTCGTCCTCACTGCCGACCGGGATGAGAAGATCCGGGTGAGCTGGGCCACAGCGCCATACAACATCGAGTCCTTCTGCCTGGGGCACACGGAGTGAGTCTTTCTGCCTGGGGCACCTCTCCGTGTCCCCTCCCCAGCTAAGAGAAGCTCAGGTTTAAAACAGTAAAGGTGGAGCTGTGGGGCCAGGGAGCTACTGGTAGATGGCCAGGTACCTCCTTGTCACCTAGAGCTGCTTAGAAACCCCTTTCCTAAAGGGACCTGGTTCTTTTGCTAGCCCTGTGTCAGCTTGCATCTCTGTGTGCTGCCCCACCATCGCAGCCCCACTCAAGCCAGGCCAGAGCCACGTGCCTGGGCACTATGTGCAGACCATTGGTTTGCCACCTACAGACGTCCAGTGTACAGAAAGTGTGAGACAGGAGCGACTTGGGGCCCCTTCACATCTGTTATCCCAGGCTGGCCTTGTGATGAGTGCTTGTTTCTGGAAAACTCCTGCTTTCTCAGTGTAGAGACTTCTGATCACTTTCCAGCAGTTGTTAGCCATCAGTAGGTGGGTGTGCTGGGGGATGAGCATTAGGCTCTGAATCCAGGTATTTGTCTACGTTGTGATCTCTGTCTTCTGACAAGTGAGCTCTCTTTTAGGAACTGAATTTTGATTTATTTGGGAGGCATTTCTGGAGAACATTGCTCTTCCAAAGCAAAAGGCTAATTTCACTGTGCACAAAGGAAAAGCAGTTGGTTTAATTAGCTGAAATGTTTTTAAATATGTCGTTTGAGGCAGTAGAAGAAATTGGTGGGGTTTGTTTCAATTCTGAGATTGCTCCTTTTTTCTTGGTTTTGAATGGAAAAATGCAAAAATGACCTTTAAGAAGGTCAGTGGTCACTCAGTCTGTAACTTGTGCTAGCTTAGTTCTTTAGTAATCCATCTCCAGACCTCTTGTGACTTGCATGCCCCAGCCTGCTCCCTGCTGTTGTGTCTCGCTGGGGTCTGCTCTGTCCCTGACTCCACCAGGCACACAGTCCTGTCTCAGGGCCTTGGCACGTGCTGTTTCTGCTGATGGGAGTGCCCTTCCCCACACAGCTCCTTGCCCTCCTGCACCTCCTCAGCCTTCTGCTGTTGCCACTTGTCTCCTCAGGGGCTTCCCCGACCCCCTGTAGGGAAATACCCCATCCCTTGGATATTTTGAGTTAAGTAAAAACGTAGCATTAGAACTAATTTCACCTGTTTCTATTTACTTTTTTTAAACATGGCAGTTAGCAAACTTAAATCAACATCTGTGGCTCCCATTTGTGGCTCATGTTGTGTTTCTGTTGGATGGTGCTGCTCTGGGCCCTGGGCTGAGGTTTGAATGTCCGCATATTACCTGTCTCCTGGTCGTTTCTGTGCACAGCTGACGCCAGCCCTCTGCTCAATGCCTGGCATGTAGTAGGTGCTCAGTCGATATTTCAGTGTTTGGCTAAATGAAGAACAATTGGTTTTAAACGTTTTGTTCCACACCTGTGGCAATTGTGATTTCCATCCTTCCCTGTTGAGAACTTTGAGGCAATGTGTGCCCTCTGTAGTGAACATGCTGTGCCTGTTCTGGCACTTGGAGTTCGTTTTCTCCTTTTGAAGGACCTGAGGTTAGAACTCCAACACCTTCATGGAAGGCAGCCCTTGGTGAGTGGGGTGGGTGCAGCCAAGTCAGGTGGCATGAGCAGAGGCCGTGACACTGGTGGAGGTGAAGGAGCCGCACAGGCCACCCCGTGCTCTTGATGGGTTTCCAGAAAGAGCCAGCTGCTCGGGATCAGCTGGGGAGAGTGGCTGTGACTCTGTGTCGTATGCTGTTGTGGGCCGAGCCCTGGGTGGGTACTGGGCTTGGTTCAGCAGAAACAGGTCTCCGGCTGGGCCACTCATGGTCCTGATCTCTAGGTGTGTTGTTGAGGGACGATCAGGGATTTGACCTCACTCAGCCAGTCGGTTTGGCTGCCTTCTTTCTCCATCTTCTGAGTCTCACCTGAGGGTCCCGTTGTCACCGGCCTTCAGTGCCAGTGTCTTAGGTAAAGGTGGGCGCTCAGGAGCCTGTTGAGGTGCCACTGAGCAGAGCATCTGGAGGGTCACAGGCACTCTTGGGTCTTTCTGGCAGGCCTGGCTGAGGAGCTCATCTGGGCTGGTTGTCGTGTTATTGGGGACATGACAGGGCGTGTTGCCCTAATTCGGCTTGCTCCCATCCGGGAGGCCGTCACCTGGTTAGACCTGGTACCCTTTCTGTGCTGGCTGGTTTTGGTGGAGGTCAGTTTTGTCGGGGAGCAGAAGGCTTCTCTTCTGAGATGAATGCCCCCCTCCCTGGTCCCCATGACTGCGCGGGTGTCTTAGCAGGGAGGCAGAAGCAGCTGACCCCATGCTTCTCGTCTCGCTGTAGGTTTGTGAGCCGCATCTTTGTGGTGCCCAGTCATCCTGAGCTGCTTCTGTCCTCCTCCGGGGTAAGTGCTCCACTCAGCCATGGCTCCCTCAGGATTCCTTCCAGCAGTGCCCGGCCTGCCACAGAGGCCGGGTCACCGCAGAGTGCTGCTTTCGTTCCACTGTGGGTGGGAAGCCTGAGGGCCCTTTGCAGCAGCGGCCGTCCACTGGGTGGTGCTTGTTTTCCAAATCTTGGAGCTGCCTGTCACTCGCTCCTGGCTGACAGTCCCTCACTCAGGGCTGCGTGTGTCTGTGGTGTGAGTGTGTGTGGGGTGTGTGTGTGATCTATGGGGTATGTGTGCATGTGCACATGTGTTGAACAGGAATGGGTATGGAAGGCGTCCGTTCAGAGGGCTGCTGTTACTCTACCATAGCATCAGGACCTCGGTTAAAAACAGTTGACAGAGAAACCTTTTCTGACTCTGAGGAGCATCCGAGGGGGATCTGGGTCTGTCACATCAGCTGCTGAGCTCAGGTCCTCCGCTATCTGGAGGGGGCACACCCTCTCAGTGGGGCGCCTGTGGATTACTGAGTGTGACTTCTGTGTCCCATCGGGGCCTGGAAGCCCTGACAGTTTAGTGACTAGAGGCATGTTCCATCCAAAGTCCACTCCTTAGAAGGATCATCACAGTGACTTTACCACAGTGAGGGTCTTGGTTCCTGGCAGGGTCCAGTTGTCCCTTTGTCACAGAAGCTTTGCCTGCACACCACCTCCTTCATCTTGCCTGCCCCCCGTGCATGTCCTCTGCAACTCCATGGCCTGGCGTGGTCTGGGTGGGAAGCCTGCTGACCCTCCTGCAGAGGGTCAGCTGCTTCCTCGGTGCCTGCAGGCATCACTTGGGCTTCTGCTCTGAGTCTCTTTACCACTTTCATTCTAACTGGTTTTCATTCTCAGTCTCCTTTTCCTGCCCTTTGAAGCAACGCACGGCCACAGGAAAAGTAAAGGGAAGAAAGTCCACATGGCCAGAGTTCCCAGAGATGGTCTGTTTTTGTCAGTTTTGTTGTACACCTTCCAGTCTTTTTCATAATAAAAAAGAAAATATTCATGTGTGTAGAAGAGGCTCCTGAAGGCCTGGCTCTCACGATTCACTCCTCTGTTTTGGCAGAGCAATTATTTAGTAGCTTTCTAAAAGGCACAAGGAGTGTCAGTGTTTGAGACTGCCTCTCTGGAAATACCTTTAGTCTATGCTCAGCACTTGGTCGTTAGTTGGGTGGAATATTATTTTTTTGGCAGCTGGCCAGCGTGGGCATCTGAGCCCTTGACCCTGGCGTTCTCAGCACTGTGCGCTACCCATTGAGCTGGCCAGCCGGGGTGAGGTGGAGAGTTGTTCCTCAGGATTTTGAAGGTGCTGCTCCTCTGTTTTCTCCAGCTGGTTTATAATTTGCTCACTTTGTGGTAAGAAGTCTGAACCATTCTGCATTCAGGCCCTTGGTGTGAGGTTCTGGGCCAGTTCTCCTCCTTGGACACTTTGAAGGGCCTTCTCTTTGCCCCAGTCTCGGTGTTGAAGCTGGTGGAGGCAGGCTCCAGAGATCAGTCAGTGGCTCTTCCCGTCCTGGGTCCTCACAGTCCTCAGTCTGGGGGCTCCTTACGTCCTTTCCTTCTGGTTCCCCATGCCTCCTGCTCACTCTTCTTGGTCTTGTGTCAGGTAGATGCGTAGCCGCTTTCTCTGATGCTCTGGTTCTTTCCTCCCCTGGTCAGTCTCTTGGGTGACTCTGATCCTGGTGCTGCTGCTTGGCAGATTGCCTCAGCTTCACTCTCCAGCCTCCCATGGAAATCCTAGTTTTATTAAAATTGTTTTTAATGCATCATTATTTTTAATTTTCAGGAGCTTTCTTGCCCTTGGGATGCTCCTCTTCAGCCTCCCGTTCCTGGGTCACGATCACAGCATCTTCTACCTCACTGAGGTAGAGCTTGTGCCTTTTCCTTCCTAGATTTTTCCTCGCCTTTTTTCTTCACTCTGTGTGTCGTCCACCTTTCTTGTGGGAGGTTTCCTAGGATGTCTGGTTATCCCACCTGCCCGTTTATGACATGGAAGGCTGGTGTCTGTGCCCAGGGTTTGGGGCCTGGAGGGCTCAGAGCAGGGTCTGAGTGTGGGCACCAGCCACTTCTTTGTGTGGGACAGTACATGTGGGCTGGTGCTCCATTTCCCTGGTCTTCAACCCTGTCTGGCAGGGTTAGCCTGTCCACCAGCTCTGGGACGGGAGTGGGGAGGGACCGCACATCTCTCCTCAGTGTGTGTCTGGCATGCCTGAGACCAGGGCATCTCTAGTTTCCTTCTCTCCAGACAGTGGACCTTTGTCTCCTGCTGGCCTGGGGTTTGGGGGCTGAGGGCAGGGGATCCCTGGCTCTGCTGGGGCAGGGATCAGGGAGGTGTGATTGCTCTTTGGAAAGACTTTGGACAGCTCCCTCTCATCACCCCTGCTTTTAGGCTGACTGGGCCCTGCCTGCTTGGGTCTTGGGTACAAACTGGCGCCTGGCAGGCTCCTCTCTGTGGCCAGTGCATTTGTTCACCTGCTTCCAGCTTCACAAGTTCCATTGACATCTGTCAGCTGTCTGTGTCCTAAAGGGTTTGTGCATTTTAAGCGTCCTTTCCTTGTTTGTAGAGAGGTTTTGGAGTAAGCAGGGAAGCCTGTAGATTTGTGTGTTGGGCTCCATGTTTATCTGCCAAATTCATGTCAGGGTGTGCTTCTGTGTGTGTTTGTTCATATGTGTACACTCATATCCTGGCCCCCAGAGGATCTGGGTATTATCTGTTGTTTACAGTTTGGAGTATCGACTTTTCACCTTTTCCTTTTGGTTATTTAAAAATATTCACAAATAATACATGGACACTGTCTCATTAGGTTGTGTCAGTATTGAGTCTTCCAGGTGTACGTGGGTCTGTGCATGTCTGTTTTTGGTACTTGATCATCCTCTGCATTAGGGGTTGTTGCCGGGATCCACGCTGGAGCGGACGAGGCTCCATCTTACCCTCAGCTGATGTGCCACTCTATAGATGGGCGGCTTCTTTCTGTTTCCCTCCACTTTAGTCAGTGCTATAATGAATTACTAAAAAAGATAACCCCCTGTTTTGTATTTATGATTATTTTCAGAGCATCAAGGCTCTTGGTACATATCTCAGTTTCCTGAAAAGTTGTACCAGTTGCCACTCGCTGGTGGCAAGTGCACCTGCCCTTTTCACCTGTGGGACA
Organism: Cynocephalus volans; assembly: GCF_027409185.1. Classification (NCBI taxonomy): domain Eukaryota; kingdom Metazoa; phylum Chordata; class Mammalia; order Dermoptera; family Cynocephalidae; genus Cynocephalus; species Cynocephalus volans. The sequence continues at coordinate 59,934,515 of NC_084460.1, read as the reverse complement.
GATGTCACACTCGTTAGCCCATGTGCTTCTCCCCACGTGATCGCTGAAGTGTCTGTGCACATGTGCATGTGTATGTGTGTGTGTGCATGCAGACCTGCCCCAAGCACCGCAGGTGTGGTCTTTGACCTAGCACGTGATGTGACGGTCTGGTTGTCTTGTGTCCTTGGCCCATGTTGCTATGGTGAAGAAAACAAAATTTTCTTCCTATTTTGCATGAGCTCTTTACACAGTAATTAAGAGCAGAGAGACTTTGATTTGTAAGGGTAGCACTGGCTGTGTCACCAAGTGAACTCCCCTGACCACACCCAGCTGTCCCCTCTGTGTTACCCCCCCAGCTGGCAGAAGCCTTCCCAAGACCCCACATGTTCACCCCTTTGTGTGTTGTGTGCAGGACTGCACCCTGAGGCTCTGGGAGTACAGGAGCGGCTGCCAACTGCACTGCTGTCACCTGGACAGTCTGCCAGAGCCAGCGGAGCCTCATGGCCACAAGGTAGCTGCACACATTCAGCTCAGGGTGATTGAGTGCTTTCAGGGCGTCTCTCCAGTCACTTGGTTTGTGTGGGAAGAATTGCTTAGCCGTTGGAAACAGTTCTTTGCCGTCAATGCCAGACTTCTTCCAGATTGGGAGAAATTGCATGTTTCAAATTCTGAAGGCCTCTAGTCATGTAACTGGGAAATAATTCATATCTAGCCTTATCTGCATTCCACCATCTGATTTAGAGAAGGGCCCCTGATCCACTTGGAAGTGGACACAGTGGGATGCGAGCAAAGAGCGTGCCTCGGGCTTGTCAGCTGGGCAGAGTGACCACCTGGCATCGTCCTGTTCCTGATGTGGAACAGTCTCATGACACCCCAGAGTGATGCACTGCTCGGGCATGAGCTAAGTTTCCCGATGGGTCAGGCACATTTCTTAATGAGAACTGTGTGATGTGAGCTCTGTGCTCTGCTGGGCCGGGTGGGTCAGTACCTTTCCTCCACATGTCACGTGACTCAGACTTCTGGCAGTTTCTTTCATTTTAATATTTCCTCTGCCGGAAGCGTGGGAGCTCGCAGGCACTTGTGTCCATAACTGATAACCAATAATCACTTTCTCTTACCTTTGTCCTCTCCTCCCACCTCTCTTTGGTTTTTTTGCCAATTTTGTTAGCTTTGGAGACTCTGGAGGTAGGACCAAAGCCACTGAGAGGCTTTTGTCATCTGCCTTGGCATGTCACAGTTACTTGGAACAGGGAGGTGCCATTACCCTCCCTTCCTTCACTGATTTCTAGAACATTCTCACACTTTCTTTCCTTCCTGGGTGATATGTGGGAGCTGTGAGCATTTTTCGTTATGTTCTCATTTTTCGTTATGTTGGATGAGAATGTCTCAGCGTTGGGTCCCCGTGGGTGATGTGCATTTCAGCTCTTCTTTTCCTTCCAGCGGTTTGCCGCGTCCCGCATTGCATTCTGGCACCAGGAGAGCTATGTTGCACTTCTGTGTGACTGGTAAGCTGCAGCCCACTGCCTGCAAGCCACGGGGCGGGAAGGGTACATGGATTGTTTATTGGCCCACAGGCATGTCCTCCTACACGAAGAGGCCATCGACGGTCGCTGCTGCGTGAGCAGCATGGGTGTCCAAGTTAGCTCTCGCACTTGCTGCTTAAGCCCATTACTTAAGGGCAGCAGTGGCCTCCACCTGCAGCCCTCCAAAGTTGGTCATGCTGGAGCCACCTGAGAGTTGGTGGCACTTGCTGAGTCTGTGCTGGCTGCTGGGAAAGTGCTTGTGCCTTGCCCACTTCCCATTTTGTCCTGTTGCCTCAGCTTGTTTTGGAAGTGAGGGTGCAGGTTCAGAGAGGGTAAGAACGCTGGCCAGGCCAGAGCCCAGAGCTGCCGCAGGTGTCTCCTTACCCTTTTCCTTTGTCCTGTGTTGCTTTTAAGTTGCTTATAACATGTTACCCCAGAACTTGGGGTCTTAAAAACAAATGTGTATCATGCCCTAGTTTCTCCGGGTCAGGGATTTGGAGGGGCGCGGCTGGGTGCTTCTGGCTCAGGGTGCCTCCTGAGGTTGATACTGGCGAAGGCCGCACTGGCTCCTGGGGCTGTGCACCCAGATGCTGACTGTCTTCTGTCTTTATGGACAGTATCCCTATGGTCTACATCTTCCAGCTTGATGCCCCGAGACAGCAATTGGTGTTCAGACAGCGGCTGTCTTTCCAGCACCGAGTGTGGGACATTGCTTTTGAGGAGACACAGGGGCTGTGGGTTCTGCAGGACTGCCAGGAAGCCCCCCTTGTGTTGTGCAGGCCCGAGGGCAGCCAGTGGCAGGTAAGGCTCGGGCAGCTTCTCCTAGTCCCAGGTCTGCTGTCCCTCAGGCCTTCTTGGCCCTGCATGTCAACCCTTCAGCTTGATCACTCCCAGTCCAGAGCGGGCAGTGGCTGGAAGGCCTCGGGCTTGGGTTGGGGAAACTGGGTGCTGCCAGCGTGTCCTAAGTCTTCATGCCTATAGCAGGTCTTTTGTGGGGGGGACTGCCATAAGTGGTGTACGTCTCTGGGGCTCTCCCATGCCACGCATCTTTTTAGCGGTGAAGCTGGCACTCTGTGCATCTTGGGTGTGCGTCCTTACTGTGTCCTTGGTGTTCGCAGGCTCAGCTTGTGCCTGGGCGTGGCCAGGCACTCAGGAGAATGTGAGCCCCAGGGTGGAGGAAGGCGCAAGGGCTGTGGATTGAGCAGCATCTCAGGTCTGCCTCCCCAACACAGACACATGACAAGCTCACTCTCTCATCCCAGGCTTCTGTCGGGACAGCGTATAGGTGCTGCCTCAGCGGGTCTTCACGGAAGATTTACTGGGGTTGCCAGGCTGCCGGCCAGCCCGGGCCATGCCCAGCAGGTCTTCAGTCCTGCCTTTTTCTGATCAAGGTTTTCTATCTGTTATCTTCAGTCTGTTCCTGAGAGTGCTGTGTTAGAGGACATCTCCAACTGCCTTCGTGGGAACTGGGCCATGATGGAAGGTGAGGTCATGAGCACAGAGGGCTTCTCAGGGTACCATCCTACAGCATCCATAGAGAAAGGCAGGTTGCAGGAAGCCACATGCTGTAGGGAACTGCTGTGTAAGTAAAGACAGAGAGCGTGGGGCCTCAGGGAGGGTCATGCACACCATGGAAGGAACAGGATAATTAAAGCAGCAGCACATGAGCCCAAGAGTCAAGGCCCAGGGGTCAAGGCCAAGCAACAACATTCTACGTCTCTGCCTCCAGGGGTAGGTGTTGCAAATCCCTAGAGTGGGGCCAGCACCTGGGGGAGGGGAAGGAGGTGCCCTGCTGCTCTTGTCCAGGCTGCTAGTGTTGAGGGAGTTGGTCCTGCTGTGCGTGTGCCAGTGTGTGCGGTGTCCCCTCTGGTTGGTCAGGTCAGGGACAATCCACGGAGGGTCTTCAAGGCCTGAGTGGGTGCGTGACATCACTGTCCTAACAGGAGCACTAGGCTGAGGGAAGAGGGGCAGGTCAGCAGCACTGTTGGGCCATGTGTCCTGGCAGGGTTGAGGCCAGCTGTACCACCGTGCTGGCAGAGGTTGTTGAAATAGTAAACCTGCCCCCATGTCTGCTGGTAGAAGATGGCAGACCCTAGTCCTGCAGCTTCTGGTTGTTCCGTTGGGCTTTTAGATCCTCGAGGAGACAGTGTCTGTGGGGTCATTTATAGCCCGGCGTCAGAATCTAGGTGCCTTCATTCAAATAAAGGAGTTGTTGCTCAGAAGTCTTGCAAAGCCAAACTCCCTCCAGCTAGAAGTCGAGTTCCTTGGAGTGTGTCCAGGGTGTCCTCCTGGCTCTGCATCCCAGAATGTGTTTCCATCTTACTTTCCTTGTATGGTTGGAGGATCCAGACAGCGACAGTTGACGTCCTCTCCCTATGGTTTGGATTTGCTTTAGCAACATTTTCTGAGTGGATCTGTAACAGGGCTCTGTGTGGGGTTTCCAGTGCAGCTCTCCCGGCCCAGCCCCTGCTGTCCTCAGCAGCAGGGTTCTGGGGTTGTGGCTGGCAGTCCTGCCAAGGGTTACCTCCCAAGGGCCCACACCAAAGCCTGGCTTCTCTTTGCTAAGATGTTCTACAGATAAAACAGCCCGTTTACAGAGCAGGTAGGGGTTGGGGGTGGGGGTGCTGCTTGAATATCCCAAAAGCAGCAGAATTGCTGGAGAGGCTAGGAGGCCGTGCCAGCCGTGGGGTGGGTCATGTGCCCAGTGTAGTCGCTGGAGCTTCCTGACCAGGTGAGGCATCTCAGTGGGGCGTGGCCAGTTGTTGCCATCAGGTCTGTATCGGTATCTGTTGTTGCATAACAAATTATCCCCCATGCAACACCTTAGGACACACAGGCTGTCCTCCCACTGTGTCTGTGGGTCAGGAGTTTGGATGCTGCCTAGCAGGGTCCTACAGCTTGGTGAGGTCTCTGCAGGCTGTGGTCACCTCACGTTTCTCTGGGGTAAGGTCCACTCAGCTCACTCACCAGTTGTCGGCAGATTTCAGGACCTCGAAGCTGGTGGACTGCAGCTTCACTTGCTTGCTTGCTTGCTGGCTGTCGGCCAGAGGCCGCCGCCCCATGTCCCTGCTGTGTGGCCTCTCTGTAGGGTAGTGGCTTCTTCAGAGGAAGTGAGAGAGAGGGAGAGCATGAGAGAGTGCGCGTGAGCCCACGGTGGGGGCTGATTCTCTGTACCCTGGTTTCTAGTTACATCCCTTCACTTTTGCCATATTCTGTTAGAAGCATGTCCCAGCCAGGTGTGGATTCAGGAGGTGGTGTCACAGGAGCTGTTTCAGAGGAGCCTCCACAAGTCCACTGAGGACAGTGGGTGTCACTGAGCCATCCCCATTGAGGGAGGGCTTGTGGGAATTGTGAGTTCTGGGCCCACCAGGACCTGCGTCATCGTCCCACTGACATCCGTTCTTGTTTGCCCGTCACAGGCTCTGCTGGCACAGATGGCAACTTCAGCAGCCTCTACAAGGCCACTTTTGACAACATGGCCTCCTACTTAAAGAAGAAAGAGGAGAGAGTGCAGCACCAGCTGGAGAGGAAGCGGCAACAGAAGAGTCCCCCACCCGGGCCCAACGGGCCAGCCAAGAGGACACGGCCCAGGGAGACTCCTTGAGTTACTGATCTCAGCGGTGCTGGTGGCTTTCACAACCCCAAAACAGCAGGAGCAGTTTTTACCTGTTCCCTCCCCGCCCTGGCATTTCCCTCTCAGAAGAAAAAGGCAGTGGCAATTAGGTCCTGACCAGCTCAGTGGACAGTCTCCCGGGCTCTAGAGTGGTCTGTGTCAGCGCAGGCCTGGCATCTGTTCCCCTTTCTGTTTTGAGGGAAGCCATGCAGTACATTAGCCCAATGAATGATACTACAGATGAGAGTGGACACACCTTTAAGCACTTATCTTCATATTGGAGGAAACGTATTAACCTGCAGTAGTGGCAGTCATTGATTTTTTTTCTACAGTACCCATAATCCCATTCATGCTGGCGCAGCTTCCTCTACGGAAAGTCTGCAGGCAGACGTTTTTGCAGCAGCATGATATATGTGACTCTTCCCAGTGGTGGTCTCTGCATCCCACATGGTAGCCATTTGCCACGTGGTGCTACCAAAAATCAGAATTATATGTTCAGTGCCTCACTAGTTCTAGCCACATTTCATGTGCTCAGTATCCACACATGGCAAGTGGCTCCTATATGGGAAGCCCAGAAAAAAATGTCTGTCATTGCAGGGAGCTCTGTGGGACGGTGCTGGCACAGTAGGTGAATTTGTTTTGGATTGTGTGAGGGCGGGCCCTGGCTAGAAACCCAATTTTACAGGGACATGACTGATGATGTCATGTGTATTTATCACTTTGATTTGAACTCTGTGCACCTGCTGTGGAGCAGTAGGGGTGTCCGCCGAATTCTGATCACCAGTCAATAAAGATGGTTTTTTTGCAGCTTTCTAGAAATGTTTAGCAGCAACGTGTAGAACTAGTCTCAAAATATATTGAGCAAGATGTTTTGTTGAGTGTGCTGTTTGTGACGGAAGTGCTCGCTGCTTGATTTGGAAGGACATGTCTTTGCCGGTTAGGCTTATGCACCTGTTAGCTTATTCACTCAGTTGAGCTTTTTTTTTACCGTCTCTCCGATGATTCTGTCTCAAGCATGGGAACAACCATGTGTGTTGGTGATGACTGAGGTTTTGCTGGGGACGTGGAAACAAAATTGTGTATCAAAAGCTGGCATGCTTCAGACTTTTCATAAGTGCCTAATTTTTTTTCTAACATTGATCTGAGAACAGTGCTGCTGGTGAAATGTTCAGGCCACTCACTTGCTGAGGGTGGCAGGAGTTCCAGAGTGCATTAGGACCCCAGGGAGGAGCAGCTTCTTGACCCTCCCCCAGCTTTCTGTTACCCAACTGCCTGCATGGGAGCCAGTTACTGAAGCACAAATTTTTGCAGTAGAGGAAAAAAGGTTTATTCACAAGACCATGTGAGAAGATGGAGATTTGTATCTCAGATCATCTTGCACACGGAGGGAAGGATGGTATATTCACTGGGAAGTGGTCAGGGTGGGGTGAGGGTCTGTACAGGCTCAAGGCCTCTGCATACCTCTGAAGGTTCAGAAAACAGAGGGGTCTGGAGCAGGAATTTTTGGATATTCACACAGGCTCCCCGATGAGGTCTGTGGACTCAGCCAGCCTAGCCCAGTTTGTGTTGGACCAAGCTAACGTCAAGATCCTGAAAAACACCCTTAGGTGCACAGCCCTAACCCTAACTTCTGCACCAGAGGCATTATCTCAAGAAGGCAGATGGAAAAAAAAAGAATGAGTTAGTTATGGAATTTTACTGAAAGAACAAGTAAGTTCAACAGCTTTAACTGAAAGCCATGGTTGGAATCCTGCCTTCGTGCCGGCATTAGTCCCTCCATACTCATGTGCCCCCACCTGTCCCAGAAGTTGCTTTCATGGTTGGTTTAGACCCAGATCCACATACTGTATTTAAAGGGTTTCTCTCTCTCCACCCTCCACCTAGAACAACGCAGCCCCTGTGTTCCTTTCCTCTTGGGATCCGTGGTGATGTGGGATGTTATCCTGCTTCTCCTGATCAGCAAAGCAGTCTCTCAATTTGTCTGTTTCATCTGCTGACCTATTGTGGGAGTATGCAGCTTTCTTACCCACTTCTTTAGTCTTACTTTCTTTATCTCTTATTTTCCATTCATTCTTAATTGTCTATATGTTTTACTTTTGGGGACATTCCGTGGACTTTGTTCTACCTCTTTTATTGATTAAAAAATTTTGGTTATAGTTCTTAATTCTAAACACTTCATTTTGATTGTGGCACACAGTGTAAAACTGAGAAGTGCACATGAAATGCACAGACTGGGATTTCACCCACTGAATACACGTGTGCAATGATGTCCACAAGAAGCAGGACATTTATCAACTTCTGAGATGTCCTTCTGCCCCCCCCCATGTTCCCTTCTAGTCATTGCCCATCCCCGCACCCCCACCTCCAAGACTGGCCAGCTTGACATCAGTTTACCTTTTCTTGCTTCTGGCTTCCTCTGTTCAACCCTCTGTGAGGTTTAATAACTGTTGCATGTGGTTGTGGGTTGTTTATTGTGTGAAAGCACCACAGAGTATCCATTTTACTGTTGCTGGGCATTTGGGCAGTTTCCAAATTTTGTCTATTAAGAGAACCACAATGAACATTCTGAATGTTCTGGTAACTGTCCCTTGGAACATATGTAAGCATGTCTGGGTGTGGAATTGCTGGCTCGTGGTTATGCATCTGTTTAGCTTATGTTAATTCAAACTGTGACCACAGGATGTAGAATTTGTTATGTCCTCGTGCTCAGCATTTGAGGTTATGATTCATGAGCAACCTTGAAAGTCCATAGCATTTAATAATGTGTAATTTTGCAAAGGCACAACACTTGGAGTTATGGGCTGGTATGTGGAATCTGCTGAAGCTACCCACTAAACATCCAGACCTAAACATGGTCTTGTCCTCTGTGAGCCACCTTAAGAAAATTGGATCACCCAGTCTTGGATCACTCATGGGAGAAGCCAGCCACAAGTCATGTGGACACTCAAGCAGCCTGCAGGAGGTCAGTGTGGCAGGGAACAGAGGCCTCTTGCCAGCAGTCGGTGTCCTGCATGAAGTGCTTTCTGGGTTTTTTCCTGCATCCTATGTGTGTTGACATGTCATAATTTTCTTTCTAATTTCCCTTGTGATTTCTTTGATCAATGAGTTATTTGGAAGTGTGGTTTAATTTTTAAAACATTTTCCCCCCAGATTTTTTTTGTTATTACAGATTTCTGGTTTTAATTCCATTGTGGTCTCAGAATATACTTGGCTGATTTCATTCCTTTCAGAGTTATTGATCCTTTTTTTTATGCTCCACAGTATGGAGGTTATTTCACATGCACTTGAGAAGAACATGCATTCTGCATTTGTTGGCTAGAATGTTCTAAAAATGTGAATTAGGTCAAGCTAGTGATATTGTTGCTCACTATCCACTTGAAGGACACAATCAGCTTCTTAATTTTTACTTACTAATATCAATTATTGAGAACAGTATTTAATATTTTAACTATAATTGTGGATTTGTGTGATTTTTCCATTGTCCTAGCAGTTTTGCTTCATATATTTTAAAACTCTGATACTAGGTGCCTGCACATCTAGGAATATTATGTCTTCCTGATGAGTGATTCCTAAGCCATTATGATACACCTCTTTTTATCCCTAGTTGTAATCTTTGTTCTGAAGTCTATTACCTGATAGTAACATAGCCACTCCAACTGTCCTTTGGTTAATTAGCATGGAATTTCTGATTTTATGCCTTTACTGTTAATATACATATGTATTTATATTTAAAGTAGACTTTAAATATATTTTTTATCCCCAAAATATTGGGTTTCAATGGACATACAATCTGAGCCACATCTATAATTTAAAATATTCCAGGAGTCACTAGTAAAAGTCTTAAAGCAGGTGAAATTAATTTTGATAATGTTTCAGTTACCCCAGTACATCTGCCAGGGTACTTAAAAAAGTGTGAAAGTTATTCACGAGCTGTTGTGCATTCTGGTTTCCATCCTGACTGTTAGGAAGCTGGTGTTTCACACACTGCACTTCTCAGATTCCATCAGCCACATTTCTAGCCCCCTGTAGCTGCATGGCTGCTGGTCTTTGTCCTGGGCAGTGCAGGTTTAACCATTTACATTTAGTGTAACCTTCGGTGTGGTTGGGATTAATCTGTCATTTTGCCATTTGTTTTCTTTTTATCCCATGTTTTGGTTCCTTTTTCTCTCCCAGCTTTCTTTGGGATGAATTGAATAATTTTTAATACTCCCATTTTGTTCTACTCTTGCACTTATTAGTTAACTCTGGATCTTTATTTTTTTAGTGATTACTCTAGTGTTTAAAATATGCAACTTGAACTTACCATAGTCTGCCTTTGAATGATACTGTACCACTTCATGTACAGGATGGGAACCTTCCTACACAGCCCTGTCCCTTGTGCTGTCCTGGTTGTGCAGAGGAGAGCTAACACAGCTGGCCTCAGACAGCTGTTCTAGGAACATCCTAGTTGCAGGGCTGGCCCTGGCTGGTGTCTGGAAACTTGGCTGGTGCACATTTATCTATACTGATATACAAAACTGTCCCTAACTGGTAAGAGTGGCTCACAGTATTGTGGGAAAGTTAGATGGGGACAAGAGCAGGAAGAGGAAACCTGGTTGTTTGCGAGTAGGATAGCTGGTGTGGCCAGTTCCTTGAGGACACAGGCATGCACAGCCACAGGAAATAGATGGGGAGCTCTGCCCCCATGTAGGGCACCATTTGGTTGGATCAGTGAGCTCCTACCAGCTAAGGTGCCAATCAACAGAGACTACCAGGGCTCAACCAATGACCAAACAACACGACTCCAGCTGGGAGGACTTAACCCCCCCCCCAGGAATGTAACTGCCCATGCTCTTGAGCCACACTATTTGCTGGAGCCCACTCTGTCCTCTCTGGATTGTACTCTCTCTTTACTAAATAAACTGTCCTTTGCTTTTCACCTCTGGTTGTCTCATCCAATTCTTTGTTCGAGACACTAGGAACCTGGATTTAGCTGGTGAAACCTGCAGTTTCCCACAACACCACAGCCTGAGTTGTACATACAGTGTGGTTTATGCTGAGCACCTGCTCCCATCTCGAGTCTGGAATTTTGGCACATCCAGGAAGAAGTGCCCACGTGACCAGCCCCAGTGACAACCGTGGGCACCAAATCTCCCACAGGCTCCCTGGTGAATGACATCTCACACGTGTTGGTACAGTTCCTTGCTGGGGACTAGGCACACCTGAGTGACCCCACCAGAAGAGGACACTGTGAGCCTGCGCCTGCTTTCCCCAACTTCACTCCCTGCACCCTTCCCTTTGCTGGTTCTGCTATGTCGGTTCCCTGCAATGATCATGGCTGTGAGTTCCACCATCTGCCGAATCCTGCGAGTCCTCCTGGTGGGTCACTGACCCAGGGTGGTCCTGAGATGGCAGTCATATATTTTACTTTTGCATATGTTTAAAACCTACAGTAGATTATCATTTTTGCTTTATACCCGTGCTGTCCTATACAGCAGGCAATATCTCTGATGTGGTGATTTAAGTTAAAATAATTAAATACAATTTCTTAGTCACACTAACCACATTTCAAGTGATTAATAGCCAGATGTGGCTTGTGGCTACCATACTGAGCAGCACAGATTTAGAATATTTTAATCAGAGCAGAAAGTTCTATTGGACAGTGATGTTTTAGTCCTTTATCTTCTCAAGAGATTGGAAATGAGAAGAAATGTGCTTTCCCACATTTTACCGTTTCCAGTGCTATTCAATCCTTTGCGTAGATCTGAATTTCCATGTTGTGTAATTTTTCTTCTGCTTGTAGAACTTTTTAACATTTCTTGTAGTGCAGGTCACCTGCTAAGGAGTTTTCTCAGCCTTTTTTTTTTCCAAAAAAAAAATTGCATCTAGATTTTAAAACCTTTTTGAGATAATCGTATGTTAGCATGCAATTGTTACAAATAGTACAGAGAAATGCCATATCCCCTCCCTAGTTTCCCCAGTGGTAACTTGTGTGGCTGTAGCACAATGTCATAACGAGAAAGTTGACATCAATACTCTCTGTCACCGATACCCTCTGTCAAAATCTTACTCAGATTTTGCCAGTTTTACGTGCACTCATTTGTGTGTGATTTTGATTCTGTGCATTTTTCCCACGTGTAATCACCACAGTCAAGATACAGAACAGTTCCACTCAGAGGCCCCTCGGCCACCCACCACAGCCAGACCCTCCCTCCCTGCCCTCAGCCCTGGCAACCACTCATCTGCTGTCCTTTAATGTCACCTTGAGAATGCCATATGAGTGGAACTGTACAGTGTGTAAACTTGAGAGATGGGCTTTTTTTACTCTGCACAGTTCTCTGGAGGTCTCCCAAGTTGCTGGTCTGCATCAGCACTCATCCTTTTTATGGCAAAGTAGCACACCTTTGTGCTGTGTGGGGGCATGGCAGCTTGTTCTCCTGGCCCCTGTGGTGCACGCCTACCAGTGGCACGCAGGCATCTCAGCTGCAGCCAGTTTGGGGCTATTATGCATAAAGCTGCTGTGAATATCGATGTACCTGTGTTTTGTTTTGTTTTTTAATGTGTGAACATAAGTTTCATTTTGCTGGGGTAGGGCCCCAAGAGTGCACATGAGGGTCTGTACAGAGTGCATGTGCAGTTCTGCAGGAGAGTGCCATGTTTCCTGGGGCTGCACCAGTGCGTGCTGCCGGAACATGTCATTTCTCTGCATGCTCCTCACTTGGCAGCTTTTATTCTGGCCATCCTGATAGGTGTGCAGTGTTACCTCACTGTGTGAGGATCTTCCACCCCGATGGCTGATGGTGTTTATCATCTTGTAGGCTCATTTGTCATCTGTATGTCTTCTTTGGTGAAATGTCTGTTCATGTCCTTTGTTATTTTCTAATTGGATTATTTGTTTTTTACTATTGAGTTTTGAGAGTTCTGTTTTCACGTTCTTTGTCAGATACGTGGTTTGCAAATACCTTCTCTCAGTATGTACTTGTCTTTTCATCCTCTCATCACAGGATCTTTTGCAAAGCAAATGTTTTAATTCTGATTTGGTCCAGTTGACCCATTTTTCCTTTTCTGGATTGTGCTTCTGGAGCCAAGTCTGAGGACTCTGCCTAGTCCTAGATCCTGGATTTTCTACTATGATTTTTTTAAAAGCTTCATAGTTTTATGTTTTACATTGAAGTCCATGATTCATTCTCAGTTAATTTTTGTCTAAGTTCTGAGGTTCTCTTCTTTCACTTCGGACATCCACCAGCCTCAGCACCATTTGTTGGAAATATTGTCTGTTCTCCGTTGAATTGCTTTTGTGGCCTTCATTTTGGAAAGATATTTTCACTGGACACTGTTCTAGTTTGACAGTTTGAAAAAATTTCCTTTCTTTGCAGATGTCAGTGCTCTGGGTTCTGGCCTGCACAGCATCTCCCACAGCCTCTCCTGATGCTGCGCCAGTTATCAGTGCCAGGCTGCTCAGCCCCCAGTGTACCTTCCTCGCCCTGCTTTGTGACCCTGCACCGGGGCCTGCTGTGTGTCTGTCCTTTGTTGGCATGGTGTTAAGCTCTGTCACTAGAGGGAGCTGGAGGGACACCACAGGAGGAAAGGGCCTGCCGTTCTGGTTCCAGTGTGCTCTTTTCCTGGTTTCTGGGTTTGTGCCTGTCAGTAGCTCTGGGGACACTCAGGGACACCCTCCAGCAGCTTAGTGGCACCCAATGGCTGGCTTCCCAGTGAGTCTCCAGAGCACCCTGACAGGGAAGATGCCTGGCAAGTTGTCTGGCCCCTGTCCAGGTCCCAGTGGGTCTGTCTCCCCCATGCCCCGGTGGTGACTTCATGGTGAGTCTCGCTAGTGCCCCAGCAGGAGGCTTCCTGCATGCTGGCCTCGGCCTATGGCACCTTAGCAAACCCCACCACCTGGTGTATCACAGCCACAAGCCTTGAAACATGGTCTGAATCTCAGCCACAGTGGGATTCTGAGATTCTCCCCAAGACCCAAAGATTCAGCACCTCTCTGGGTTTGTTGCCTCGGTCCCAGTAGTGGTCGGCTGCTCCTAGACCTCACTTGCCTCTGCTCTTGGAGATCTCTTTACACTTTAGCGGATAATCCTCTGTTACTATTTAATCATTCTTTATGTCGTATTTTTTCTCTTCAAGTTATTTGTGTGGTTTCTATCTTTTGGCTGATATACATGCTCTCTACTGTACATAATATGTCTCTTTTCTTTGGCTGCTTTTAAGATTATTCTCGTCAGCACTGGTTTTCTACAATTTGAGTGTGTGTTTGTGTGTACTGTTTGGGAATTGTTGAGATTTATTGTATTTATCAGTTTTAGGAAATCTGGAAATATTCCAGCTATTAAAATTTTGCCCTCCTCCCCTTCCTCCCTTCCTTCTGCAGTTCCAGTTACTTGTACAGACTTGTATGGACTGCTTGATCTGGACTCCCAGGTCAATGAATCTCTGCTCAATTCTTTAGGCTTTTTTTCTGTCTTCTTCATTTGGGGTAGAGGTAGATTCTATATCTTCAAGTTCACTGATCTTTCTTTTGCAGTGTCTAAGCTGCTGTTAATCCAAGGCTGAATACTGTCCATATGAGATTTTGTATATTTCACCTATAAGTGCAATTTTGGGGTTTTTTTTGGGGGGGGGGTTGTCTTCTCTTTCTCTTCTAGTCATAATCATGCTTTTAAAAAATATCCTTCCATGTATGGGGCATATTTAAAGTAATTGTTTTCTGCTAATTCCATCATCTGTGATTTCTTTTTTTCATTTTAATTTTTCAAAATTTATTATTATCATATTTATTTTTATAAATTGTGGTATTTCTTTGTGCCCTTTGCCTGACCTATTACTCCCCCAATCCCCCCCTCCATCTCTAGCGTTCTTAAGTTTGTTCCCTCCTTCTGAAAGTTCAGCATGCTGTTGTGGTCTTCTTTCTCTTCCATCTCTGTGATTTCTAGGCCTGTTCTGAAGACTACAGATGTCCCTGACTCACAATTGTTTGACTTACAATTTTTTGATTTGATGATGGGTTTATCAGGGTATTAAATGCATTTTTGACTTACAATATTTTTTACTTACTGATGGGTTTATTGGGATGTCACCCCATTGTAAGTTGCGGAACATCTGTAATTTATCTTGTTTATGGGACACATTTTTTCTGCTACTGGGTATGTCTAGTAAGTTTTTGATTGGGTGCCTGACATTGTAAAGCTTTTTTTGAGCATTGTTGAGTGCTGAGTTTTATTATATTCCTTTGAAGAATATTTCAATCTTTTTGTCCAGCAGTAAGCCACTTGTGGATTAATTTGATCTTCTTGAGGTTTGTTTTTAAGCTTGTTTGGGAGTGGGGGTTCTGGAATAGTCTTTCTCTAGAGATAATTTACTCCCACCCCTGAGGTGTGGTCATCCTGGTGTCCCTGTCGAGTGCCCAGTGTGTCCGCTGAAGTCTCTCCATGCTGGCTGGATGGAATGAGAATGATCCCTGCGCCTGTGCAAGGTTTGGGAATTGTTTAATTTCCTGGGGACTGTTCTTTCCTCAAAAGTTACTCTTTGACATCATGGGGTTTCACATGTGTAGGTCGGTATTCAGCCAAAAGCCCAAGGGGACCCCAGGAATACATCCTTTTATTTGTGCAGCTCCCTCTTTTCAGGTGTTCTGTCCCAAATTCTAGCTGCCTTGGTCTCTATCCCCTGATAAGTTTAAATATAAATACATCTGCACTACCTTTAATCCAACTGCTGTCCCAGCGTTCACACAGGGAAACATGAATCTGCCTGTAGGATGTAAGCATTCCCTTCTCAAGTCTCTAGCGCAAGACTACAGATCAGAGGGGAGGCTGTCCCTCCTGTTCAGTCCATGTGATCACCCGGTGAAAGCACGGTTTTCTGGTTAATTGTGGTTGTGTCAAGAGTAGTTAACCATGTCATGGTTGCTTGAAGGAGGAGGCATGGTCCAGAGGTCCCATCTGGCAGATCCTGGTGGTTCTGTCTTCCCCAAGTGCTCCTAACTCTCAGCAAACAGGGTCCATGACCGTCATGGTGGCACTCTTGAAAAGGGGGTTATCCTGTGAGAAACACAAACACGGACTGTTAGTACCGGTTCTCGGTAGCCGAATTTTTCTCCCTGAGATCAATACAGAAGTGTCACTTTGAGGAAGAGCCAGATGTGGACAGCCTCCCAAGGCTCTAGCCATGGTGGCCATGCTGGCCCACAGCAGTGGACATGAGCTGCAGGGTGAGGGGGCCAGCATGGAGCCACATGCCAGCATCCACAGCCTCCTGCAGCAAGAGGTTGCAGGGTACATGAGGCATGCATCCCTCTGCCTGGGACCCCAAGGAATAGCCACTTACGTTGTTCCACTGGGACTTGAGCTTTTCCTCGAAAATGCTTGTACTCCCAGAGGCCACTAAGGTGGGTCAGGGCCAACCAGATGACCAGCAGGAGGACGCCAGTCAGCTGGAGGCCCACCAGGGTGCCCCCTATGACGGCGCCGATGTTGGGGCCGTTCACACACTCTGAGGAGGAAGCACAGGTACCAGAGCGCTGGTCTCTCCCCACCTCGCCTGGCTGGTGTGTGACCCCAGGTGTGGTCACCACACAGCGCTCAGTAGGATGGAGGCTCCCACTGCCCAGGCTCACCACGACAGGTCAATGAGAGAACCCAGCCTGGCCCCTACTGGAAACAAGGACAGGCCCTGTGGCTGCAGATGAGACTCAAAGCCACCTGGCACAGCCCCTTGTTCACAAAGAAGGTGGGGCTCAGGTCACCACCCAACCAAGACAGAACCTGGATGAGACACTGGCCTCCTGACTGGCGGTCATCACCTGCCGGGACAGATAATTACCTGGTCCCCAAAACCCACAGATACTGCATTAATACTCAGGGCAGGAAATGGTGTCTGGGGAACCCCTTATTCCCAGGAAAGTTGAGGAGCAGGGACTCACAAGGTCCCTGCTCACCCTGGTGATGGCGTTGTGGGAGAGGCAGTTGCAGGATGAGCAGGCAGGGTCCAGGGCCCACGGCAGTGGTGCCAGCCACCTCCTGAGCATGGAGGCTCTGGGCTGCAGCAGGTCATGCCCCAGTCCCTGACCATGGGACAGTGGCACTAGCGCTCTGCATGAGCTCATTTGCCTGGCCTGTAGCACTGACATTCTTGTGTGCCTCGTCCTGCATCTTGGCCTTTCCATGGGGGCTGTTGTCCTCGTAGGTGTGAAGTAACTTGGCCAAGGCTGCCCCAAACCAGACATGAACCCACATCTGTCCATCGAAGTAACCCCGACATGGCCATTGCCCTGGCAGGCAGAGGCTGCAGCCCCCAGCTGTGAATGGGTGGAGAGTTCCAGCACCAGAGGGCGTGAGCCCCATCCAGCTTCCTCAGGCTCCCTGGTCTCAGTCCTGCAGGTGGGCTGCTGGCCAGCACCTGATGCGGGCACCCGAGTGGCCTTCCCAGCCCTGTCCCTTCAGCCTGTCTGAGCAGGAATGGGTGGAGGGCTGAGGACCCTGGGGGCTGCATGTCTGAAACCTTTAAACCCCATCTCATGGAGTGTCTATTTTGTCCAAGTCCCAGCATCCCAGACACCTTTTGTCATTGTCGCCCAGTGTACTGCTGGACTGACCCAACCCCCCACCCTGCATCTGCTGGGGCCCTGGACCCTTGACCCCTTCACTTCTTCCTCCTAGTGCTCCCCCCATGTTCCATCCAAGGACAGCTCTGTCCACGCCACCCCCAGACCCTGACCTGGCCCACCTTGTCTGTCCCCACGCTGTCAGTTCCTGGGCCAAGCAGTAGCCCCTGACAGTTCTGTGTCTACCTAGCTATCAGGTGGGCTTTTATAAGCACTTCAGTGTGTAGCAGTTTCTTCTGAAAACTGGTTAATGGCTTCCTGGGACGTTCAGGAACAGACCTGAACCCCTCCTAGGACGCAATGGTTCCCTTGGTCATGCACTGTCAGCCTCCCCCTCCTGGTGGCCTCTGACCTCTGGGACCCCCCTCTTCTTTGCCTCCTCGTGACCCTGGCCGCAGCCCCACCCTATGTCGGGCACTGATGCATAAACAATGCACCAGCAGCCGTCCCTGGGGGTGGAACTGAAGCAGAATGAACGGACAGACGCGTTAACAGCGACTGGGAGACAGCGGTGACCGGCTCCCCTCAGACTCCCTGGCTGATCTGATCAGGTGGACTTTCGGATCCCCACGGGTGACCCTGACGCAGTCCTTAGCACCCGCGGATCCAAGCCTCTGTCCCTCTCCGTCAAGCGGGAGCTAACCCGGCCCGGCCGTGTGGCCCTCCAGCAGCTCCTTCCCCGCGCTGTCTCCCAGGGAGGAGCCCCGAGGATGTCCCGGAGGCCCCCTGCGGTGGAAGACAGACCCTTCTCCCTCAGCACCCTCGTCCGCGGAGGCCCAGGGGCCTCACCTCGGCTCTCGTCCACGTGGATGTAGTGGCTGTCCCTCCCATCCCGCTGCTGCAGGGTGTAGGTCATCCAGCAGCCCTCGGAGTCCCGCTCCTTGCACGTCCTGCCCCTCCCAGGACTGTCACGCAGCTGCAAGGTCGCACACTGCGCGCTGCAGTTCTTCCCTAAGGGACCCTTGTCGAATTTCAGGCACTCGGCGCAGGAGCTGCGAGGAGCCGTGGCGTGAGCGCGGGCGGGGCGCGGGGCGGGGCGTGCGGGAGAGGACGCAGGGACAGAAACAGGGCGCGAGGGCGGGAGAGGACGCGGGGGCGGGGAGAGGACGCGGGGGCGGGGACAGGGCGCGGGGGACGGTGTGCGGGAGAGGACGCGGGGGCGGGGGCAGGGCGAGGAGTTGGATGGAGGCGACTGGGGACGGGAAGGGGCACGTGGGGGGCGCGCACCAGGTGGGGCCGCCCTCCGGGGCCTGAGTGCGGCGGGAACGAGGCGAGGCTGGAGAGCAGCGCCGGTGGGCCTGGACCCCCGACCCAAGGGCTCCAGAAGACGCACAGGCCGGAGACCCCCTCCCCCGCCCGGGTGCGCAGAGGGACCACCGCGAGCAGTGGGTGTTGGCCGGGGTCTCCCAGGTGAGCCGGGATGGGACACTCACATGTACCGGCCGCAGGGCGAGGGGCAGCCCGGGCACTCCACGCACAGGGGCGGCTGGTAGCCCGCGTCGCACTCGCACACGTTGCAGCGACACCAGCCTCGGCCGCTGCACTCGACGTGCTGCGCGTTCAGGCAGCCCTCGGTGGACCTCCGGCACTGGCATGCCGAGCCCTCATAGCCCTCGCTGCAGTAGCACTTGCCACATGCGCAGTGCCCCCTCCCTGGGGGACAGCAGGGCCACCGCAGACTCACCTCCCTGCAGGGCCGAGGCCGCCGCGCACCCCGCACGTTGCCCCCTCCTGCAGCCCACGGGGCACCTCTCATGGGCGAATGGGCCTGAGCAAAGGCCACCGGGACCACCCGCCAGGGGGGCAGGGAGGAGGGTCGTCCCCTCTCATGGTCACACTGCCCTGCCCGGCCTGTCCCCAGGACGCTCACCCTTGCCGCCACAGACTTCGCCGTCGAAGCGATCGCAGTTGACGTTGTCGCACTCGCAGTACTTCCCGAAGATCAGCTTGTCGGGCACGTCGCTGGCGTGGCACACGCACTCCCTGCAGATGCAGTCCCCCAGCCCCGAGCAGATGACGGAGTTGTCCTTGCGGCAGCTGCCTTCCAGCTCCTGGCTGCTCCGGCCATGCGTCTGGCACTCACAGGTTTTCCCGGTGTAGCCAGCGTCGCACCTGCGGGCGGGAGGGGCTCCGCGGTCAGGCTCCTCCCCCGCGATGCGGGACACCCACCCCTTCCTGCAGGGTCCCTTGCCTTGGTTGAAAACATCTGCTGCTGCTTGCTGTGTTTTCTTTCCTGGAAGGTACCGGTCCTGGGCATCCAGCCGGGAGAGAGCTGTGTCGCCTCCCGAGGACGTCCCCAGAGACAAAGCAGTGTCCTCAGCCCGTGAGTGGTAGCTCCGCAGGCCCGGCAGGGAGCCGTGTAGTGGACTCTGCTCGTGGCCGCTGTCTGCTCCCACCTGCCCCAGGGTTTCAGGTGGCTGGTGGGGACCAGGCATTGCCACCAAGTCAGTTCCCTCCAGCTCCTGCCTGCTGCCACCTGCGTTTGTGCGCCGACCAGGCAGGTTGGTAGAGGATGTGGGGACAAGGAATTGAGTAGGACACGGAAGGCAGTAACCATGCCACCAGCATGCAGGCACCGAGCGTGTCCCCAGGCATCCTCAGAGATGATCCGCAATGCGCTGTCCTGCCTCCCAGAGGAGGAGGCTGCAGGGCAGAGCATTTAAGTGATCACTGCAGGGCACATGCTGACCAACGGCCCAAGTGTTCCCAACTGAGTCATCCCCACAGTCCTGTGGGAGGCACCCCAGGGCTGCACACCGGGACAACTGTTGGGCGGCCCTGAAGCAGGGCACAGGGACAGCCACAGAGACCACCACCGTCGCAAAGCTGCTGAGAGCCATCAGCAGTGCAAGAAGGTGGCCGGTCTAGCTGCTCTCGCCAGGCAGGCTGTGGCTCTGGGCTCCGCAGCAGGTGGGGGAGAGGGCATGGGGAGATGGCTGTCCAGTCCCAGGGCAGGCAGCCTGGCAGGGCACAGTGTGTGGGCTGAGGGTGGATGTCCCCAACAGTGCCCTGGTGTCCTGGGATGGGGCCAGAAGGGTGAGGCCAGCCTCCTTGGAGAGGTGAGCACTTGGTAGGACTGTCCCATCTCTTACTTGGCCACCCCCTCCCCACTTCTGCCTACTCTCCTGTGCCCTCCATATCTCTCTGGACCTCGGTCTCCCCATTTCTCAGATGCGGAGCAGCTGGTAGATCTGTCCCGGCCATTTAAGGGGACACAGGAGGGGGGCACCTGACCCTGGGTAGGTGGGTTAGGTTTTCACCATTGCCACCATCATGTTTAACAACAGTGCAATTGAAGGGGGTCACAGGAATGTGAGGGCTGTGGGACCCCTGACAACCTTACCCTCTGATATCTGAGAGGCGGAGGACCTTATAGTGGAGGGAGCGCAGGGACTGGAGGGGACAGCGATAGGAAAAGGACGTTCCTAAGAGAGTGGGGCACGTTCCTTTGTGGGTTTCCACTGGAGCGCCCCAGCCCACACCCATGCCCACCTTCTCCCCGAGGTGGGGCACCCATGCCGACTGGGCTCTGGGTCTGGGGTGTGTGTGTGCAGGTCCGAAGGGTGGCCTCCAGGGCCCAGGCTGCCAGGAGTGGTCATCTGTCCCAGCTGGTGCTCTGGCTGTATAGTGCCCCAGGGTTGCCAGCATAATGGTCCTGGGTCCCCAAGGTCAGACAGAGGCAGGACCATAGGGCACAAGTGAGGTTGGGCAGAACAAGCAACCTGCCCAAGGCCGCAGGCACACCCAGCGGGGGCTCCTAGTGCCCCTGAGATGAGTCTCCATCCACTGGTGAGAGGCTTCCCCTGCCCACCAGTCCCTCTGCCGTGGGCCCACCAAGACCAGAGAATGGGGAGCCGGGTTGTTATTGCTGATGAATGCCCTGGCTTGGGACCAAGGGCAGGGGCTCTGGGTTGGGGTGAAATGCTGTGGGCCACCTGCACCCACCTCACCTGTAGACACCTGCCCCGTGGGGTGGGGGTAGGGAACCGTAGTCACCTACAC
Organism: Cynocephalus volans; assembly: GCF_027409185.1. NCBI lineage: Eukaryota > Metazoa > Chordata > Mammalia > Dermoptera > Cynocephalidae > Cynocephalus > Cynocephalus volans. The sequence goes on along the minus strand of NC_084460.1, from coordinate 59,913,808 downwards.
TCACCTGCACTTATTTCACCTGCAGACACCTGCCCTGTGGAGTGCCTTGTCTGCACCCACCTCACCTGCAGATACCTGCCTTGTGGCATGGGAGTGGAATGCCCTGGCTGCCTGCACCTGTTTCACCTGCAGACACCTGCCCTGTGGGGTGGGAATGGGATGACTTGGCTGCCTGCACTTGCTTCACCTGCAGACACCGCACTCCACGGAGCCCTTGCCACGGCAGAAGCTGCAGGACTCCTGGTCCTGGCACCGGCACTCACACTGGAGAAGGACTCGCACAGTCACCGTGTCTGTGAAGCCCAGCGGCCGGATGACAAATGACTGCTCCTGGATGCACTCCGTGGCTATGACCTTCACCTGGAAAGTGATCTGGGAGGGAGGGCAGGAGGGGAGAGATCAGGTGGGAACCCTTGAGTGACTAGGGTCACAACCCTGCTCCCATTGGCCCCCACCCATTGGCCTCTGCAGGGGCCCTGGGAGGAGCAGGTCAAAATGGAGCAGAGATGGAGAAAAGGGGAGGAGCCCCAAAGCCCAGGGTCTGTGACGCAGGGCAGGACGCAGTGCAGCATGGCCGTGGGGCTCTGCCAGGCGCTCGGGTCTGGCCAGCACTGCGATCCCTGGGCAGCTCCGACGGCGGGAGCAGGAATGTCTTCAGAAGACCTTTTATATTTGGGCAGTAAGAGGGATTTTAAGGTGACTTTGTGGGGGACAATTTGTCTGTGTATTTTGTTTGTAAGTCCCTTATGCTATGATGCCAGAACCCACAGGAAGTCCTGGGTCCTGGACGTGGTGTTATATCCTGATCCCGGGTGAAGGGTAAAAGTCACAGCCAGGGGAAGTCCACATAACCACGCACAGTTGGCCCCAGCAGAGCGAATCCCTGCCGCACACGTGGCGCATGCAAAGCAGCGCCAGCGCTGGCTGCGGGGAACACTGGGTTGTCACAGTTGAACCATGTCTAAAATAAATCTTAATGGATTTCCACCTCGTACCTTAAGGTAGAGCAGAAACATCAGCAACATGCGTAACCAGCAATAGGCAAATTAGAATAAAATTGAATAGATTGTCATGTAGATCACTCAGTGTAAAGGGAAATACTTTGGTAAAAATTCACCTGCAACGTGTAGTAACTAGCATGTTTGAAGGAATTCCAATGTCATGTTAAAAATGCAATGAGAACGAGTATTTTTCTGGATATTAGTTCATGGCAAAAAGGAAAATTGAATCATTGAATAGTTAATTTAAAACTAAAACATTAGGGAAATAGCTTAATGCCTATTTTGGATCATGCGTGGCCTCTGCCTTAATGTTTTTGTGAAAAAACAAAAAGAAAGACAAACAAAAATCAGGAAAACCAACCCAGATGTGTGTGGTGTGCCCTGCCCCACGTGTCCCGCGTCCACCCCTAGGGAGCACTGTCATGGCTGGGTGGTCTGTCTACACTGGGTGCCTCTAGGGGCTCAGGGTGCTTCTGTTGTTGGAAAGTGTGACACCCTGGGTGCCCTCCCTGCGTCCTCTGCCGACATGGCCTCAGCGGGAGGACGTTAGAGGGAAGAACTGGCTGCCGGGCATCCATGAGCCTCTCCGGCCTGCCACACGCTCCTCCAGGGTCGCTGGGGCCCAGCAGGCTCACCGGGATGCTGATCTGCACGCCATTGCAGTCCCCGTGGGGCTGGCCCTTGTGCCGCACTCCGTTGCTGCAGAAGGAGTCGTAGGTGACTCTCAGGGTGTCCGGGAGGGCACTGTGGTCCAGGAAGACACTGGAGGAGAGTTTCTGCGGGGAGACTGGTCTTAGCTTGTTCTACCATCCCCTGCCTGGCCAGCAGTGTGCACCTGGCTCCTTCTCTCATCACCCTTCCATCCCCAACATCCCTTAGTGACATGCACGCACCGAAGGTGCAGGATGGTGGGTGGGCAGCCACCGTCCTTCCTCCAGACAGGCCAGATGCAAGGCCAACGCAGAGGACAGGGCTTATGCCCCACGGGAATGGGGCTGGAACTGCTCCCCATCCTGACCCCAGTGCCCAGCGCAGGGCAGGAGCTGGGTGAATCGTTCAAGTGATGGGGGAGATGGAGACAGAGAGAGACAGAGAGAGACAGAGACTGAGAAGAATGAGACAGAGAAAGAGAGAGAGAGAGTCAGAGAGACAGAGAGATACAGATAAGACATACTGCGGATGGAGAGAGACAGGGAGACAAAGAAAGACAGAAGTATAGGGAAAGATGGAGAGGGAGACAGAGACAGAGGGACAGAGAAAGATGGAGAGAGACAGAGATGCAGAGAGACAGACAGAGATTTAGAGAGACAGAGACTGAGAGGGATGAAACAGAGAAAAATGGAAATAGAGACAGATAGAGATACAGAGAAAGAGAGACAGAAGAGCAGAGACAGAGATACAGAAAAAGACGGAGAGGCAGAGACAGACACAGAGACAGAACAACAGAGAAAGATGGAGAGAGAGAGGGCAGAGACAGAAAGAGAGAGATACAGAGAGAGATAAAGATAAGGAGAGACAGACAGGGATGAGACTGACAGAGAAAGATGGAGACAGAGGCAGAAATACAGAGAGAGAGGGACAGAGAGATACAGAAAAACAGAGACAGATACAGAGAAGGACGGAGAAAGAGACAGACACACACAAAGACAGAGGAACAGAGACAGAGGAGCAGAGACAGAGAAAGATGGAGAGAGAGACAGAAAGAGACAGAGGGACAGCAATACAGACAGAGAGAGAGGGAGACAGAGAAATAAGAGAAAGACAGACAGACAGAGACAGACAGAGATAGGAGACCTAGGGAGAGACAGTGACATCAGGTGAGTGAGCCAGCTTGTTGGTGTGATCGTACATCCTGTCATCATGTAAGGACAGAAACACCAACAGGCAGCAGCTGAGCACAGGAGGGCCTGCTTTGGGGGTTTGGGCTCACAAGAGGCTACGAGAAGCAAAGGGCTCTAATTTAACTCAATGACAGGAGGTTTTTGATGATCCAGCCTGTCAAGCCACCAGGACGTTCAGCCCAGAAGAATCACAGATCAGGACTTTGGGAACGTCTCTCACTCATGGGTGGATTTCCATAACGGTTGGGGATCTGCTGGTGCCTGGTGCCACCCGTGCCCACTAGGACCCTGGGCCCCCAGAGGGGGCAGCCCTGGGTCCTTCCGGCAGGGGGAGGAGAGGGATGAGGGCCTCTCCTGGGCTTGCCCAGGATGGGTTGGGGGAGCTGATATGCAAGACACCCCACCCCAAGATGTCTTCATAGCGCCAAGTCCACTGAGGTGATTTCTGGGCCTTCTCCCACCCTGGGTGCATCCTCTGCTCCCAGCAGTCCCTCCCCTCTTCTCCGTGGAGACCAGCAGAGAAGAGCCCAGAATGAAGAGGGCCTGGAGTGTCCAGGTGGGGGCCTGGGGCAGCATGTGCCATGCCTTGTGGGCAGTGGCCAGGCCAGTGGGTCCAGAAGCGCTGAGGGTGGTCCCTGCAGGGGCTGCAGGGGGCTATGACTCCCAGGCAGAACTCTCCCCTGTAGACCACCCTTGTGTTGACCTACAGCAGAGGTGGGGGGTAGGTTTGCTGGACACCCCGTAGGGTCCAGCCCAGACCACCTCTGTGGGCCCGCTCCAGCTGGGCAGCCAAGGGAGACTCACGTTGTAGGCGTTCTTCATGAGTTGGACCACGTTGCTGAAATCCTCCGACAGCTGCCCGATGGCTGACTTGGGGATGATCTCGGTGAGTTTCTGCGGGTGAGAAGACCCCGCATGGCTCAGCTGGAACCCAGTGCCACGGGAGGCTCCGCGACCACCAGGTTTATAGCACTCAGCAGACATCGGCATCTGTAAAATGGCTCTGACAGTGCTCAACACGATTTGTTTTTTACTTAGTTACGAGAGCACGTGGTCAGCGACGTGCTGGTGAATGTCAAACAACGGCTCTCGGAAGAAAAAGCCTGAGGTGTAGCGTTTGCTCGTCTCTGCGGTGTGAGTTCAAGCTGGTAGCATCACCGTGAGACAGTGTCTCACCCGGGAGCACCACAGTCGGAGACAGCCCCGAGGGCACAGATGGCAGCAGGATGTGGTAAAGCCACCAGGGCGTGGTGAGTGCTGAGCATTCTAATGATTTTGTACCATCTGATTTACTGAAGCCTGTGTTACACGACACTGTGACGTTCGGCTCTGACCGGCCAGTCCAGCTGGGCCAGCGGCGCCCCCAGTGGGCAGGCCGGAGCGTCCTGTGAGGCAGAGGGGACTCGGCCGGCCTCCCCTGCACCCGCCTTAGCGCACTGCAGGGGTCAGGACGTGTTTCACGGAAGATCCTACGAGAATCATTTCATCTCCCAGGAATGCAGAGCTGATGGCCAGGCCACTTCCCTGCCCCAGACCCCTCCATGACTCCCAAATGGAGTCCAGTCCCCTCTCCAGAGCTCACAAGGACTGTCACAGCCTGGCCACCACCCTCCTGGCCTCCACTGCCCACTCCCATTTGTCCCAGCCGAGGACCCGGCGCTGGCTCAGGGAGGCTTGGCTCTTCCACGTCCCGTCGTGTGGAACCTGCTCTCCACTTGGTCCAGGAACACACACTGAGGAGGGTCTGGCGTGTGCTGTCCATACACGCTACCTGTTGCCTTGACTCCCCCCGGCCCACCGAAACTGAGGCTCAGGGAGGCCTGTGCCCCAAGGCACAGCAGGTGGCAGGGTTGGGATTTGGAGCACAGGGCACAGGCAGGCGGGCTGCTTCCTTCCCAGGTGGGATGGGGGCCGCTGTTTCAAAGCCCAGGCTGGTTGGTTTAGGTTTTGGCTTCTACTAGTAGAGGCTTTTATTCATGGCTTGTCCCCAAGCCCTGGTGGGGTCATCTCTGGAGGCCACCTCCTTGAGGTCCTGTCACCTGTCACCTCCCACCTCACTTCTGCCACCGTCATCGTGGACGGGTCAAAGACTGAAGCTCAGTTGCTGGTGCTCTGGGCCCTGCAGCCTGGGCTTTGAGCCCTGACTCTGATGTCCGTCGTGCATGTCCGTGGGCAGACGGCCCCACCTCTCCTGACCTCAGCCTCCTGGTTGCCAGCTCAGTGGGGGGGCGGCAGTGAGGGGCCAGCACCACCCATTAGTCCTCAGCCGGCCCAGCAAGTCACAGCTGTGTTCCAGGAAAAGTGGACTGTCACCACTGACACCAAGACACATGCTGCTAATAGCACTGGATTTCAAGGATGGGGGAAATGCTTTCTTGTATCCACATGTAAATGTCGTGTTGCCTAAAAGGAAGCCCAGGCTCCTTGACCACAGAAAACTGTGGCCAGCAGCCAGCCTGGCTGCCCGCACACCACACATGCAGAAACAGAGCTCGGGCCTGTGGCAGCGCTGGGTTTTGTTACCCTTCTGCTGAGATGGTGGGTCCCACCGTGTTGCTCAAGACCTCAATACCACTTACCTCGTAGGTTTTCACCATCCTCTTGGTCACTGTGAAGATGGGCTGGATGTTGCTTTCAGCCAGTTTGTGCGCCAGCTGGCTGACTGACGGGTAGTCCTGGAGGGAGGAGACACCAGTCAGCAGGCCCTGAGGCCATGGTCAAGCCCTCCAACCTGCAAAGCAACTGCCCAAGACCCTGTAGGCACGGCGACAGCTCAGTTCGCCCACCCCTTCCTGCACTGCTGAGGGTGCCCTTCTCTGCACACAGCACACACATGTGTGACTTGAGAGGGTCGCGAGGGAAACCACCGATGCTGAAATACAGCAGAGAAAATACTGCATACTGTGAGGTGCTTCTGACTGACGCATCGACAAGGAAATCCAGTGGCAAATGACCACTCCCGGACTTTCGAAGTCCACACCTGTGAGTGACATTTTGAGGTGTCCATGCTAGGGAGATGCATTGGATTTCTGCTGGGGCAGAATCTCCTGCCACGGTGGCACCTACTTTCGTACTTTCATGACCCTTGATTTTGGACAGAGGCTCATGTACATAACAGGTCACTCTTTTCCTGCCAAGTTCATGGACCCCGAATTCTACCCACCATCACCCCCAGAACCTGTGGGCTCCCGGTGAAGGACCCTGAGTTGCATCATCTCTAAAATCCTTTGCAGTACCCAGAGTGTATGATTTCAGGACTCAAGGGCATCAAGTCACGACAGCCAGGACACACCCCATGGAAGGTGCTGGCCTTAGGCCCGTGGTTGCACGTGAGGAGCAGAGAATTCCTGCCCTCCCCATAGTGCCACTGAAGTGCCACCACTTGGGGAGGGAATCTCACACAGCAAGCTAGTCCTAACTAATTCCAGGTGAGTCGGGGCCCCCTTCCTGCCTCTCTGGCCACCTTTTCCTCAGTGGTCCCTGTGGCTCCCCTCCCAGCCCCAGTGCTGGTGGCAGAAAAGGGGCCCACATGGGAGGAGGGGCCCACAGGGGCAGCACAGAGCCCCAGAGAGGAAATGGGTGTTAGGGGTCTGGTGGGTATGCAAGGGTGGGGACCCTGAGCCCGTGGTGAGTGTCCAGGGAGGCCCGGTTGCAGCCGGAGGAGGGGGGCAGTCACTACACTTGATCCTGTTACAGACCCAGAGCAGGAGTGCCCCTGCCACCTGCCACTGCCTGGGCCTGGGGTGCGGGGCAGTGTGGATGGGAGAATGTGTCTGCAGGGTTCTGTCATATCTGATGGGGGTGAGGTGCCAGGCTCAGCCTGGCTGCCTACACGATCCCTCTCCAGAGATCTGACACTGCCCTCAGGGCTTCTGGAAGTTTCTTCCTGAATGTGTCATTTAGGTTGGAAGGAGGTGCCCCAGGCTCTGGCCAGGTGACCCATGGGTGACCCTACCCTCCTGCTCTCCTCCCCTCCCAGCCACAGGGCTGTGAATGGCCTGGGCCACAGCCGCATCCCCTCTTCATGGGTTCTGCCCCGTGTCCTGCCAGGGTGGCACCTCAGGGTACTCCTGGGTGGGGGGCACTCACAAATTCGTTGCTGCTTTTGTACATGTTGTCCTCCAGGTGGCAACGGCCATCGTTGGTGGTCAGGATGGCATCCAGCTTCCTGTCCCCTGCAAAGTGGAAGCCGTCGTCCGTGGCGAACACCAGCAGCCGTGTGACATTGCGCCAGCATATTTCCTCCTGAGAAAACGATGGCCAGTTTACCTGCCTCAGTTTCCCCTGCCAGGCCCTCACAGAGCCAGGCGGGGCAGCCCTGAGGCTGGAGCCTGTGCCCCTTTCCTCCTGGGGTTTCCCAGCTGCGGGGACAGTGAGAGACAGGACCCCTCCAGGGCCAGCTTCTCATCTTGGGTCCCCTGTCCAGGCGCAGATGCCAGCCCCAGGAAGAGCTCAAGAAACGTCTGTTAAGATGACAACTTCCAACGCCCTATAAATCTGCCCAGGGAGGGCACTGACTGTGTGTCTGGATCCAGAAGGAGACAGGTCCCCTGCAGCCCATCATTTCAGATCCTGAGGAAATGGTCCCAAAGAAGAAACACACTGTGGGAATGTCTACCACAGCCTGAGGCGTTGCAGCCACAGAGGAGACAGGACCCGAGGGACACCATGCAAGGGAGTTTGGTGCGTTACGGAACGTCCCATTGAAGGAGCATGTGCTGGTGACACGCGTGTCATAAGCTGTGACCTCACAGAGCGAGTCTAGCAGTGGCCGCAGCATGCCAGCCCGTGGGAGGCAGGGGAGGAGGCTGCTGCGAGATGGCAGAGCCTGGCCGCGTCACTGTGACAGCCGCACTGTGCATTCAGCCCATGGCAGAAGCGGGCGGGACACAGTGAGGGTGCGTTGGGGGACCACTCGGCCTGGAGGGAGCAGGGACGGCCAGGATGGAGGCCACTCGCACCTGTTCAGACTCCAGGGGATTTGCTGGTCGCAAGTCCACTGTGAGATCTGTGGTGATGTTCAGGGCCCCCTTGCCATCTTCCCTCCTGTCCTCCCTCACTCTCCTGGGGGCTGGGGATGGCCCTGCCCAGCCCGGGCTGGCAGAGGGGGCTGGGTGGACCAGTGCCCGTGGCCCAGCCCTGACCAAGGCTCCCAGGTTGGGGACCCGGAGCCCTGAGCAGGACAGCACCTCACCGGGCAGGCGGCAATTTGCATCATGGCGTCAAGCCCACTCTCAGGCACGTCCAGGTTTCCAGAAATCAGCTGCTTCCCAACCTCTGTCTGGAACAGTCTGGAGTCATTGGTCAGCTTCAGCACATGCCGGAAGGTCTTGTTGATGATGGACCCGAAGCCTGAGGGGCACAGGGAATGGGTCTGGGAGGCGAGCCTGGGGGAGCACGAGGGCAGAGCGTCAGTTTCCCTATCTCGTAGCAGGGCAAGGGAGACGGCAAGACATTGCATGCAGGAGTGTGTGTGTGTGCTCAAGCAGGTGTGTGCATGTGTGGCCATGTGTGTATGTGATCGTGAACTTGTGAACATGAGTATGTACATGTGTGTATGCACGTGTGTCCAGTTGTGAATATGCCTCGTCCACATGTGTGAAGGCACATGAGCATGTGTGTATGTGCATGCGTGAGCATGGGTGTGTGCACATGTGCACCTGTGTGGTCTTGTACATGGGAGCACAACTGTGTGTGTGCATGCACAAACGTGACTAGGTATGTGTGCACATGTGTGCGGTCATGCACACCTGTGAGTACAAGTATGTGCCCCCATGTGGTCACACGTGTGTGGCCTTGCACATGTGAGCACAACTGCGTGTGTGTGCCCATGAGTGTGCACACATGCAAGTGTGTGAGCGTGTGTTCACATGTCCGAGTGTGCGTGCGTACATCTCCAAGTATAGAGAATGGGGAGCAGCAGAGGGTGGGATGAGACATTCCCTTGTCTCTTGCACATGTGTGTGACTGAGGCTTGCACTTTGTCAATGCATCAGGGCTTGTCAGGAGCTGAGACCCGGCCCTGCAGAGTCACTGTGGTGGTCGCTGTGATGCTATAATTGCTGTGGGGTCTGTATGCTTTTGTGGGCTTTAATTTTTAATAATTAGCACTGTATGGCTTTTAAAAACATGTCAAGTAATAAATAAAAGAAGAGGAAGAAGAGGGAGGCGGTGGAGGGATGAATGATGTCAATTGACTGGCATAGCCCTGGCCCCGGGGGACACTGTGTCTGGAGCACCCATTGTCCTGCCCCTGGGGACCTGGTGCAGCTGTGGGCAGCAGGGTCCGTGGGGCTTTGGGGAAGGACTGAGCTAGCTGGTTTCAGTGGTCATGGCCTCACCAATGTGGCCCGACTCGGTGATCTCATTGAGGGTGCGGAGCAGGTTGCCACCCAGCTTCTTGACGTTGAGGAGGTTGTCAAGCATGGAGTAGGAGAGGTCCATCAGGTAGCACAGGTCCATGGGGTAGCCCTTGAACCGCCGGAAGGTCACATTGAACGCAGCCGCCTGGCCTGCCATAGGACGAGAGAGACTGAGCAGCCCATGACCCCATCTCCTCCTGACGTCCCTGTCATGTGGCCTGGCAGGAGGCCCCAATGAGGCACAGAACGCTCAGGTAGATTCGAACTTCAGATGAAGAGCACGCATTCCCAAATACAGAAGATGCAAAAAGCAGAAGGTGCCCACCTGTTGTGGGCTGGAGGCTCATGTCCCTAAATTCATATTGACCCCAAGGTGGTGGGATTAGGAGGTGGACCTTGGGAGGTGACTAGGTCAGGAGGGTGGAGGCCTGTGGGTGGGATTAGCATCCTTATAAAAGGGACCCGGGCCCAGAGAGCTGCTCTCCCTCTTTCTGCCACATGAGGACCCAGCAGAAGGCGGCTGAGGAAGGTCCTCGCCAGAACCCAGCTGTGCAGCATCTGGTACCCAACTTCCAGACTCCAGCACTGAGCAGTCGACGTTTTGTTGCAGACCCCCGTCTGCTGTACTTTGTGACAGCAGCCCAAACTGAGCCACCATGAAATATTTGGGACATGCTATACTAAAAAGTGCTCATTGTTTATCTGAAACTCAAACCTAGCTGGGCACCCGAGCCTGCGGTCCCCCTTCCCCATCAGCTGCCATGTAGACCCTGCACCACGCAAATCTGTCACGTCCAGAAAGGCCTAGCTGGGCCACGTCCCTCGTGTCTGCCCTTTGTCTTACTCACAACCTGCTGCTGTGCAGTTGCATGTTTGCTTGTCACCACAAGAGGCCTGTGACCCCAGCTCCCAGAACAGTGCCTGGCACACAGTAAACACACAGCATGAGAGCGCATGAGCAAGGGAGGCCTGGACCAGTCCCCTCTATGTGCCACCCGTCCAGCCTCCGGCCCCTGCTGGGCTGCCCATCGTGGGGGGGAGGAGGTCAAGTCAGACCTCACCCCAGCCAGTCCTGCTCAGCTGCTGTGCCTGAGAGGATGTGTACACACACTCACACACACATACACATACACTCGTGCACAAACACACTACATGCATACACATATGCACTCACACATGGTGCACACATCACACACAAATACACCACACACACTACACACATAAACATATAGACACCACATGCACACACACATATGCACTCGCACGGTGCACACATCACACACACAAATACATATACCACACACACACATCACACACATACACATATACACACTTGCATGCACACCATCACACGCAGAACACACACATACCTGCATATGCATGCGCATTTGCACTCACACATAGCACACAAGCATATATACACTGTACACACCAAATGCACACATAATCTACACACATTCACTCACATACACCTCATGCACACACACAATCACATACAGCACACAACCACACCTGCATATGCATGTATATGTTCACTCATAGTACACACACCACATACACAAATACACACAAAACACATAAATATACATACCACACATGCACAACCAACACACACTATACACATACACATATACACACCACATGCATACACAGTCATACATAGCTTACCTGCATACATACATAGGCACACACATGTGCACTTACAACACAGACACAAATATACATACACACACCATACATACCACAAGAACACAATATACACCTCATGCACACATACAATCACACACACCTCACGCACACACACAGTCACACAGCACACTATACATACCTGCATATGCACATGCACATGCACTCACAGCACACCTCACGCACATGGTCACACAGCACACTACACATACCTACATATGTACTCACAGCGCACACATACACACATGCACACACATGTGTCCTGCACTCTCGGGTCTCACACCCAGCACTCCTGCCCCTGCCTCTGCCCCTGCTGTGCCATGCAGCGCAGCCCTCATTTAGCCTCTGGACCAAGGATTGCGGACATCTTCTGTAAAGGGCTAGCCAGTGAATGTTTTTGGCTTTGCGGGTCTGTGGCGTCTGTGTTGACTATGCAGAAAGCAGCTGAGAGGATGCATCCAGAATAGGCGTGACTGTCTCCACCTGCCTCCCCACCCTCACAAACACAGGCATTTGGTGGCTGACCAAGGGGGCCCCGTCCCTTCCCTTCCAGAGTGCGAGGCTCTCTTGGCAAAGGGCCAGGGGCTGGGTGGGCAGGGCCAGGACCCCCATGTAAGGACATTCCTCTCCTTGATCCTACGGCCCTGCTCTAGGAGCCTGTGGCCCTGGGGTGCTGTGGTGCCTCTCCCTGGTGCTCACTGTGCTCACCTGCATTCATCTGAGCTCACCTGCACTTACCTGTGCTCACCTGCACTCACCTGAGCTCACCTGTTCTCACCTGCACTCACCTGAGCTCACGTGCGCTCACCTGCACTCATCTGTGTCCTCCCTGCACCACAGAGATGCTTTGTCAAAATGTGATCAGCAGCTTGCCCCTCTCACACAAGTACGGCCTGTTTCAGGCCAACTGCCCCACCCTTGTCCTCCCAGGACAATCTCTCTGACACCTCCACCACCACCACGCTGCACAAGCTTGGGCCATGGGCTACACTTTTGCCAGCCTCGGTTTCCTTGCTGTGAAATGGGGCATGGGGACAATACATCAGAGCTGCCCCTCAGGGGTCAGCTGGGCCAGGGCCTCGAGTGTGAGGTCAGAGGTGGAGGTCCCAGGACAGAGGGGCTTTGCCAGTCCATGGGGCAGCAAGGGGCGGGCTGGGCCCACCACCAGGGCAGGGCTCCGTGTCCGGGCCCTGTGTCCATGTGAACAGCTTGCCCTAGGTCCCCTACTGCAGCTATCCCCCTGCCTGTTCTCCCACCCACCATCCCTCCCTCTGGCCACTGCTGGCTCTCCCCTGACTGTTGTCACCCAGCCCACTTTGCCCCACATCTAGCTCAGTGGGCCCTCTGACCTGAGCTTCCCTGAGGGGCAGTGTTCCTGAGACACCAGCTGGTTCCTCTAAAGCCGCCCCTCCCTGGGGAGCTGCCCTCAGCCTTCTCCCTCACAGCCATGTGCAGGCATGGTTGCTGCTTCCCTACTGGCCTTGCAGTGACCTGGGGACCTCATGCTGGCAGCCACTGGCCAGAGTGGAGCCACTCACACCTGGCCTCCTGCTCCTGTCCACTGTGCCAGTGCGCCCGCCTCCCTGGAGGGCGTCTCAGGCACTAATGGGCTGTGTTCTGGAACAGGGCTCTGTGGTTAAGTCAGTTTGGACAATGCTGGTTTAAACAGTTACTCAGGCATCCCGACTGCAGGACTTATCAGAACCTTTACTCTGCCAAGAGTATCCTTCTGAGAGAGGATAGAACAGTGTTTTCCAAATGGTTTGTTCTCCCTTTTTAAAAAGGATGCAGAACCTGGGGCTAAAAGAGAGCCCAGACATCCAGCCGCAGACAGTGGGAGTCAAGAGATGTTGGCCTGGGGGCAGAGAGAGGAAGTCCGGGGTGGAGTTCAGACTCTGGTCATGTGGTGCCCAGCAATCCTTGGGCCTCACCCAACGCCCCTTGCTGTCCATCCTGGACAGACCTGTCTGGTCAGCCCTGGCACCCCAGAGCAGGTCGGGGTCCTCGCCAGAGCCCCAGAACAACCACCCCACAGGGTGCCCAGCTCCCTGCCCCAGCCCAGGCCAAGCCTACCTGGTCTCAGGTAAAGCGTCACTTTTTGTGGGGACAGCTGCTTCCAGCCCCCCTCCTGGTCCTCCTGGGTTTCGGCAAGGCTCCTGGGGTCCATGATGTCATTGGCCGCACAGCCCCTAATTAAGAGCTGCTCCTGGGTGTCGCAGCGAGTGGAGTCGGGCTCCCCTGGCCCAGTGAAGTTCTGGGTGAGGGGGAGTCAGGGGTCAGGAGGAGGGCACAGAAAATACTGGAGGCTATTCTGCGGGGGCTAAGGACCCAGCCCTGTCCCCTCCTTATCTGCACCAGGAATTTAGGACAGTAGTCCCTTTGGGGATTGGTGGGGTGGAGATGGACAGCCAGCCAGGGAAGACCCCTGGTCTTCCCGACAGCCTCTTCCTGAAGGCTCCCAGACCACACCCAGAGCTGTGGGGTGCAGGGCACCACCCCTGTCTCCAGCAGCAGAAAGGACACAGGATCCATCCACTGCCTCCAGCCCAAATGCTGCTCCTCGGATGCCCGAAAGCCGGGAGCAGCCCAGCATTATCCAGCAGCTGGCTGGGGACTTCAAGCCCTTCATCAGCAGAACCCATGTCCAAGGGAGCTGCTCTGTCACCAGGGAATGTGCTGTCCCCTTTCAGGCAGCGTGGCAGTCCTGAGGCACCCCAGGCACCCCAGGCACCCCAGAACACAGGCCGGAGCTCACAGCCAAGCCCCTCTCAGTTCAAAAGGAAATGAAATCCAGAGGGGAGCGCGGGGATCCCAGGCTCAGGGCACTTCCCTCTCGACCACTTTATCTCCTCACAGGTCCATGGATTCTGATACAGCAGGGAAAAAAGAGAATGAGCCGTATTCGAGGGATTCTGACAGTGAGAGGAAGAATATGCTGAAAATATAAATTGTCTGTATAAAAGTACACAGACACACGCAAAGAGTAATAACTGATTCAGGCAAGGGTCACCAATGGATGCGGAGTTAGTGAGTGTTAGTTTGCTGGGAAACAGAGTGTTTACCAGCCTCGGAGCATCTCCCCACAAATTAGTTATTAGCTACCACCGGGAAGGAGTGACATTATGGGGAGAGGCCTGGCTCACGCCACCCTAGCCGAGGGGTCCCAGCTGGCATCTCCAGTGCTGGGGTGGGTGGCAGCCTGTGCTGCCTATATAGGCCCTGAAAGGGATGCAGTCGCTGTGTGGTGCTCCTGCCCAGCACACCTGACCCAATCAGAGGATGCACCCGGCAAGCCCCACCGAGGGACATCCACAGAACTGTTGTCCTGAGTTCTCTGAAATGCCAAGCATGTGAAAGACAAAGAAAGCTGAGGAATGTTCCAGACTCAAGGAGACTGAAGAGACCTGACCTGTGAGTGGAACGTGTGATCTTTGATTATAACACGGACCAGGGGGAAAAAAAATGCAATAGAAGACATTATTGGAACATTAGGCCAAATTTTCATAAGGTGTGTAGATTTGATCATAGAAAGATACCAGTGTTAAATTTCCTGATTTTGATAAATGTATTTATCAAGTATGAATATAAATGTATTCATCAAATACATTCATGTGGCTTTGTAAGTGAAAACCATGTTCCTGAGAAAGACCCTTGAAGTGCGAAGGGACAAAGGGCCTCACATCTGCACCTGCTCTCAAATGGTTGAGAAGAAATCACAAAGTGTGAGGATTTCAGAGTGGGTTTCCACACAGACCTGCATGCTCAGACCTCGGGGACCCCAGGGAGAGGGTGTGGTCAAGATCTGGGGGGCCCTTGGGAGGAGCCCTCTACAGGAGGAGGGTGTGTGTTTGGGAACTGGGTGCCCCATGGGAGGAGCCCTCTATGGGAGGAAGAGGGTGTGTGGTGAGGATCTGGGTGCCCCATGGAAGGAGCCCTCTACAGGAGGAGGGTGTGTGTTTGGGACCTGGGTTCCCCATGGGAGGAGCCCTCTACAGGAGGAGGGTGGGCTGCGCCAGGAGGCTACTGGCTTAGGGACCAGAAGTTGCTGCTGATCCCTGGCTGTCAGGCTTTTGCCTTTCTTTCCAGAGGGAGTCACGAGTAAAACAAGAAGACAAGAGGGGAGCTCAGGTCCCAGATGGGGAACTTCTCGCATTTTCTCCATATTCCAGAGGTGGGCTGCTTCTATGCGCCGGTTGCAGCTGGAGCATCACCAGGCACGCAGCTGCCCTCCTTTGGGAAGGGTCTCTTCTGGGGTCTCTGACCAGGGCTCCCCAAACAGTTGAGGCACATCCTGGGTGGTCATGAGGCCTCTGGGCTGCTCCTGCCTCCCCAACACAGTTTGCACCCAGGGCAAGGCTGGCCTACAGGCAGCCCGTGTCCTTCTCAGACAATCCGGTGGCCTCTGGGCTGCTCCCGCCCCCAGGATGAAATGGATTTTCTTCTCCCCTGGATGCCACTGGCTTCAGAGGCAGGGAAGGGACCTGGCCCAGGAGAGGGGAGGGCGGCCGAGCGGCCCAGGCGGTTCTTACCAACTTCAGGCCCTGACTCGATGCAGTCCCGGCAGGTGCTGACCTTGTACTTGGGGCACTCCTGGGTGAGGACTGGGGGACAAGATGGCTTGGTGAGGGGAGCCCGCCCGGGCCAAGCCCACCACGGGGTGAGGGAGGAGGCGTGTTGGGGGAGACCCAGGGGGAGGGCGAGCCAGGCTGTGTCGCAGCCTCTCTGGGGGGGAGGGGTCCTCCAGCAGGTGGTGTGCTCACAGCCCCACTGGAGGTGCAGAGGGAGGCATTAGGCCTCCCGACAGTGGGGAGACCAAGGCCTGTGGCTGGGAGGTGCTCCTAGTGACACCATCCTTCCTAAGCTGCCAGGGAGCTTCTGTCCAGGGGGACATGCAGGCGGGCCATGTACCTCCCCACCCGAACGTCACCCGTGGAGCAGCGGCCCCACCCTGCCCACTGCAGAACTCACCGGACCTGATGGACAGCAGCCCTGCCAGGCGAGCAGCAGGGGGTGTTGGCCTAGCATATCCTGCAGAGGGAAGGGGGCTTGATGACAGGGTCCTGGGTCATACTCTGGGGGCTGACCACCCACAGAGCCCTTCCTGGCCAGCCTGGGTCACAGAGCTGGGGATTCTGTCCCTGTGCCACCCTCAACCTCAGCCCTGCCTGCTGGGGGACGCTGGCACAGGCCCTGCATAGCTGCAGGAGGTGGAGTGGGTCACCAAGTCCGCTGCACAGCGGGGCCTGGGTCATCCTTTTTGGGGAGTCCTCAGGTGCCCTCCCCTCCCCTGCCACCAAATGAATGCAGCTGACCAGGGTCCTGCTTCACAAGTGAGGCTCTGAGCACTCAGATCCTTTCAACACCCCACTCGTGCTCACACAGAAGGTAGAATTCAGGTGGTAAAAGATGGAAGGACAGAGGGAACACTGAGGACGGAAGAGAGCTTTGAGCAAGCCAGCACGGGGAGGGTGAGACTGAGTGAGGGCGCTAAGTCCAGTTGGATCAGGCTTCCTGCTAAAGTCAGAGGTTTTGCAACGTTGAGAAACCCTAACCCGAGGCTGCTTGAGAAACCCAAGGCCCCACCAGCTGCTCAGAGCTGTCATCAGCGCCGGCCCTGGCGGTCCTGGGCAGAGAGTCAGCCCACGTGTGTGACTCAGGAGAGACATCCTGAATCCAGGCGTGGCAGCGCTGAGCAGAGAACAATGCAGAGGGCCCAGGCAGTGCCAGAAAGAGGAGGGGTGGGAGCCCCGGCACTCAACCTGGACCTGTGGGGCTCATGGGCTGGGTGACACATTCACGATTGTGAACAGGCATCAACTTTGTACATGCACTCTGAACACCCAACCCTATGACAGTACGTTCTTCCAAGTGTGTGAGACGTGTTCACACTGTTATTTCCACCATCGATGATGTCCCACAGCAGAAATGTTAAGGGCCAGTTTCTGACCAAGTGGGATAAAACGAGACTTACACACACACATTAGAAATCTTAAAACACTCCACTAAATACCTCTTAAGTCAAAGGGGAGACCAGATTGCATTTAAAGACACTTTAGAAAAGGAGACAACCTTCTCTGTCTAACACGATGGAAAGAAACCTCTGCTCTTGATGGAGACGTGAAGCCCGAGGCCCCAGATGCTTTTGTCGTGGATAGAAGAGACCGAGGACAAACGTGTGTTAAGTTTAGTTTTAGGAAATGAAACAATGAGAGAGATAGAAGAAGGTGTGTCTCGGAGCAAGGAAACCTATGCAGAGAAAACTAAGCAAGGAAGAAAATACCAAGAAGATAGAATCTAAAAATGACAAATTTTGTGCATAATACATTGCATAGAGGAACATATTTAATTTCTGTCTAGTGCAAAAGTTGACTGGTCATCTCCACCTCTAAAGAGATCTCAGACATTAATGACAGAAAGGCTAGTACCCTGTGGAAAAGGCCATGGGCCGTGAGCAGATAAGTCACGAAAGAAAACTGGCACGGAAGAGTCGCCCTCGCCAGTAGTCAGGAGTGCCAACCAAGAGTGATAGGCTGCCCGCGGGGCCACCGCGTTGGAGCGTGTTGTCACCGTCCCTGTCACCCGCCCCTGGGATCCTGCACAGCCACGGAAGCATGTCAGCAGCTGCTTGGGGCAGCTCGGTTTCAGGGAAAAGCGAATGTGCTGGCAAAGGTAAAAGTAATTGCACCAGAATATTCCGTGTTTCTCTGGGGGGGGGGGGTGGCATTACTTTCTTCATGTTCCTGTTCATATTTTCCAAACTCTCTATGGTAAACGTGTAGAATGACATTTTAAATCTGAATTCCATGGAGGCTGATAGCTGTGCCGACACTGCTTCTCCAGATTCCAGAAGCCTGGGCTCTCTGTCCCGCTGCCGGCAGTTCTGAGCTCAGCTACTTCCTGGTGGTGGGAAGCGTGAGCGCCCACCTCAGGCCCGCCACGGGGTCTGGCGGGGTCTGCGCTAAGTCAAGCAGTCGCTTACGTGTCCAACACGTGCTGTCGGCCTGCCCAGCACAGAGCGCAGGGTGCCTGGGAACTCTCGGGACTCCTGGACTCTGACCTCTGCTGGGTCCTGCAGCACCCCGGGGGCAGGAAGCTGTTTCCATGGGGCTGGCCCAATACCTGGAGCACTGGGAGAGAATGCATACTCCTCTGGATACCACATGCACCTTCCCAGACCTGAGCTGTACGAGCTGTCTGCACTGAGCAGGACCCATACAAGGGGCCCCCACAGAAGCTCAGGGCCTCTGGACCCTACTGCTGCCTTGACCGCAGGGAGGGTGAGCAGCCTGGGCACCTCAGCCTTCAAAGGAAGGCACCTGGGGCCAGGAGGGAAGTCCTGCCTGGGGCACCTCTGAGCAAGCTCTGGAGCTGGGCCCAGCCTGCCAAGCCTTGCCTCTCGCGGGCCCTGCTCCTCACCATGGGGCCTGCTCATGGATAGTAGGGGTGACTGGATGCCACCAGCCCAGTCCACGGACTCTGCTGGCCCTGCCAGCAGCCTGCCCTGCCCAGGAGAAGGCAAAGGGGACTCTTTCCTGCCCAGGAGCCCAGAGCAATGATGCCCCCTCATCCTCTGCCCCTGACCCTGCCTGGTGGGGCGGGACAAGGAGCTGGGCCCCAAGTGACAACTGTAATTTGCCCCACACCTACTGAGTACCAGGCACATGACATGTGGATGTCACTTGTATGGCACAGTCCACCACCCCACATGTCAGCTGAGAAGCCAAGGCTCAGTTGAGGGGTGTCGGGCTGCCCTGAAGAGGGTGCCAACCCCGGCCAGGAAGCTGGGCTTCTCCAGCCCAGCACATGCCCCTCAGGAAATACCTTGATTTGCTCCCACTGGGGCATAGGCCATGGGCAGGCTGAGGTTCCCCTCTCCCGACTCCTGTCACAGGCGCCTCTGCCAGTCACGCCTCTGTTCATTCACTGCTAGAAGCAGACACAGCACGTACTGTGCTGCAGGGACGCACTGCAGAGCTGAAACTAACTTCACAGAACGCCACGCGCACGCCCAGCCAGCCCCGCCCTGTCACTGCCCCAGCCGAAGGCTGCAGCCCAGAGGTCAGG
This sequence comes from Cynocephalus volans, assembly GCF_027409185.1. NCBI lineage: Eukaryota > Metazoa > Chordata > Mammalia > Dermoptera > Cynocephalidae > Cynocephalus > Cynocephalus volans. The sequence goes on along the minus strand of NC_084460.1, from coordinate 59,894,854 downwards.
TGGCCACAGAGGTCTGGGCCATGTAGGGCATCCGTCCTGTGGCCCTGCTCGGGATGTGGCACCATCAGGCACTGGAGCTGGGGCCTGAGGTGTGGGCTTGGCCACCGCCACACAGGGATCTCAGCCTCTGACCTCTTCTTGGCAGAGGGACTCCCTCACTGGCCCTGGGAAAGCTGCAGAGTGCAGTAGGCTGCAGAGTGCAGGGGTGAGCTGGGGGGGGGGCTTCTGAAATGGAAAGTCCTTATGTCGTTCCATTATAAAGTGGCTGGGTGACAGTTGTCCCAGAGCTTCTTATAGCTCTCCTCTCTGTAACTGCCCAGACTCTGGTATCAGCCCCCAAGCACACAGCCATTGCTCCACTGTTATGGAGAAGGTGGGTGACAGCTTGTGGCCCCTTCTGCCTATGCTCACCTCCAGGACCCTGCCCTCAAGTCATCTCTGTCCCCCTTCCCTCTTAGCTGGCCCCTCCTCCTCCCCACCCGGATGTTCCAGGAGGAGAGGGGCTCTGGGAGCTGGCCTCCCACCCCAGACGGGGACAGCAGTGCAGGATCCCAGCTCCAGATCCAGGGGAGGATGGGGGCTGGGTGCAGGGGCGTGGTGGTGACAGGCAAGGCAGTGTGGGGGAGGGGTTAGCGCAAGAGTGCAGTGTCAGGGGCATCCAGGTGGACCTCAGAATCAAGGGTCTGGCTTCAAGCCCACCCCCGGAGACCTTGGGAACAACATGGTGGGAGGCTTGGTCTATTTACTGAGCTTTAAGCCATTTGGACCAGAACACACACTGATGACTGTTCCCCTAAAGTGCATGCAGAAAGACAGCAGCCACTCCTCAGGGAAAAGCCGAGGCCTGAACTGCTCCCTTTCAAATTCCTACATGGACCCCAGGGGGCCTCGGACATGGACCCCGGGGGGCCTCGGTGATCTCACCTCACTCAGCCTCTGGAGGCTCGGTGCTGTGCATCCTGCTGGGCTGCTGGTGGCCTTGCTATGCTCCACCAGGCTGGCTCTGCACTCACGTCTGGAAGACACAGCCCAGGCCCAGCTTACGAAGGTGCTTCCTGCTCTAAGTCAGCTTCCTAAGTCAGGAAGTAGAGTGACATGTGGCTGATTGCACCCTGTGGGGCCCATCACCCCAACCCCTCTGTGCTCTGCACCTGCTCCCCACCAGAGATGACAGAAAATGAGTACTTGAGACAGGGTCATTTCACCAGTCACTATGTGCTTCTTGGTGAGAAGAGGAACAGTGTGAGATGAGGAACAAGTAGTGGCTCCTGTACAGCCAGATGATGAGGAAAAGGGGCCCCAGAGCCAGAGAAAAAGGGAGAAATCAATAAGAAGGTCATCAAGATAGGAACCCCAACCCAAGCTGGGCATGTGTGGATAACCACAAAGAGCTTTGAGAATTAGCCCACAGGGTGGAACTGCCAAGGCTGCAGACTGGACCCAGGGGGAGAGGCTTGTAAAGAGGATCCAAGCACACTGCAGAGGCTCTGAAGACAGGGCACACCCTGGAACACAGCCCACAGGAGGCAGGTCTGGACTGTGGTCTGAACCTAACCAGACTGACTGCCAGAAAAGACAGAAAGACCATGCTGTCCACGGGATGTAGGCAGGATCTGGAGTCTTAATAAATAATATTATGAATGTTTAGGATACAACCCAAAAGTACTCAGTCAATAACAACAACAAAGAAAACCACAAAAACTTGTAAGAGAAAAGATAATTAACAGATGCCAACCCTGAGATGATCCCAATGTTGAACTGATCGCACAGAGTATTTAAATCAGTGATTACAAACTTGCTCCATGAAGTAAGGGCAAACACTCTTGAAACAAATGCAAAGGTAAAAATTCTCAGCAGAGATATAGAAGCTATAAGAAGGAACCAAATGAATATTAAAAATTAAAAATACAATAATGGAAATAAAAATCAGAAATTCACTGGGCTCAATAGAAGGATGGTGAAAACAGAGGAAAGAGTGAGTGAACTTGAAGACCAATAGAAATTATTCAGTGTGAACAACACAGAGAAAAAAAGATTGACAAGAAAAGCACAGAGCCTTAGGGACCTGTGGAATAACATCAAGAGGTATAACATTGGTGTCACTGGAGTTCCAGAAGGACAGGAGTAAAGGGTTGACACAGAAAAAGCATTCAAAGAAATAATGGCTGAAAACTTCCCAAATTTGGTGAAAAATATAAATTTACAGATTCAAGAAACTCAGTGAACCTGAAAAAGAATAAACTCAAAGAAAACCAAGCCTGCTGACATCATACTCAAACTGAGGAGAACCAAAGATAAAGAAGAAAGCTTTAACTGCATAAGCAAAAAAAGAAAAAAAGAAAAAAGACACATTACATACAGAGGAACGACCACCTGAACTGCAAATTTCTCATCAGAAACCAGGGAGGCCAGAAGATGATGGAGCCACACTTTTCAAGTGCTCAAAGAGAAGAACTGTCAGCCCAGAGTTCTGTACCCGGCAAAACTATTCCTCATGAAGGAAGGGAAATAAAGACATTTTCAGAGGAAAGAAAAACTGAGAAAATGAGTCCCCAGCAGACACGGTGTAACAGAAATTTTAGGCAGAAGGGAATCGATACCAGAGGAAAACTTGGAAGCTCAGGAATGAAGAAAGAGCAGCAGAAATGACAAACGTCTGGATGAACTGGGTGGACTATTTTTCTCCTCCTAAGTTCCTTTAAGTATGTCAAAAGCAAAAATGGCAACATTGTTTGGTGGGTTTTTGATGCCTGCAGGTGTAAAATACATGACAACCGCAATAGAAAGGGGGGCAGTAAAGGAACTGTATAGGTGTAAAGTTTCCCTACATTTCTCTGGAAGAGGTAAGCATTGAGTATGTGTCCTGTAATCCCTAGAGAAACTACTGAAAACCTGTGTGCAGACAGATGGTCAGGAAGCCAACCAATATATTAAAATGCAAACTAAAAACATTATACAACCTAAAAGAAAGCAGGAAAGAGGAAAGAGAAAAATGAAGAACAGAGGAGACAAACAGATATCAAAATTTAAATGATAGACCTAAATCCAACAATTTCAATAATTATCTGAAGTGTAAATAATCTAAGAACACCAATTTCAAGACAGAAATGGACAGGTGCGATTTTTAAAAAATGGCTTGTATTAGTCCATTTCTGTTGCTTGTAACAGAAATACCTGAAACTGGGTAATTTATAAAGAAATAATATTTACTGCTTATAGTTTCAGCGGCTGGGAAATCAAAGTCCAGGGAACACATCTGGTGAGGGCCTTGGTGGCGATGGCTGTACACAGCGAGGCAGGTATCACATGGTGGATGGTTTGTGAGAGAGAGACTAAGCTCTTCACTCCCTCTCCTTATGAAGCCATCACAGCCACACCCATGACTACCATTAAACCACCAATGGATTAATCCATTCACTAGGACATAGTCCTCTCAATTTAATCACCTCTTTGAGGCTCCACCTTTCAATTACCATAACAGGATTTCCCACCCTAACACTGTCACAATGGGGATTAAGTTTGGGGGACACAATTCAATCCATAACATTCTGCACCTGGCCCCCAAAGTTCATGTCCTTCTCACAGGTAAATACATTCGTTGTATCCCCAAAGCCTCATTTCAATTCACAAGTCCAAAGTTCAAAGTCCCATCTGTGAAATCAAAACAAGTTATCTACTCCCAAGATACAGTGGTGGGACAAACATAGGGTACATATTCCCATTCAAAAAGGGAGAAATAGATGAAAATATAAAGGGGTAACAGCTCCCAAGCAAGTCCAAACTCTAGCAGGGCAGGCATTACATTTTAAAGCTGGTGAGTTTTCTACCTTGACTCAATGGTTGGCACCCTCTCTTTGCTGGTATGGGAGGTAGACCTCCAAGTCCTCGGGCAACACTGCTCCTATGGCTTTCCTGGTCTCCAGCCATGCTTCAGCTCTTCCAGTCTGGTGCTGCACGCTGATAGCTCTACAGTTCTAGGATCTCCATGGCAGTCCCACTCACAGGTCCATTAGACATGTCCCTGGTAGAGATTCTCTGCTGCAACTCAGACCCCACATTTCCACACGGCATTGCTTTAGTTAAGGCTCTATGTGGTGACTCTGCCCCTGTGACAGATCTCTTCCTGGGCCTCCAGACTTTTCCATACATCATTTGAAATGGAGGTGGAGGCTTTGGTGTAGCCCTGGCATTCTGCAAGCCTGCAGACTTAACAATACATGGATGCCACCAAGGGTTTCTGCTTGTGTCTTCTGAAATTGTGGGTCCAACAACACCTGGGGCCTATTTAGTCACAACTGGGGCAGCAGGAGCAGCTGGAGCATCCAGGATGCAGGGAACAGTGTCCCAAGGTGGCCCTGGGCAGCAAGCCTGTAGAGCATGCCTCGGGCCTGTTCTCTGAAACCATTCTGTCTGCCTAGGCCTCTAGGCCTGTGATGGGAAGGGCAGCCTCAAAGATCTTTGCAATGCCACTAAGACCTTTTTCCCTTCTCTTGACAATCGCTTCCTTCTGTCCTCATCTCCTTAGCAAACGGTCTCTGGGCTGCACATTTGCTTTTCTCCCCGGAGCAGACTTTCTTACTCTTGAAGCAGCCATGCTGAGAGTTTTCCAATTTTTACCCTCTGCTTCCTTTTTGATTATAGATTCTACCTTTACATCATGCCTTTTCTGCCATAACTCAGTGTAGGCTGTTGCAAGTAGTCATGCGGCTTCCTGAATACTTTGCTGCTTAGGTATTTCTTCCACCAAATACCCTGGGTCAGCACCTTCAAGTTCCACATTCCATAAGACTTTTGCGCATGAACAGAATGCAGCCAGGTTCCTTGCCAGTTCATAGCAAGGGTGATCTTTGCCCCAGTTTCCAATAAACTCCTTCTAATTTCTACTTGAGACCTCCTTAGAATGGTCTTTATGATATATATTTCTTTCAGCATTCTAGTCGCCACTATTTAACCAGTCTGTAAGAGGTTCCAGACTTTCCCTGGCTTTCTTGTCTTTTAAGCTCCCACCAGCATCTAGACTTTTTCTGGCCTGCTTCTCTAAATTCTTCCAGCCTCTGCTCAAATCCCAGTTCCAAAGCTGTTTCCACATTTTCAGGTATTATAAACATCTCACTTCGCTCCTACCAATTTTCTGTATTAGTCAGTTTCTGTTACTAGTAATAGAAATACTTTTAACTAAGCAATTTATAATGAAACAAAATTTGTTGCTTACAGTTTTGGAGGCTAGGAAGTCCAAAGTCCAGGGAACACATATGGTGAGGGCCTTGGTAATGGTGACTACACAGCAATGCAGAGTATCACATGGTGGTTGGCTTGTAAGAGACTATAATCCTCACATGCTGTCCTTATAAAGCCATTATAGCCATGTCCATGACCACCATTAAACTATCAATCCATTCACTAGGGCATGGTCCTCACAATCTGATCACCTTTTCAAGGCCCCACCTTTCTATTACAATAGTAGGATTTCCCATGCTCTTTTATTTATTTATTTATTTATTTATTTATTTATTTATTTATTTATTTATTTATTTATTTATTTATTATTTCCCCACCCTCTTAACACTATCACAGTGGGGATTAAAAACTAACACATGAGACTTTGGGGGATACAATTAAATTCATAGCATGACTCAACTCTAAGCTGTTTTTAAGAAACCCACTTTAAATATGACACTATAGGTAGGTTATATTGGAAAAATATACCATACAAACACAAATCAGAGGAAAATTAGAATGACTATATTAATTTCAAGCAAAGTAGACTTTACAAGGACAATTACCAGGTATATCGAGAGACTTTAATGAATAAAGGGTTAAGTCAATAGAAGATACAATAGTTGTAAATGTGTATACATCTAACAACAGAACTTCAAAATGCATGGAGCAAAAGCTGAAATAACTGAAAGGATTGGAGCCTTTAAAAGTCCTCTCTCACATCAATAAAAAAAAAGTAGACATGAAATCAGGAGTACTTGGAAGATCTGAAAAACACATCAACCAACAGGATCCAAAAGACATTTAAAGAACACCTAACAACAGCAGCAGCAGAATGTGTCGTATGTACATGATAAACTACATCTTGGGTCATAAAATAAACCTTCACATATTTAAGTGAATTGAAATCATATGAAATATGTTCTCTGGCCATAATGGAATTAAACCAGAAAATAAGTGGCAGAAAGATACTGGGGAAATCTTCAAATAAATGACACACTTCTACATAATCCACTGGCCAAGTGGAAGCCTCAGGGGAAATTAGAAACTATTTTGAGTGGAGTAAATGTGAAAACACAACATATCAAGTTTTGTGGGATGAAGCCAGAGCAGAGCCCAGACGGGAGTTTATAGCATTAGATGGCACGTATGTTAGAAACTCAGCAGGAAAGGGTCTCAAGCATTAAGCTGATAGGAAACATAGAAGGCCATAGGACAGAGGCTGGAGAGACTTTGTGGAGATGCACATCCAAACTACCACGAGATCCCATTTCCCCTTGGGCAAAGTTTAAAAGATCAAGACAAGATGATGAGGTATTCAAGAAGCATATAACGTGCCCACCATTTTGGCTCAGCCCGGCGTTTCCCGGCATCTACCACCAGGGGTGCGGATGAGTTTACGTGCCTTTCTTGGGGCGTTGTTTGGATAAAATGGAATCACATCTACTAAGAGGGAAACGGCTGATGAAACCGTGGTGTGTTGGTTCTGTGGGACGCCGTGGAGTCGTTGAAAAGAATGGGAAAAGGTGTACCGCCTGGCACGGGATCCTAAAGACACACTGAGTTAAGAAAATCCATCGCAGAACGATAAACATGGCTACACTGAAAAAGTCACAAACAAAAAGCACATTTTGTGTGTCCATGTTTGCATTTCTAAAAATGGATAGAAGATGTCTAAAAGGTACACACCAAATGACAGCAGTGATTACCTCAGGAAAGCAGACTGGGAATTGTCTGCAGGGCAGGAGGGATGGCTGAGTCCTCGTCCGGTGTGCGCATTTGAATCTTTTGGAAAGAGAACGTATTCGTTGTCACCGCTTAAAGAGAAAGGTCATCTAACAGCGGGAAATAAAGATGGAGACAGGGGACCTTTAGGGGCATAAAGGACTGTGTGACGGTGGTGCCGCTGTCACAGCTGGGAGCCTGCAGCAGCAGGAGGTGCGGGGTAGGAGGAGGGAGGCCGTGGAGGCCATGGAGGCCGCTGGAGTGCCAGGGATGGGTGGCCGGGGGAAGGGGTACGGGGTGGGGCACAGCTTGGGGCCTGGATGGAGGATCCAATGACAGGGATGCAGAGATGGCCTCAGGAGGAGGGACCAGAGAGGCTGGTGGGGGGAGGCGGCGAGGGTCTAAGGACGCTGGGGCTTCCGGCAGGGCCGTGACCCTCCGGTGCAGGGCTTCCCATGTCGACCGGATCGATCGGCAGTCCTGCATTGTCACTCAGCGCTTGTCTTGTCCTCCCTATTTGATGTGCCCGGGCCTGCAGGGACGCTGCACTTGCCCCTGTGAAGGACAGGCAGGTGCTTCGTGCATCTCATGCGAGGCGCTGGGTGTGGCCCCCTGGGTGACAGTGACAGGCTCAGAGCAGCGGGGGCTGCCGCCCTGTGGCGCCAGGGGCGGAGCCTGCGGTCCTGCGCATAGTGGGGCGACGAGGGGGCCGGCCCCAGACCCCGCTGCTGGGAAGTCGCCGTCGGTCCCACGTTGGGAGCCAGAAGTCGGTCCCCCAAAGGCAGGGCGCTGCTAAATAAGGGCGACTGAGCCAGCGGCGCGCCCAGGTGCCGTCGCCATGACCCCGCATCTGCTCAGCCGCGCGCGGGGCTCTGAGGCCGGGGCCGCAGGGTGCAGGGATTCGGGGGTCGTCTTCCCGCGGTCACTCTCGCCCACACCTTCCAGAACGCTGCCTACCCCTCCGGGTCCGGCCGGGCCCCCACCCCCCTGCGCCGGCGCAGAGCTGGGCCGAGGACCACCCCGCCCCGCACGGAGAGCCGGCCTGGCCCGGGGACACGCGTGTCGCGGCCCGCGCGACGCCGCGCAGAAGGGACGGCGGCCTGGCGCGATCCGGGAGGGACACCCCCGAGGGGGGGTGTCATCCGCCCGGCCACCGCGTCCCCCGAGCTCGGGCGGGCTCCTCTGGGGCAGGGACCGGGTGCGACGCGTCGGCGAAGGAGCGCGCGCGGCAGCCGGGAGTGAACCGGTCCAGCGACACCGAGCGGGAGGGGAGGGGACAGCCCGTCGGCCGCGGCGGAAAGCGCGCAGGTGCCTAGCTGCCGCGGCGCCCCCCCCCCCCCGCCATGTCCCCGCGCGCCCCCTCGTCCTCGTCCCCGCCGCCTGTCCCCGGCGCCGCGCGTCGCTTCCTGACCCTCCTCCTTCTCGTTCTCTTTAACGTCTTCCCACCAGTGACTTCTGCGCCCGGAGCACAGAGCGCGTCGCTGCTCTTCTTTCTGGCCCTCTTCATCACAGCACCTTCCACCCGCATTCCTGTGACTTGGTTTCCACAGCACTCTCTAAGCTCTTCTTGGCCCAGGGGCCTGGTTTGGGGATGTGGAGGCTGAATTAGGAACGGAGCTTGGCCTTGGGGTCTGAAGATGGGCAGGAACAGTGGTGGCACCTTCAAGACACGTGGTGCCTTTCCTTGCCTGGGTCTCAGTTTCCCCGGTACCCTGGAGTTGTGAAGACAAATGAGCACAGTGAGAGGGTCCTGCATAGGGCCAGGCACACAGCAGGTGCTCAATAAATGAAAAGATGTGGTTGATAAAAGTATCGATGGGACCTGGTCCCGGAGCTCGTGGAGCTCTTGATAGAATTACAGCGGATTTTTCTTTTTAAGTGAAGGGTCCATTTCTGGACTTAGAGAAGTTTTTTCCCCTTGAGTTTTCTGCTTCCACATTTGAGCTTTTGAGCCTGGAAGAGTGATTTGATTTTCTGCATCGGTTTCCTTGCGCAGGATGGATGGGAATCAAATTCTCCACCCCCCCACCGCCTCCCAGAAGTGTGGTGCGGATGAGAAAGCGGCCTTCCTGAGCTGGAAGATGAAGTGAGGTGCGCAGAGGAAGGCCTGGCAGAGGGGCCTGGGGGCATCTTCTCCTCTCTGTCCCGGGAGAGGGTGGGCTTCCTGCAGGTTGGGACTTTGGATGACCAGAAACGTCTGAGAAGCTCTTTCTCACATTGCTGCCCACTCCATCCCTGGAAAGGCGTGCAGGAAAAAGCCCACACTTTCAGTCCCCGACCCTACACCCAGCACTTCAGTCCAATCTAATTACCTGCCTTGTCCCTGAACACGCCTGTGTGGTCCCTGAAACCTCTCCTGCCTGTCCACACATTTCCCATCCTGAAGGGTCCAACCCAAATGTTGTCCCCTCATGTGCCCTTCATCTCTGCTACATCCCCAGCTGGTAGGGAGCTGTCCCTTCTGGGCCCTAGTGTGGCACTCTACACAGGAATGTGTCTTGCGAGTTGTGTCAGGTGTAGATGAAGGCCTCCCAGCTCTCTGCTGTGGTTGTGGCTTGCTCAGCCTCATTGGACCTGACTCCCCTCCCAGTGAGGGTGATGACCACTGTGCTGAGGTCACCTGGTGTGAAGGTATGGGCTGTGGGCAGGTACAGGACACAGAATGGTGCCTGGCACAGGGGGAGTGCTCGATAAATGTTACCCATGATGTTGGTGCAAGGGCAGGGTGGGCAGGCTGTTCTCTGAAGGGCAGATAGTGCATGTCAAAAGACAAAATCACAGCAAATTTAGTTGTAGATCTAATTGGACTTTATTTTTGATTTATGAATCTAGATAGCCTCCATTCTACAAAATAGAATGGGAGCTCCCACTGGGCAACAGTGCAACAGCAGGTTTGTAAGGTGGGAACAAGGGAACAGAGCAACAGAGAAAAGCTGATGGGTGAACATCAGGTTACTTCAGGTTCCTCTTCTGTGAGGGTTAAAGGGGAGGAGACTTCCTTCCTACTCTACTGACTCAGGTAGACTGAAATCTACTTTCAGGTAAGACTAGTCAGTTTCGAGATCTATTTGCTTCCTTAAAGTTTCAGTTTGATTATGTGGCATTCAGCAAGAATGACTCCATTTTGGTTTGGTCTGTTGGGACCTAATGCAGGAGATCAGTTCAAAACAATGGCCTCCGTCATTTCTGTCTAATATTTCCCCTCTTTCAGTCACACTCTCACTTTAGGGCATTAGTGCTACTTTTATTTACCATCATTTTGGGTTTCTGGTCTCAACATGTCATTCACACGGTACAGTGTTCTCATGATGATGCATTTCCTTGAGGTTTTCTTGTCATTCCAGCTGAAGAGAGACCACTTGACATTCGATGAATGGCTTCATGCAAACATTTAAATCTTTGAGAGAATTCAGCACACCAGGGAGACTACTATTATAACCATCATATGGATAATACCAAGAGCTCGGAGTATGCTCCTAAGCCAGGGTCTCCATGAACCAAACCAGCTAAAATCAAATAGATCAAAGAATGAGCCAGATGAGGAGTCTACCCATTTTAACCAACTAATCTCTTCACTAATGTTTTGCAACTGAATCTCTACAACACCCAATGTATTTATCCACGTACAAGAAGTGTCAGCAACTGCACAGACTCCTCTCTGTTCAGCTAGTAGGTAGCAATTCTATTATCTAGCATTCCATTACCAGGTTAAGTTAAAGCAGACAGTGCGAACAGTGGATCTAGAAGTCTAATTTTATAAAAGGGACCACTAGAACAATTTGAACAATTTGAGTTAGGGATGTTGCTAAAATTAGCCACTGGGTAGACTAAAGGATATCTTTATGTCATGCAAAGATTGGGTTTTCCATGACAGATCCATCATTGTCAAGTTTTCCACAGAAGCTACTGATTGTGAAATTCGAATTATGACATTATCCTGCCAAGTGAAAGAGGTAGGCATAAGCAAGGAAACAAGAGAGTTGAGAGTCTCATTATCATGCGGAGTCTTGTTCTGACCTCTTGGGAAAACCTCTTCACAGCATGACGTTGTCACTTTCTAATTCTGGTTAGCAGTTTGAATGCCTCTGGATATGGCATCGGGTGGTTTGGTGAGCTCTCTGTGTGGCTCACACATCAGGCATGAGACCCCCTGAAATTTATATTGAATTGTCCGGCTTCAACTTGCAGGGCTTCAGGAAAAGAACAGTTCTTTTTAAATTTAATTTAATTTTACTTATTTATTAATATTATTGTTATTATTTTTTCACATTTGCTGTTCTCATCACTTAAACTCTACACTGGAACTAATTTGCTGTCCTTCATTTCTAAAATGGGGGAACTCCCTGTGGGGACCAGCACTTGAGCTCTGTGGTTGAGCTAATTTGCTGCTTTGCTGCTGATTCTCTGAGGAAGGCATTTTGTGCAGCTCGGATTTTAATTGTTGACCTTGTAAGCTTTTCTGGGTCTTCTGAGGTCTGGTGCACCTAGGTTTTGTGGAAACTCTGGGCCTGAATCTTTTCAGCAAACTGTTCCCCCTGCAATTCTATATTCCTGACCAGTCTCCACTGAGTGGTCCTGTGCTGATTGTAGGGCAGATCAGCTGTCCATGCTGGGCCCCAGTGTTCCCCTGGTGAACCTGTCTCCCTCTCTGCCCACATTCCAAACACTTCCCATGGGACTCATCGGCCTCTGAGTGGCTCCTTTTTTCAGTTGTCTGGGGCCCCACACTTCCATGTGGGTCCACAGGAACCCTGTTAGTGCTCTTGCTGGCCTAGGGGCCACCAAGGCCTCTTCTCCCCTGCAGACTGTAAGCAACTTCACACAAAGGGCACAGCTACAGCTTTTGCCAGCTCCTGCTCCTTGTGCTCACCAGGACCAGCCTTAAAGAGGCTGGGGCTTGAAATGGTGGCAGTGGTTCTTTCTTTCTCTCATCATGGTGTCTCCTGCCTTCATCCACTCTGTGGGTCTCTCCTCCTCTTCCCCTGAGCTCTGGCGGCCCCAGGAATTCAGTCTACAGGTACATTATAAAAACTTAAAAACAATGAATAGGGCTGAAATTTAATAACAAGAATGCTATAGTTTTTCTTCTGAAATATAGCTCTCTCTATAGTCACCCTCATTTCTGCCAAAAATAATCAGAGTAAGACTAATTTGTTTGCAAAATAAGTTTAATCTAATCAAGTTTGCCTGATCATTTACATAAGTGCAGCAAGAATAGTGATTGATCACAAAGTCTCGTAAGTTCGCTTTCTTGAACTTTTGATAAGGAATCTCAGATTGGACTATTATAAACTTCTTGAGGCTAGGAAGCCAGACCACGGCAGACTTCAGACTTCACTTGTGTGAGTCTGAAGATGTAATATACATGAATGTGTAAATTCATTCTATGAACACTCTCAATACTACATCTCAGTCAATGCCTTGGCAACATAACCAATATTTCCAATTGTATCCTGTTATAAAGAGAGCACATTCTTATTGAACTTGTGCAAATAACTATTTTACTATAAAAATGAGATATTCACAAATAGTTTCCAAAATCTGGAGAGTTGAGGTAGGGCAGAAAAAGTAAATGTTTCAATTTTTGTTCACAAAAGTATACTTTGTCACATTGCTGTAAGCTATAGATAGCTTAAAAGAAAAACATGTTTCCTTAAATCTGGAAAATGAAACATTTAAAGAACCTGCAAAATTTCAAATTGAAAAAATCCTGAAAACATTATCCTCATCAGTTCATTCAGTCCCATGTAATTAATTCTTGTTCTGGTTGATCCTGGGTAGCAATTTCATGAAGCCATCAGTTTCTTCATTAGAGTTCTGAAAATTCTTACCCGGTCCAATGGTACGATCTTAAAACTATGAGGAAAAATCTGTATTCCAGTGTACTTGTCAAAGTCTTTTCCATGAATCTTCTTGAAGAAGTGATTTTGAACCATAGCTGATTGCAAATATTTTTACGGAAGAATTAAAATAATAACTATGAATGACAAAGACTCAGAATGGTCATGGTTGAAAATCTGATGAGAGTTCATTATAATTAGGATTGACAAGAAAATTTGGTTATTTCTGTGACATAAACATTTTAACATAGTAGCCAAAATTATGACTGATAGCATTATATTTCTAGAAATCGCATGCAATTTTTGGAACACTCATAAAAATAACATACCCCATAAATATAACTTGAAGAAGGTTAGAATCTCTTATTAATTGGCAATGCTTCCCATACAATTAACATACTAAATAAGCCTAATTAGTTTAATATCTCTCTTTCGCAAGATGAAAGACACATCCTTTGGGGCTTTCCAAGGGCCCAACTGGAAAACTCCAAAGTTAATTCCAGATCAAAAAGATTTACTTTAGAATTTAATTTTGGGAAGTTGGTCAAAAATGTCAAAATGGTTATCTATTTATTTTTTATTGAAACATAATTGATTATGCATATTTCTGGGGTACAGAGTTGAATATCTATACCTGTGTACGATATGTGATGATCAAATCAAGATAATTAGCATGTTCATCATTACAAAACATAATCGTTCTTTGTGTCCATTAACCAATTTCTCCCTAACCCCTCTCCTCCTCCCCCTTTCCCACCACTAGTGACCACAGTTCTGTTCTCTCCTTCCAAAAGTTCAATGTATATTGTATTCTTTCTTTTCTTTCTCTTCCTCTCTTTCTTTCTTTCTTTCTTTCTTTCTTTCTTTCTTTCTTTCTTTCTTTCTTTCTTTCTTTCTTTCTTTCTCTCTCTCTCTCTCTCTCTCTCTCTCTCTCTCTTTCTTTCTTTCTTTCTTTCTTTCTTTCTTTCTTTCTTTCTTTCTTTCTTTTCTTTCCTCCCACTTATAAGTGAAGATGTGGTATTTCTCTTTCTGTGCCTGGCTTTTAAAAAAATATTTTATTTTATTTTATTTTTTGAAACATAATCATGTATCTGTGGAGTACAGTATTGAATATCAATACTTGTGTGCAATATGAGATGACCTTCTGATCCTGAGGATAGTCATTTTGAAATAACCTGAGTGGACAAAAAAAAAAGGAAAAAATAATTTTAAAAAATGAAGAAAATCTAAGAGAGCTAGCAGACAACCTTAAGCACACAAACATCTGAATCATGGGTGTTCCAGAAGGGGAGGAGAAAGGAAAAGGCATGGAAAACCTATTCAACATAGATTAAAATAATAACAGAAAACTTCTCAGGTATAGGGAGAGACACAGACCTTCAGATCCAGTAGGCTCAAAGATCCCCAAACAGATTCAACCCAAAAAGATCCTCTCCAAGACACATTATAGTCAAACAGGCAAAGCTCAAGGACAAAGAGATAATCTTAAAAGAAGCAAGAGAAAAGCATCAAGTCAACTATAAAGGAGTTCCCTTCAGACTAACAGCAGACTTCTCAAAAGAAATTCTACAGGCCAGAAGAAAATGGTATGATATACTCAAAATACTAAAAGAAAAAAACTGCCAGCCAAGAAGACTATACCCAGCAAGGCTATCCTTCAGAAATGAGAGAGAAACAGTGTATTTTCCAGACAAACAAAAATTGCAGGAGTTCACCACCACATGACCAGTCCTACAAGAAATCTTCAAGGGAGTCCTGCATCTGGAATGTGAAAAACAATTATTACTATCACAAATACACACACAAAAACAAAACTCACTAGTAGAACAAAAATGCAAATGAGCAAGAGAAAGAAACCAAACCTTACCACCACAAAAAAAAAACATAATGACAATGTAATAATGCCCCTGCTTTATTTCTGACTTTAGTAATTTCTGTCTTCTCTCTTTTTCTTGGTCAGTCTAGATAAAGACCAAAATTTGGCCTGCAAATTTTGTTGATCTTTTTAAAGAGTCAAGTTTTGGTTTTGTTGAATTTCTCTATTGTTTTTTAATTCCCTATTTCATATATTTCTGTTGTGATCTTTGTTATTTCCTACTTATATTTGCTTTTGGTTTAGTTTGCTCTTCTTTTTCTATTTTCTTAAGGTAGAAGTTTCCATTACTGCTTTGAGATTTTTCTTATTTCTAATACAGGTGTTTACAAGTATAAATCTTCCTCTAAGCACAGCATGAGCCCTGCATCCTATAAATTTTGATATGTTGTGCTTTGATTTTTACCTCAAAATTCTTTCTAATTTCTCTGTGGTTTTTCTTTTTACCCATTGTTTACTTAAGAAGAGTGTTGTTGAATGCACACAGTTGTGAATTTTCTAAATTTCCTTCTGTCATTGTGGTCAGAGAACATATTTTCTATGATCTTAGTCTTTTTAAATGTATTAAGATTTGTTTTGTGGCCAAAAAAAAAATTACAAAATAAAAAAATGTAATAATTGTATGTGGAGTATGCCTAAAGCAAATGTACCTCACAGGGCCTGGTTTTCCAAAGCCTTACAGTTTCAAATATTGACCTTGCAAAGGACAGGAAATTTTCCCCAGGCTATATAGTCTCTGTTGTAAGATAAAGAATTGTTAACACAGCAAGATTGCTGGCTCAAAGACAGACAGGCTACTGACTAATATGTAAAGATACTGGGAAATTGGGCCAGCCCGTGGGTCACTCGGGAGAATGTGGTGCTGAGAACACCAAGCCAAGGGTTAAGATCCCCTTACCGGTCATCTTTAAAATAAAAAAATAAAAAAAAAAGATACTGGGAAATTGCTGTAAGGAGGGAATGTTTGCTAAAATCAAGCTTTTGTTGCAAATTGCATTATGCAATGTGACCTTTCCTGTCTTACTGAATGTTACCAGCTTCTATTGTTAAACTTGTTAAACTGTACTTAGCAAAAACCCCACTTATGTTCTCTTCCTGTAACTTCCTGGTCTGGAGAATAAATGTGGGAAGAGAACCCCAATTCGTGGTTAATTTCCCAAATGGAAGGAATGCTTCTATCTTGAGGGTTCCAGGAGATTAACTCTTTTTGGGGGCTTCTCACTGCCCAGAAGAGGTGGGCTTTGAGTAATCTTTGGTGGCTCCATCACCCAGGGGAAAAGGGGTGACAAATCCTTGGGAGGCAAAGCAACAATTGTACATATTCATGGGGTACAGAGTGATATTTCAATACATGTGTACTATGTGTAATGATCAAAGCAGGGTTTTTAACATGTCCATCACCTCAAACATTTATCATTTCTTTGTGTTGGGAACATTTGAAATCCTCTTCTCTAGGTATCTAAAAATATAAAATAAATTATTGTTAATTATAGTCACCTAACAGTGCTGTGGAACACTAGAACTTACTCTAAGGATCCCATTTTTTATGTTGAAACTTAGGTCTCTCAAAGTCAAGATAAAAGCCTAAGAGAGAAATGCCACAGGGTTGAGTCATGTAATGCTTTCACAGTAACTGTTGCACAAACATTTTCTTGAGGCTCGTGGGTGCCACCCTGTGCTGTGTCCGGCTTACCCTAACACGGGAGTTTTACTTTTTGGAGGCAAGTGCTCTAAAAGCTTTTAAGTGCTGATGCTCACTAGTCAAGTTGTGGCTTTGGCTATGGAATTCCTTTTTTTTTTTTTTTTAAAGATGACCGGTAGGGGATCTTAACTCTTGACTTGGTGTTGTCAGCACCACACTCTCCCAAGTGAGCCACGGGCCAGCCCTGGCTCTGAGATTCCTTTGAACAGTGATTTCCCCTACTTAAGTGCACAAGGGAAATAAATGAAGAGGACTGATATGGGTTGACTGTGTCCCCCAAGTTTTATTTATTAGAAACTTAATCCTCACCATGACTCTTAAGAGAGTGGGAAACCCTATTATGGTAATTGAAGCGTGGGGCCTTGAAGAGGTGATTGGATTGTGAGGACTATGCCATTGTGAATGGATTGATCCATTCTTGCAATAGTGGGCATGGCTCAGATGGCTTTATAAGGAGAGTGAGAAGCTTAGGCCTCTCTCTTGTTCCTGTCATTCTCACAATGTGACACCCTGCATCACTGTAGAGTCACTACCAAAGAAGGACCTCACCAGATGTGTTTCCCGGACTGTGGGCTTCCCAGCCTACAAACTGTAAGAAATAAATTTCATTTCTTTATACATTACCCAGTTTCAGGTATTCTGTCACAAGCAACAGACATGGACTAATACAAGGACAGAACACAAAATCCCTGCAAACTTCCATAAGCTGAGTTCACACCCCTTGTAGCAATTGCCATGTACTGCCAGTTTCTGTCTGACCCAGTCAGACACCTGAGGCCCCCCTGCAGGACCCAGACCTGTTTCTGCTGTGCCTTCCACTCTTGCCAGGGACTCATCAACCCCTGCAATCCCCCAAAGGCCACATGCTCTCTCACAGCACAAGCTAACTCCAGATTGGAAAGAAAAAAGATCAGGGGCTCAATGCAAATAAGAAGAGTCTGACCGGAGGGGACCTAACAACCCTCAGGGCTCTGTGGGGAACAGGGGATCTCAAGAGGGGCCAACTCTCCTGTGTTGTTTTCCTTGTGGGGTCTCAAAGTGCTCAGCAGTGTCCTTCACATCCCTTTGTCGGTGGCCAGAACCGTCAAAGACAAAATAACAAGTTTAGTTGTAGATCTAATTGGCTTTTGTTTGTGATTCATGAATGGGGCAGCCTCTGTTCTACAAACTAGAATGAGAGTGCCCACTGGGCGATAATGGAACAGCAGGTCGGGAACAAGGGAACAGAAAAGTAGAAAAAAAGCTGATTAGCTAACATCAGGTTACTTCAGTTTCCTTTTCTGTAAGGGCTAAAGCAGAGGGGACTTCTTATCGTACTGCCTCAGGTAGACTGGAATCTCCAATTTTTAGGAAAAACTGGTCTTTTTTAGGATCTATCTGCTTCCTTAAAGTTTCGGTTTGACTATATGGCATTTAGCAAGAGTAACTCCAGTTTGGTTTGGTCTGGTCTGTGCAGGCCTAGTGCAGAAGCTCAGTTCAAAATAATGGCCTCCCATAATTTTTGTTTAACAATGTTTTAGACTTCTCTGGCCCTATAGTCTCTGCCAAGAGTACTCAGCTCTGCTACTGTAGCAACAAAGTAGCCATAGATCATCTGTAAATGAATGAACATGACAACGTTACAATAAAACTTTATTTACAGAAACAGGCAGAGGGCTAGCCTGTGGGTGGAAGTTCACAGATCCCTTCTCTAGTCATCCTGGAGAGGAAAGGACATGGGAGTGAGGACAGTGTAATGGGGGACAGGGCTGCCTACAGGAATGTGGAAATGGCACAGACACGGAAGAGGACAACGAAGGTGGGGAACAGAGCTGGAGACCCAGAATGCTGATGCAGGACCCTAGGTGTTTCCTCTCTCTCTCCACAACCTTCACTCTTGGCCTCTCCCATCAGTTTTAGGACTCCTCCTCATCTGAGGGGACTGAGGCACCCTATCTGGCTCCCCAGTTCTCACTGAAAACCCCAAAGTGAGTGTTCCAGCCTCTGACCCTCAGGGTCACCCTTGAAGGCAACACAGCCAGGCAGGGGCCTTTGCTCCCTGCCCCTCCCCACTCTGGTTCTGGTCCCAGTCCAGAGTTGACCTCTCAGCCCAGAAGGGCCTGTCCAGAAAGGTCTTGCCATCCTCTACTCAGGAAGCTCCTGCAGGCTGGAGGGCAGCCTTCCCTCTGCCGCCTCCTGTGTTTTCTTTCTCATAGGCACAGCAGCTCTCCCAAGTGGGCCCCATGGGCCAGTCTGGCTTCTCACACACAGAGGAGCTGGGCCAGTGAGTGGTGGCGGCCCCCATGGCTGGGCTCCAGAGAGCCTGAGCTGCCGTCCAGGGCACCCGCTGGGCAGGTGGTTGCACGGCCTGAGGTCAGTTCCTGAAAGGAGCCTTTTCCATTGG
Organism: Cynocephalus volans; assembly: GCF_027409185.1. Lineage (NCBI taxonomy): Eukaryota > Metazoa > Chordata > Mammalia > Dermoptera > Cynocephalidae > Cynocephalus > Cynocephalus volans. The sequence continues at coordinate 59,876,114 of NC_084460.1, read as the reverse complement.
TAAAATGGGGTGAGGGGTCTGCCTCCCAGGGACGAGCAGATGAATATTGGAAGCTCCCAGCAGAGCCTAAAAATTAGGAGGGGGTGGGGTGGGGGCCCAGCAAGGCTGGTGAATGAAGGAGGGCAGAGGGGTGGGGAGGCTGCAGATGAGGAGGGCTTCCTCCTGGGGGCCGTTTATTCTGGGTGTGACCCTGTCCTCACAGGGAGCGACCCTCTGAAGGTCACACGTGGAGAGTACCAGGGAGACCTAACCCTTTCACCTGTCAGTAACAGTGAAAACTCCAGGTCAGAAAGGGCTACATGGCCCAGGGAGCCCAAACCCTGGTGGGGCTGGCCACCAGGCTCTGCGTCGCGCCTCTGGGTGTGGGAGCAAGAGTCTAACTTCCTAAACTAGTTTTCTATATTTCCCAAGTTGTCTAAGGTAGCCATGTATTAACTTTACAATCAGAAAAGGATGTTACTGTAATCAAGTTAATCGGACCACACGACAAAAACAAAAGGACCAGACCCCAGAAGGCTGCTCGGAAGAGGGTTGAGATGAAAGGAAAAGAACGGAGCTCGGGAAGGACAGACGCCCGCTCTGGGCCCCGCCCGGGGGCGATGCCGCGGGGGCCACCGTCAGTGCGCTCACCGCTGGGGGCGCGCCTATGTCCCTGCCCACCTCCTGCACCGAGCCCAGCGCCCTTGCCGAAATCGCCACTTGGCAACTTCTTCCTCGGCCTCTTCCTCCTGCCCCCACCCCCAACCGCTTCCTCTAAATCTCCCTTGTTAATCACAGTACAAGGCGGACGCATTATTTTACCCCAAGAGTTTCCAAATGTGGGAACTCCACAGCCCCAAATCCTTTGCATCTGAACTTCCTGTAGCACCCCGGGCGGGGACGGGCGGAGACCTGCCATCCCGGGATCGTTGAGCGCAGAGGCACCCAGGTGGTGGCGGAGAGGCGGCTGCGCTGCCCCAGGAACCAAGTGGGAGGCCTGGGAGCCCAATTCCCAGAAATTCATGCAGTTCCGGAGATGCTCTGACGACCAACAGCACTGCAGAAACCCAAATGGTCATTTTAGGCCCAGACGTGCCTTAACAAAAGCAGAGGCCCCAAGTCACTGGGGCAGAGGCGACCCCCAATCCAGCTGTCCCCTCTGGGCCCAGCATGCCAGGTCTCTGCCCGGCCAGGCCTGGGGACGCCAGGAACGAGTCGCCTCCGTTGGGCAGTGTGACTGGAAGGCGGCCGCACTCAGGTGCCGCTGTGTCCTCCTGGCACAGGTGACCCCCGTTCCCGGTGCGCAGCCCCTCACCTTCTCCACACACCGGGCTTCGGGGAACTGCCCGGACGAACTGGGGCATCCCTTGTAGAACCAGGCCTGGCGGAGGCTGGGCGGCGGGATTTCGTGCCTGCCTCAGTCTCCCAATCTGTGCCTCAGTCTCCCAAACCGAAGCCCTGCGGGTGGAGTCCACTGAGGCAGGAGGCTGCGGCAGGAGGCTGCGGCAGGTCTCCGGGCATGCCCAGGAGCGGTGCGCCTCCTTTCCAGAGCCCCTTCCTTGGACACCAGGGTGTGGGTCCCAAGACGCGGGGAGAGGGGGAAGCCGCCCCTCCCCATTGCCCAGAGCTGCGGGGCGACTCAGCAAGGGCTGGCGTTGGACTCAGGATTTTGGCTGAAGGACACGGGCTGAAGCTGGTGTGCCCGACCTCCGCCTGCCATGGGGCGCCCTGCCCCGTGCGGGCTCTGACACCGCCATACCCTGACACTCCGACACTGGAGTCGGCTCCGGGACCTCCCTACCCGCTTCAGGGCCTGGAATCTACTGAGCACGGCTGCGAGCAGGCGCTTCCTGGAGCTTCGCCTGCGCTCCTCCAACAACCTCCATGGAAGCCCCATTGTAGATATGGGGAAACTGAGGCTCAGGAAGTTCAGACCCTGCCCACGCCACCGGCGGTGCGAGGTAGAGCAGGGATCCTCCAAGCCCGGCAGCCTCCCTGGGGCGGGGAGGGGAGCCTCCTTCCAGGGAAAGGCGGGGCGCGGAGACTCAGGCCAGGCAGGGGCAGGCGGAGGGTGGCTGGCGGGAGACGGGCGACAGCACGCAGCCTGGCGGGGCTGAGGAGGGTGGAGGGAGGCCTGTCTGGAGCCGCATCCACCCGGATGCGCCCGGCGGGCTGGTGGCGACCCTGTGACCACCCATGAAGGAAGTCCCAGACCCGGGCACACGGACGGGGCGCTCGCCCAGGGCCAGGTGGGGCCGGGATTGCCTCGGCGGCGTCCCCGCCGCGACTAGCTGCGGGAGAGACGAAAGGCAGGAGTGGAGCGCATGTCCGCGGGTCGCCGTCCGCTCCAACCGCGGCCTCGCGGGCTTGGGACGGGCGGCCGCAGCGGTGACAAGGGCCCTGAGGGGCCGAGCGAGCCAGCGACAGCGGCCCGGCGGGCTGAGTGCCGCCCGCGCTCTCCCAGGAGAGATCCCTCACCACTGCGGCAGGACCCCTGGCGCAGGACGCGGAGGTCCCCGGAGCACGCGGCTCGTGCCGCCCCGGCGACGCTGCTCACGGCCCCGCACGCCCGCCGGGAAGCCCAGAAGTCACGCGGGGCGCCCAGCCGGGCCGCGCAGGAGACGAGCGCCCTCTGGTGACACGAGAACGAGTCACAGGAAGAATCCAGAGAATTAACTGGCGCCACCCGCGCAGGCTCCGGAATCGCGCTGGGGCCGGGTGCAGGGACCGCCAAGGCCGAGGTCCCGGCCACGCGCAGTCACGGTCGCAGGGAGGCAGACGACACCAGCGGACCGTCCAGAGGACAGGACTCGGACGCAGCCGGGGGCTGGGAGGAAGGATCGGCGAGGGAGGGCGCCTGTGGCCGGCACGAGTGGTCGGAGGCGCCTCCGGGAAGATAAGCGCTGAGGGAGCAGAGGGGCTCCCCTCGAACGCGTGTGGGGAAGGGGCTGTGCGGAGCAGGGGATAGGGGACCAGGGGGGAGGCTGGGGGAGAGGGGGCGGAGCCCATGTGGGGGCGGGGCCTGGGGGCAGCTAAGGGGACCAGCCCGGTTGGGTTGGATGTGATAGGGAGGTTTTCGCTCGGGCCACTGCGCGGGGACCGGTACCTTTATTCTGGAGGAGACATACTGCTGGGGGCGGGTGGGGACCAGGAATTCCATTTCCGGATTTCCAGAAGTATCAGGTGGAGGCAGAGAGAGGTCGGGCTGCAGATGACAATGTCAGAGTGGCAGAGTGCGGGGTGGAACGTGTGGGGAGGAGGAGGTCACTGAGGGGACAATGGGACAGACAAGGGGGCCCAGGATTCTCAGTACTCATAACAGATGCGTTTGGCAGTGGTCACTGTCGTTTTTCCTTTTGATGAGCAAACATGGACCGCAAGAGGAGGCAAAAAGCAACCCAAGGTCAAGGCTGTCCTGCACGACCCCTGGGGGCTGGCCACCTGCTGCCGTGACTGCTGGGGCAGGCCGAGGAGCATGTCCTCAGGCCAGGGGCAGAGCCGGTCTCCCTGCGGCAGACGCAGGCACCCCAGAGAGCCCTGAAATATGGCGCATACAAGCGGGTTACAGCAGATCAGCCCCAGTGATGCCAGAACAGAGCTGCTTCCCGAATCATCCGGGCATCTCAGTCCAGGCTGTGTGAGGGGGACGTTCCTAACGCCCAGCAAAGTGTTATCTGTGTGCCGTGCATGGTCACCAATGCAGCGGTGGCTACCTCTGCGTTCTCTCATATCATGCACCACTCTCTGTCCTCGAGATTCCCTCACAGCATCTCATGACACCCCTTTAAATAAATACCACAGGATAAGTGGGGACATAATGGAGGGTGGGGACATAATGGAGGGTGGGGACAGCCTTCCCCATGCTCCAGAAAGCTCACTCCTTCCAGAAGTTCTGCCAGCCTTGCTCAGAGCCCCGGCAAGGGGTTCTGGAAGTTTCCAGAGGTGGGGGACCACTGCTGCTTCCTCTCAGGATGAACTGGGCTCCCGAGGCCCCCAGCCCCGGTATCCTCACAATTGGACAGGCGTTGGTGGCCAGGCGGTTGTACATAGTGGGGTGCCGAGCCCAAGAGCTGGCTCCTGGGGTTTTCCTCCAGGGATGTTTCAATCTGGCCTCGGTTTTCCTCTCACTCCTAGTTGGTTTCCACGGCCCAGGTTGGGTCAAACTCCCACCCCCATGCACCAGTGGTTAAGCATAGGAGTAGGCTGGACCCAGGCACAAGAAACTCAATTGCCAGGGGCCCCTCCCTCAGGTGGGGCCATCCCCAGGGAAGAGGGCTGCAGACACCCCCAAAGCTGCCCTTGCAGCAAGAACTGGTGGCCCTAGGGCTGGCCCGTGGCTCACTCGGGAGAGTGTGGTGCTAATAACACCAAGGCCATGGGTTCAGATCCTATATAGGGATGGCCAGTTGGCTCACTGGCTGAGCGTGGTGTTCACAACACCAAGCCAGGGGTTGAGATTCCCTTACTGGTCATCTTTAAAAAAAAAAAAAAAAAAAAGAACTGGTGGCCCTGACAGCGGTGGCCAGCACTCCGCCTGGGGGAGCCCAGCTGGGGGGCCACCCCACCCCTCTTCTCCCCGATCTCTCCTCTTCAGCGACAGGAAGTCACTGAGTTTTCTTGAGACAAACCATGGACTGAATCTTCAAAGGACAACTGTCTGTAGGGCCAGTTCAGGCCACACTATCAAAGATAAATGAAGCCAGACATTAGTTAAAGCAGTGAAAACAGATTTTATTCAGTAACTGCTGCAGTTGGGGAAAGGGCACTCTAAAGGAGGGTATGGTATTGGGAGGGGAAAGGGCTCAAGTGAAGAATGACAGAGGCTTGGTCAGTAAATGCCATTATGCCAGCTGTGTCTGCTAGCTGGCAACTGTCCAAGCCAGGATTCTACCCTCCCATGAGACTGGGAGATAGGGGCCCACCTTTCCTGAGGATCCCATTTCAAAGGCATGGCTCCTGGGTCCTGGAGAAAGACACTCGAGGATTACAGGAGGTGCAAAGACATCTCAAAGGACAGGAGAAGGAGTCACAGCTGCAGGCCCTTCCAGTAAATGCTCTGAGAGGGAGGTCAGAGGCCTATGTCAGTAAACTACCGCCTTTCAGAGGACTGGGTAACAGGCATTCTACCTGGATCCTGGAGAAGGTGGACCTTGAGTGGACAGTCCCTGGGTCATGCTCACATCCTGGGTGCCATCTCTGAGGGAGCACCAGGGTGGGAGAGGGCTGAGCGCTCAGTCCCACCTGCAGACAGAGACTGGGGACCCCATGGGCTTGTGAAACCCTGACTGCAGGCCCTGAACACAGGGGCTCTGATATAGCAGGTCTAGGTAGGGCCTGAGAATTTGCTCTCCAACAAGGTCCCAGGTCAGAGATGCAGATGGGGCTGCTGCTGCCCAGGGAGCATGCTTGTGTCCCACTGCTTTGGACTACCTCCTCATGCTTGGCCTGGTGGGTACTGAGGACTTAGGCTGGGAGCAGGACAGAGGTGTGCTCAGGGGCAGGCTGTTTGCCCTTTATCCAGTGGAGGCATTACCACCAAACTCACAGGCTTACTGAGAGCATGAATGACATACACTGTGGAAACCTTCCTAGCATGGCACACAGCAGGCAGCTGGCATTGTTATCCACACCCAGCACCTCCTTTAGAAAACCTTCACCAGGTGTGTCAGGAGCTGGGCTTCCACTGGGGAGGCCCAAATGAAAAGCCCTCATCTTTGTCCTCCAGGAGAGAGGAAATCCAGCCATTACAATTCCAGTGACAAGAACTATGCATGCTGTGGCATCCCCTGTGCCTGCAGAGTTCCAAGCCCAGCACTGGCTCTGCAAGGATCCTGCACACTCATGCATGCCCTGGACCTTGAGACATCTGCGTACCCCCTGAACGTGCATACCAGGCGGCCTTCCTCCTGAGGGCCATAGTGCTCCACAGGCACCAGTGATCCCCTCAGTCCTCGTCCATCACTGGCTTCAGCTGGGTCAGAACAGTACCACATGGTCTGGCTCTGGGCAGCCTTGAGCCCCACAGGTCTGCAGGGACCTCACTTGACACCCCTCTCCCTGCATCCCAAGGCTTTACGTACTGATCAGAAAGAGGCATCAGAATATCAAATGTGAGCGTGATTTACCACATGCCAGCTCCAGACCCTGGGGGCAGAGTGGAGACTCGGCGTCCCAATGGAGTAAGAGGCATCTTTTGCTGCTCAGGTGTGTGGAGACACACAGGGGGCTAGGGCTGGTAATCTCTGTCATCTCTTGGCCCACAGGGTCCTCACACAGAAGCCACATTGGCCCTGGTGGGCGCTGCCCAGGACCACGGCTTCAGCTGCCCCTGAGCACCCCATAAAGCCTCATGTTAAGTCCAGCCATCCCAGACATGTCCCCACATTGGGTAGAAACCACGCCTCCATAGCAGCTGCTCTCGAAGGTGCTGCCAGTCCCTTCAAGGGGCTCACAGGGCTCCTCATGAATTCGGGTTGTGTCACATAACCAACAGCTGCCTTCAGTCATATTGTCCCAAACATGGCCTCCTGGTGCCATTTCTGGGTATGACAGTACTCGAGACCAGCAGTTCTGAACTTCATATATCTATATCTATATCTATCTATCTATCTATCTATCTATCTATCTATCATCTATCTATCTATCTATCTATCTATCTATCTATCTCTATATATCTATATCTCAATTGCCAGACATTTAACTGTCTCTTTCCTGAAACTTCTCCTTAGAAAGCTTCTGTTTGTATGTACAAGGAGGACACTTATGCCAGTATGTCTGTTACAGCAGAAGACTGAGGACAAGAAATGTGGGCACTAATGGATCCACGGCCACATCAACAGATGGTAGTGAGAGCCAGAGGGAGTGGGGGGCAAACTGCAAGGTTGTTACTGCACATAAGAAGCCAGGCTCAGAGCAGTGCAGAGAGACACATCTGCTTGGTGTGACTAAAAGCATCCGTGAAAAATAAATTTCCATAGATAAAACTCTGTTAGTATAGAAGTTTCTAGAAAGTCAATAGGAAACTGGTAATCACAGTTATGACTGGGGAGAGAACTAGTATCTAGGGGCAGGGATGGAAGGAAGACTTTTCACTGTATACATCCTTTTCATATTACTTTAAAATTTTTAAAAATTAATTACTTTGCTAGTTAACACAGTTCCTTGTGTGTGAGGGCTTCTCTGCAATGGCCTTCTGCAGCTCCACCCCTCCTCTAGGGATGAGTATCTTTGTCTCTGTCTGAGCTTGTTTAGTGCTACTGTAACAGAACTACACAGACTGCACAGTTTGTGATGAACAGAGATCTGTTGGCTCATGGTTCTGGAAGCTGGGAAGGCCAAGATGGAGAAGCTGGCATCTGGCGAGGGCCTTCTTGATGCGTCATCCCGTGACAGAGGGTGAGAGAGAGGGAAGGGAGACAAACTAGTCCTTTTATAAGGAACTCCCTCCCCCAATAATCAACCCACTCCCGAGGTGATGGCACTGATCTATTCATGAGGGCAGGTGCCTCATGGCATAACCACCTCTTAAAGGTCCCACTTATTAACACTGTCAATGGCAACTAAATTGCAACCTGAGTTTGGGAGGGGGTGAACATTGAAACCTCAGCAGTCCCAAATACTGGGTGGACTGTGGAAGAGGAGGCTGGTTTTTAAAGAATATGGTCTTTAGAAATAGGCACAATCTCATGAAGTAAACTCAGATTGGTATGGTTATTAAGAGGGAAAGCAATTCGGGTTGCAGAAGCAAACATTCACCTACATCCAAGGCACACACAGATGAGTGCTTTTACCTCCAGAATCAAGTGGGCTGATGCTGAAAGAATTCAACACACACCAGACTCTTGGCTCCATACTCTGTATTTTCCATCTGTGGAGTCTTCATGGCCACTGCATTCCTGGATAGAGTAGTTGAGAACAAGTCTAGGGGAAGAGGGAAAAATAGGACTTGTGAATACCCAATAAAGCCTTGAGTATATAAGTGGATACAAATTCAAGTGAGTGCCAGCCTTGAATAAATCATAGAGTCTAACACCTTGGGCTGTGAGCAGTCTATGTGGTCACCTGTCCCGGCTGGATGAGTACCTCTGTCTTTCCTGAGGGGAGCCTAGCTCTGCCCAGGATCTACTATTCCTCTTCAAAGTCTATTTTGTGTGGGTGGGTTTTCACTGTGGATCCTGGAAGGGGTGACTCTTGGAGGGGAGTGCTGGCTCATGAGGCCCTTCCCACTGTTGAGAAGAAGGGTAGAGGTGTGGCTGCTGAGTCTGGACTCAGTAGCCTTCTTTTGTGGCCTCCAACCGTAGCCTGTTTTGTTCAAAATTTTGTTCTAGATATGTCATCTGTTAAAAGTTTTACTGAAAAGGAAGTTAAAGATAAAGAGACTTTATTTCAGTGCAGTTTGCAAATCGGGGAGGTACAGCCTTTAGTACAAAATGAAAGTGTGTTCCACCAGAACAAAGAGGGATTGCCCTCTATGTGAGAAATACCCTTACCTGTCCAATGCCAAAGGAAGGACGTGGAGACACAAGGTACAGCAAAGTGGGACTTTAATTACAGCCTTATAAGGTTCGGGTGTCTGAAGGGCAGGCACATAGAAAAGGGCTATAGCAAGCAATTTATTCCCCAGTACTCAAGTCCCTCCTCCCACTTCCTCATTAGCTGAGTACTATGGGATGCACGATCTTCCCCAAGACGGTTAAAATTTCTTACCCCCTTGCAAGGAATTCCTTTGTCTGGGAGGCGGAGAAAAAGTCCAGCTAAAGCCCTGTGAAGGGAGAAACACCAGGGAATGACGAAAACAATGGGGGCTAGTAACTAATTACCATCTCAAGGAGAGCTCTATCTGTTCAGAGACCCTCCAGGAATGGGCTGGACCAGTCAGACCACTTTTGGGCTGGGCATGAATCCCTCAGATAAGTCATTTCTGAAAATGGATCACTTAGATTACTTTCTTACACTCTATAACAAGAGTTCTCGCACAGTTTCCCACTCTGGCCCTCTGTGCACATGAGGGATTCAAGCTTGTCCAGTCCTGATCGGTTTGGCCTGATGTGTAAAACAAAGATTCTGGCCTGCCAGTTCTGGCCAGTTAACACTTGACAGGTTACAGTCCACTGGTTTTGGGGGTGAAATGGGGCTCCCGCGCAGTAGTTGATTCTGGCAGCATAAACAGGGCCAGACAGCCACGAAACCCTTAAAGTCCAACTACTGCTCACCCTGGGATCTCTCGGTTTTGCTTTTTTGTTTTTTTCCAGAAGACACAGGGTTTATGTGTAACCTGGACTCAGCAAATCCTGCTCGGCTCCATTCGGAATTCAGACCCCCTTGGCCGCTCGGGATCCTTCTCCAAAGACCGGCTCTTTCAGGGTCCACACAGCTTTGCGTCCGCTGAGGAGGAGACCGCGTCTCCGCCTGTCCCTAACGCTCCCGCGGCGTTGCGTGCACGGGGCGGCAGCGGGTCCGAGAGCAGCCTCGCTTCCGCTCTGAACGGGCGGTAGCACCCGACCCAGGAGCGCTGCCTCGGTCCTCACGTCTGCAGCAGAACATCCGGTCTCCAGGACGCGCAGCCTCTGACCCGTGCGACCTCTCCCCCCACCCCCTCCCCGTGCAGTCGGCATGCCCTTCCGGGCACTTCCGGCGCCGCGCGGCCTGCGGAACGCGGGTTGCGCCGCCGCGGCTCCTGTTTCTGGCGGATACCCGAGCGCAGGATCAGCTTCCGGGAAGTCTCCGCCCGGGAAAATGGGGAAAGTGAGGGGGCTGCGGGCGCGGGTGCACCAGGCTGCTGTAAGGCTGCAGGGGGAAGCGGCTCCCGGCCCCGCGCCCCCCGCTCAGGAGACGGCCCCTCCTCAGGGCTCGGCCGGCGGAGCCGGACGGAAGGTAAAGTCGGGGCGGCGCGGGCCGGGGGCGCCGCAGGTCCGGGGTCGGGCCGCCGCATGGGTCCCGGGCCGCGCGAGCTCTGCTGGAGACCGGCGGAGGATCGGGGTAGCGGCGGGGCGCCGCCCGGGGAGGGCTCCGCGATCCCGGCCCGCCTCGGCCTTTGCCGGTGTTTGCTGTGCGACCGACGCGCCTTCTGGGTTCCCGAAGTGTCGCGGATCCTGAGGCTTCGCTCCCGGGCGCGACGGCCCTGGGGGGCTGATAACACCACCCCCCGTGCCGTGGGAGAGAGAGACCGGGAACCTCCCGGCACAGTCTGGAAGTGCCGCGCGGGTGTGGCAAAGTTTCCTTAAAATGGTGTTGAGCTTGGGGATGGAAAACAAGTTCTCAGGGTTAAAGAAAAAGAGCAAGCTGAAAAGAAACCCTGTACCCATTAACAGTCATGTCCCTGTCCCCTCATCCCACCCAACCCTCAGCAACCACTAATCTGCTTTCTGTCTTTATTCTAGACATTTTGTGAATGGAGTCCTGTAGATTGTGGCCTTTCGTGTTTGGCTTCTTGTACTTGAGATGATATTTTCAAGGTCCATCCAGGTTGTGGCATAGTATCAGTACTTTCTGTGGCTGAATAATATTCCATTGTATGAATAGGCCACGTTTTATTTAAACAGGTGCTGATCCTTGAGCTGCCCTGGAATCTTTTCCTGGTGTCTGTGACCAAGGGGCTTGCTGGGAACAGCAGAGAAGACGTTGGCCCTTGGGGGCCATGGCCTTGGATCAGTAATGCTAGTAAAAACAGCTGTGTTTGTTAAGCATTTACTGTGTGCCAGGCACTTTACATCTTCACAGCAGCCCTAACCCTCATTTTGTAGGCGACGAATCTGAGAGTTCAGTACATCACCAAGGACACTCAGCTACTGAGTGGAGGAGCTGGTATTTGAATCCAGAACCTGACTCCAGAGTCTTGGCTTTAAACAACAACAACCCAGAAAACTCTGTCTTTATTAAAGTGTAGTTCACACGTCATAAAATTCACCCATTTATAGTGTACAATTCAAAATTTTTTAGTATATTACCAGAGTTGTGCATTCATCACTACAAACTTCAGAATGTTTTCATCACTCCAAGAATAAATCCCCATCAGTCATTCTAACAACCACTAATGTACTTTCTGTCTCTATGGATTTGCCAGTTCTGCACGTTTCATATAAATGGAGTAATACAATATGTGGCCTTCTGTGTCTGGCTTCTATCACTTTGCATGTTTTCAAGGTTCATCGTAGTAGCTTTTTTTTTTTTTTTTTTTTTTTGGTAGCATTGATTTCTTCATCCTTTTTATGGCTGAATAATGTTTCTTTGTATGGCTGTACTATACCACACCACACTTTGTTTATCCATTCGTAAGTTGATGGTATTTTGGTGGTTTCTACTTTTTGGCTGCCATGAATAATACTGCTATGAACATTTGTGTATAGATTTTTCTGTGGAACTATGGAGTGGAATTGCTGGGTCATATGGTAACTGTTTAGCTTTTCTGAGGAACTGCCAGACTGTTTTCCACAGTGGTTGCTGCTTTTTACATCCCCACCAGCAGTGTATGAGGGTTTCAATTTCTCCACATCCTCACCAACACTTATTATCTGTCTTTTTTGATTCTGGCTATCTTAGTGGATATAAGGCTCTATCTTGTTGTCATTTTGATTTGCATTTCTCTAAGGGCTAATGATGTTGAACATCTTTTTGTGAGCTTGTTGGATATTTGTGTGTCTTTGAATGTCTTTGAATTCAAGTCCTTTCCCCATCTTTAAATTGTGTTGTCTTTTTCTTTTGAATTATAAGAGTTCTTTATATACTCGGGGTACTGAACTCTTATCAGGTATATATGGTTTGCAGGGTTTTTTTCCGATCTTGTGGGTTGTCTTTTCACTCTGTTGATACTGTTCTTGGAAGAACAGAAGTGTCTAATTTTGATGAAGTCCAATTTATCTTTTTTCTTCTCTTGCTTGTGCTTTTGTTGTCACATCTAAGAAACTGTTGCTTAATCCAAGGTCACGAAGATTTACATCTGTGTTCTGATAATTTTGTAGTTCTCCTGTTATATTTTTACATCTTTGATCCATTTTGAGTTGATTTTTATGCATTGTGTGAGGTAGGGGTCTGTCTTCATTCTTTTGAGTGTGGATATCCAGTTGTTCCAGCACCATTTGCTGCAAAGACCCCATTGAACAATCTTGTCACCTTGTCAAAAATCAGTTCACCATAAACATATGGGTTTATTTCTGGACTCTCAATTCTGTTCCATGTTCTTTAATGCTGTCATTATGCCAATACCACATAGTCTAGATTACTGTAGCTTTGCAGTAAGTTTTAAAATCCAGAAATGTAGATCTTCAAACATTGTTTTTCTTTTTCAAGATTATTGTGGCAATTCTGGGTCTCTTCCATTTCCATATGAATTTTAGGATGAACTTTTCAATTTCTGTGAAAAAGGCAGCTGGGATAGAGATTGTATCTAATACTCATATCAACTTGGGAATTACTGCCATCGTAACAATATTAAGCCTTTCAGTCCATGAACACAAGATGTCTTACCATTAATTTGTGTCTTTAATTTCTTTAAACAATGTTTTGTAGTCTTTAGTGTACAATTCTTGCACTTTTTAATATTACTTATTTTCCTATTTTATTACCTTTTGGGGGGAGGGGACAGCTGGCCAGTACAGGGATTGAACCCTGGATCTTATTTTATTACTTTTGGCGCTATTGTAAATGGAATTGTTTCCTTAATTTTATTTTTGGATTATTTATCACTTGTACAGAAAGAAGTATGATTGATGTTTGTATATTGATCCTGTATCCTGAAACCTTGCTGAACTTATTAGGTTTTGTGGATTCCTTAGGGTTTTCTGTGTATGGGATGATATCACCTGATAGTTTTACTTTTTCCTTTCCAATACGGACACCTTTTATTTCTTTTACTTGCTTAATTGCTCTGGCTAGAACCCTCACAGCAATGTTAAATAGAAATTGCCAGAGTAGACATCCTTATCTTGTTCCTGATCTTAGGGACAAGCATCCAGTCTTTCACCATTAAGTGTGATGTTTTCTGTGGGTTTTTCGTGTGTTTCCTTTAGCAGTTGATCTCGGACTTGCAGTATATATCAAAACTTACTTCCAGTTTATACTGACTTAATTACAGTGAAATGTAGAGTTGTATATAGCTCTGTTCTTTTATACTCCTCTGTTGTGCTAGTTTTGTTATATAAGATGTGTCTGTATATGATGCAAACCCAGCCATAAGTTGTTATAATTATTCTTTATAATTATCTACATATTTACCATTTCCAGTGTTCTTTGTTTTGTTTTTGTGGATTCGAATTACTGTCTGGTATCATTTGCTTTCAGCCTAAAAAACTTCCTCAGCATTTTTTATAAGGCAAGTCTATAAGGAAAAGATTCTCTCAGCTTTGCTTTATCTGGGAATGTCTTCATTTTTCAAAAATAGCTTTGCTGGTTATAAGATTTTTGTTTGTGTTGTGCTGATAACACCAAGGTCCAGGGTTTGATCCCTGCACTGGCTAGCGCCCCCCGCCAAGGTTCTCTGTTGACTGCTTTTACTCTTTCAGCACTTCGAATATTCTATGCCACTGCCTTCAGGCCTCTGTTGTTTCTGATGAGAAGTCAGCTGTTAGTTTTATTGGTGTTCCCTTGTATCTGATGAGTCCTTTTTTTTTTTTTTAAACTACTTTCAAGATTTTCTCTTTGCCTTTAAATGTTTTGACTGTGATGTGTCCTGGTGTAGATCTCTTTGCATATATTATGTTTGAAGTTTGTTTATCCTACTTGGAGTTTGTTGAGCTTCTTGCATGTGTAGGTTAATGTTTTTCATCAAATTTGGCAAGTTTTCGTTATTTCTTTGAATATTTTTTTCTGCCTTTCTGTCTCTTCTCTTCTGGTGCTTCCATTATATCAGTGCATATGTTGGTGTGCTTAATGGTGTCCCACATTGCTCTAAGGTGCTTTCACGTTTTTCCTGAGGTTCTGTTCATTCACTCTTTTTCTCTCTTTTCTTCAGATGGCATAATGTGTCTTTCTTCAAGTTTACCAATTCTCTCTTCTGCCAGCCCAAATCTACTTTTGAATCCCTGCAAGTGAACACTTTCATTTCTGTTACTGTACTTTTTTACTCTAGAGTTTATTTCCTTCCTTCCTTCTCTTCTCCCTCTCCTCCTCCTTCCCCACCTTCCTCCTCCTCCTCTTCAAGACTTCCCATCTCTGCACTGACACTTTGTATGATGTGACCTTGTCATCATACCTTCCTTTAGTTCTTTAGACAGGGTCTCGTTTAGATCTTTGGAAGTATTTTAAATGGCTTCTGTGAAGTCTTCATTTGCTAAGTCCAATATATGGCCACTCATAAGCATTTTCTGTTGCCTGAGTCATGCTTTCCTATTTCTTTGAATGTATCATTTTTTGTAGTTAAAATCTGGACATTTTAGGTAGTATTGTAGCCATCGGGGTTGATGTTGTTTGCTTGGTTATTTTATTTGTTTATTGATCTGGTCCCTCCCTGGCCCAAGTGCAGCCTCTGATGTCCCTCCTCGTTGTTTTTTTCCTGTTTTCCCCTATTAGCCTGACTGCGTGGGTCGGCTTAAGCCACTTAGTGGTCAAAGATGGTTCTTAAGCCCCTTGGGCCAATTGGTTTCTGCCCTTTACCAGTGGCTACCTCTGTAGCTTGGAGGCTACCATCACACCTCAGGGTGTTTGTGCTTTTGACCCTTGTACAGCCAATGCTAGCTACTTGGAGATTCCCTCTGCTCACTCCTGGGAGGGTGCAGCCTTGGGCATGTGTGTAGCCTTGGGCATGTGTACAGCCTTCCTGAGTGGTGGGGACTGTTTCCTGGGTCAGAGCAGCTTATTGTCGGCAGGTGTATGCTCAGAGGTTGTGCTTGTGCCATGTGCAGTGGGGCTTCCACCCTGTGCTGTGTTGGCTTGGGGGTGCTTGCTGGTGTGCTCCTGGGTGGGTGCCACCTAGAGCCCAAGTTTGACTGTGATCCCAGGAGGGCTCTTGGCCATCTCACCCCATTAGACCTCGGCACTGCTCGGCCTTAACATGTTGCTCCTAGGACCCCACAGCTTTGAGCACCTTGCCCTCTTCCTCCTTCACTACCTGGATATCCTTCCTTGCAACCAACACTCTTGGTGGGGGATCTCCACGTTCATCCCAGATGAAGTCAGTTTCCACATGCTGAGCTATGGGGCTCTTCCTCCTTATGGCCAGTTTCTCCTGGCACAAGAAATGGGGACCGCTTCAGCTTCTGTCAGATGACACCCACTCTACTAGTTGGAGCTGGGGGGTTGGGGGGCTGCCCCTAGTCGTCTTTCTTGGCTCATCTGAATCTCTGCCTTGCTAGTGAGCTGGGGTGAGGCTGATGAGGACCCAGTGATCTGACCTTCCCTGTGTGGGGTGGAGCTTCTGCCCTAGGTGGGGTTGGGGAAGTGAGCCCTGGTTCTCTGGCCTGGCCTGCGTGGGTAGAGCCTGTGCAACGTGGTGCCAGGGAGATGCAGGGGTCAGGGGAAGTGGGCAGCCTGCCCCTCCCTCCTGAAGTGGAGCCAGAGCTCTAGACTGGGGCCTGGGGAAAGGGAGTAGAGTTCCTGGGTGGTTCCTGTAATATGGGGGTGGAGAGCAGGTTGTGACACATATACCACAGACTCTTGCTGTTCATAACAAGATTTATAATTTTCTCCAGTAAAGTGGCTGTTTGTTGGGGAGACGTTTTGTCACTGCCTTGCTACCAGTCCCACCATCAGCTTCCGCACAGCCCTAATTTTTAATCTTGAGCTGGACAGGTTAGGTGAGATTCCAGCAGCAGGTAAAAATCCTACTGGACACAGGACCACAGCCACAATTATAGGGAAACAACACATCATGAACTAGATCAGCAAAAAAGAATAAGCATCAGGATTCGATTGCTGTGAAATCAGAAAACAGAGCGATCAGATAGAGACTAGAAGATATTAAAGATATACTGTGGTCCCTATGTATCCGAGTGGGACTGGTTCCAGGATTCCCTGTGGATACTTAAGTCCATGCTCAAGTCTCAGATGTAAAATGGTATATTTGCATATACCTGCGCACATCCTCCTGTACACTTTAAATCATCTCTAGATTACTTATAATATCTAATACAATATAAATGCTGTTTACATACTTGCTATAGTGTATTGTTTAGAGAATAATGGTAGGGAAAAAATGTCTACATGTTCAGTACAGATGCAGTGATTCTTTTTTTTTTTTGTAATATTTTCAATCAATAGTTAGTTCAATCCAGGCTGCAGAACCCATTGATACAGAGAGCTGGCTATACTAAGGAATCAAATAAGAGAAAGGAACAAAAAGCCCTGAAAAAGACTAGGTGGATTTGGAGAAAAAAGCAACAAGTAGAACTTGTATATATTATAGAGTCATTGACCTTTAACATGGAGTAGACCCAGGATTTCTAATTTCTAATCAGATAATAACATTTTAGACCTTGAAAGACATGCAAACAGTAAATATCAGCATTTTTTATGTTAAGATCCAAAAATATGGAGTAGTAAGGTAGAAAGCGCGCCATTGTGGGAAAATGTCCCAGCTACAGTGTGAAAAGGTGCCATATTTACATGCAGACTTCCACACATGATCTAGAAGGATGTATGTCCCACCCTTGTCTCCCCAGGGCTCCTCCTGGCCTGTGAGCACCCAGCTTCACTGTGCCCCTCAGCTGCCTAGGCCCAGCACCACTCCCCTGTGAGTGCTCTGATATTGTTTACTGAGTCTTGTCCCTCATGTAAACTCCCATAAGCAGGAGCTGCTACCCCAGCTGCTCTGAGGGGCCTCAGGGAGACACAGCCCAGCCCGGTACCTTCCTGGGGCTCCAGCCTATTCTGCCTGACCTCTGTCCCATCTCTTCTGGTATCCTGGAGGCAAAGTTTTACCTCTCCTGTCTTAGCATTTTTCTGTCTGGTCCTGAGATTTAAACTGACAAAAGCGTTATCAGGAGACAAGCAGACCCGCTTATATAATGTTAAGTTCTACACAACATGGGAGCCCTTGTAAGGAGATGAAGACCCACAGAAGTGGCAGAACCTAATGCAACCTAACACAAGGTGGGACAGAGAGAGGCAGTTGTAGAAAACCAAACTGCCTGGGAGGCTGCGGGAAGATGAGAGTCATTTTAACAAAGTCTGTCTGTGCAGAATTCTCTCAGCCTCTGCTTGGTGATAAGAATGTTGCTTTCCTTTCAGTGTAGGGAGGGCATCTTCCATATGGGGATTTGACCTCCTGCTTTTAGGAAGAAAAGGGGAGGGTCAGAGTGCCCTTATTGCACCTGCTGTTTTTTTTTTTTTTTTTTTTAAGTGCCTTTGACATGTTTTGGGGGGCGTGTCATGCCACCCTTCAGAAACCTCTGAGCGTTGATGTTGTGGTCCCTGCAGAGGCCGTGGAGCTTAGACCTGGGATGAGTGGGAGGGGCGTGGGAGGTGGGGTGGGGGCACCCGTCTTGTCACAGTGTGGCCACAGTGTCTTGGAGGGACAAATGTGGGTTGGGAGCTGGGAAGGAGGCTGCTGAGATGAAGCTACAGTTATGAAAAAGGAGCGTGTTGTAGAAAGAAGGAAATTGGGTTCCCCTCCCGCATGCTTCTGGGTGCTGAGACTCATTCATAATAGTTACTGATCCCTATTCTCGAGAGCCAGGAGCAGAGCCCTCCTGGTGATTTGAGTCAGGAAGGAGATTGGCCTGGGGTGCAGCGGGCCTGCCTTGGCGCTCTGGGACCCAGGCTCTGCCCTGGGAGGGGAGGGTCATGTCCCTTCATCCTCACTGGCGGGGAAGCCGTGCATCCACATCCTTGCACGTCCTCTCCCTGGTGCGCGACTGGCCTTTTGCATTTCCCTCTGAAACTGCAGAGCAAGTCTCATGCATCGTCTTTCTTTCCTTTCTGTTGGGGGCATTAGGACTGGGCTGCTATCAACACCGACATCTTTGCCAGGACGAAGATAGATCCCAGCGCCTTGGTGCAGAGGCTGGAGCTGGACGTGAGGAGTGTCACTGCCGCTGCCATCAGGAAAGGTGAGGGCCACACCGACATGGGGGTGCTCCCTTGCTGAGCTCTGAGCAGCGTGCAGGCTACCTCTGCGTTTCCTCAGGGCTTCACCTCTATGGAAAAACTTAAGAATGTTTTAGTGTAGAGAGAAACGGTGTAAAGAAACCCCGTGTGCCTGACACCTGCCCTCAGCACACTCATGCTGGATCATTTTGAAGCAAATGCATTCTTTAGGACTTTATGGCATTTCATTCATGAATTCTCTGGTATATATTTCTAAGGGCTCTTGAAGAAATAAACATAAACGTACCTGCACCACCGTAATCTCACCTGGATAAATGAGCATAACTCCTCAATGTCAAGTCAGCCCACAATGCTCCAGTTTTCATGATCCTCGCCTATGTTTTTCTGAAAACTCAGGAGTAGACAAGGCCGCCTTTGCCTCACAGCCCTCCCCACCTTTCTCCTCGATGATTCCACGACATGGAAGCAGGTCATTCTTCTGTTGCGTGTCCGGCTCTCTGGATCGCACTGGCTGTGTTCTCCTGCTACCTTTGATACATGTCTATGACCTGCTGACATTCTCAACCAGAGCTGCTTCTGTCTTTGAGCTGAGGCCTTGGGGTGGAGAGTGGCCCTGCTCCACAGGGTGCACTCTGGGAAGGGGACCATGCCTTGAAGGCTAGGTAGGGCTCACCCACCTGCCACTTTCTAGAGAGAAGTCAGTCGTAGCTACATCTCATGGCATTTTCAGCTGCGTTTGCAGCTGACCTCTTACAGTCATTGTAAGATGTGACCAAGCACTTCACTCCCAGCTCAAGCCCTCCAGGGCAGGGCCATTTGCCCCCTTCTTTTTGTAACCCTGCTGTACGGTCATGCGCACACCTTCTTAGATGGTTTTAATCCTAATGTATATTTTAATCCCTAAATTGTAGGTAGCTGTCCTTTTTGTCTTATTGCTTTGACAGTCATTCTTTTCGGTTTCATAAGACTCCATTAAATCTATGCACATAATTTTCTTTTTTTTCTTTTCTTCTTTTTTTAAAAGATGACCAGTAAGGGGATCTCAACCCTTGGCTAGGTGTTGTCAGCACCACGCTCAGCCAGTGAGCCAACCGGCCATCCCTATATAGGATCCAAACCCATGGCCTTGGTATTATCAGCACTGCACTAGCCACGGGCCGGCCCTAATGCACATAATTTTCTAAAAAAATTTTTGGTGTGTTTTGTTTTGTTTTGTTTTTGTATACAATTTTCTTAACTATTTTCTTGGGGGATAATTAAGCATTTTCCAGATTTCCATCTGCAGTTTATAAACAACTCTCAGTTTTAAGCTGTCATGATTTCAAAGGCATAGTTTATGTCTGTGGAGTTATGTCATCTCCGTAAATGCTTTGGATTTTTATGATTTCACTGGGGAGAAGTGTCCAGATCTCTATGCCGTCCTTTTAGCACTGGGTCCATCCTGCTGACTGTCTCAGGATGCATTTCCAGAGGAGAGCGCAGCGTTTGGTTTGCTGCTGGGCTGTGTCTTGCCCGAGTGCTTTGCTTTCATGACTACCTTGCAGGGACTTGCTGCTGTCAAGCGTTCTGGAGTGGGGGCTGCTCTGTACCCTGGCTGGGCGAGCTTGTGCCTTGAGACTAGAGCTACAGGAACTTCAGTTTCTTTGGTGGCTAACAGGTTCAGTTTCCTGCTTGTTCACTGATTCTCTCATGGTTTGGGTATTTGGGAGTAGTTTTGGTCACTTTTAAACTTGAATGAGTGCTTCATGTATCATAGAGGTTAGCTCTTTACTGTTTTATACAAATAACTCTTTTAAGGTTTTTAAAATTCTGTAAAGCCAAGTAAGTTAGTCCTGCGGAGAGCCAACGGCACCGCACATGTCTGCGTTGTTTAAATTTTCTCTGCTAGTGGTCATTCGAGTCAAGTCTCTTCTCTCCCAGTGGCACTCAGAACAGTATTTTTAAGGTAAACTCTCCTTTCCCCTCATTTTGAAACATGCTTTACTGTATGTCAAATTAACACAAAGTTGACTTTCATTCAGGGCCTCTCCACGTGGCCAGCTTTCTGTTCGCTTTTGATGACGGGCAGTCCTTGCTTTCTTTAAGATGTGCTCTGAAATCCCACAGGGCTCTGGCAATTCCTGCCTGTGATATTTTGAAATATGTGTTTGGTTTTCTCCCCTGTCCCTTTTCTGGCATAGAGCTCATAAAATCCTTTAGAGTTTTGTTGTATGCTAACTAGTTGACTGATGGCTGGCCGCCCTTAGGTAGCTTCAGGATGGGAGCTGGTCATGGGAAAGACCAGGGCAGAAGTAAAGGGTAGGACTTTCAGCTCCACTCCCCACCTTCCTGGGAGGGGAGAGGGGCTGAAGGTTGAGCTCATCACCAGTGGCCAATGATTTAATCAATCATACCCATGTAATGAAGCCTCCATAAAACCCCAAAAGGACTGGGTTCAGAGAGCTGCCAGATAGCTGACCACGTGGAGGTTCCTGGAAGGCAGTCTGCCCCTGGACGGCATGGAAGCTCCACGCCCCTCCCCAAAACTTCACCCTGTGCATCTCTTCATCTGTATCTTTGTAATAAATGGGTAAGTGTAACTGTTTCCCTGAGTTCTGTGAGCTGCTCTAGTGAATTAATGGAATCCAAAGAGGGGATTATGAGAACCCCAACTTGAAGCTGGTCAGTTAGAAGTTTCTGGAAGCTTGGACTTGTGACTGGCATCTGAAGTGGGGCAGTGTTGGGGACTGAGCCCTCACCCCATGGGATCCAATACTTTCTCCAGGTAGACAGTGTCAGAATTGAATTGGGGAACACCCCGCTGGTGTCCGCTGCCGAGTTGCCTGCATGGTGTGTGGGGAACACAGAGCCTCCTGTGTGCTTGTCGTGCTAAGAGGGCAGGGAAAAGACTGTTAGTCCATTCGCCGTCCCCCTCCCCTCTGCTCTGCCTTCAGGGGTGCACCCACCTGGGACAGTGTCCCTGTCTCTTTACCCATGCAACTGCTCACACGGGGCCTCCTGGTCCCAGCCTGGGGAGTCGGCAGCCAGGTGGGGGGAGCTTCTGGGCCCGCAGAGCCCTTACCTCCCTCGCTCCTCACGTGGTTCTGGCTGTTTCACAAGTTGCAGCCAAGCAGATGAAGGAATGCGGCTCTGAGCTAGTGGGGGCCACACAGCCCAGACTGATCAAGCCCTGTCAGAGCCCAGTCTGGCAGCAAGATCTGGGCTCTAGGCCACTTGGTGTGGCCCTTGGACCTGCCATCTCCTTCCAGGGGCACAAGCGGAAGTACTGCCGGGGTGGCCCTCGGAGTTGCCACCACAGTCTGGGGGCACACGTAGGGGAGTGCTCCAAGGATGTGGCTTTCAGTCCTGCGTTGGCTAAAGTGTGTCCTGTCAGTCTGAGCCATCTCTAGCGAGGTCTAGGAGCACCCTGACTCAGAGGGGGCACCTGAGGTGGGGGTCCTGCCTCTGAGCTCCAGGAGCACAGGAAGCCCCATCCTTCTCCCTTTTCTCCATAACAAGATCCTAAAGCCTACGCGGGGCCCTCTGGGGTTCCATCTGAGCTGTGCATGGCAGGTCCTTCCTGATCCTCTGGTTGGGGTCCTTGTAGCCACTAAGGCTCTATCAGGTGCCCGTGAGGTGCCAGCCCCGCAGTGTGTCAGGCTGGCCAGCAAGTGGATCTGGGCATCTGCAGTCACTTGCATGTCTGGTGCTCAGCAGGAAACATGTCACACTGCACCTTCGTGCCATGTGTTATGTGTGGAGAGAGGTCCAGGCTGCCACAGCCAGGCCAAGTGGCACTGCTACACAGGCTGAGGACGGGTGACCAGAGAGGGCCCAGGTGTCACTTCCCAGGGAGTAAATCCAGGAGGCATTTTCTTCTCTCCAGTGTCTAAGGAAGTCAGAGTACAAAGAGAACATTGTACGTCTCTGACGGCCTGGGGGGCATGGACCTGCAAGCCATGGGCCAGGGCTAGAGCTTGGCTCATGGCCTTGCGTTGTGGATTGAGCCTGGTGGCCTTGCAGTCAGCAGGGCCGTGAAGGCCTCAGCATGGAACAGGAGCCTGGGTCTGGGGCTGCAGGCAGTGGGCAGGCGGGCGGGCTGGCCGGGGTGAGCTGTTGCATGGAAGTTAAGAGCTGGCCCACAGGGCTCTGCTCCTTACCAGCCACGCTTTCTGCCAGGAACTTGCTCGCTCTTGGCCAGGGCTTCACATCTGTCGAAGGAGGTAATAAATAGTAGTATTTGTTTACCTCTTCAGTTCTTTCGTTTTTGAGCTTAATATGAGTTAGTAGATGTGAAGTGTTTGGAACGGTGCTTGGCATCAGTAAGTGCTCCATGAATGTTGTAGAGGCCACCAGCCCCTCGTCCCAATGAATGACGTTGGCCTGGCAGCAAGGCTGGGGATGGGGGGCTTTATAGTTGCCGGAGGTGGGGTCAGTACTGACTCCTTGCTCACAAGTCATGTGATGTGAGGAGTCTCCAGTCCTTGGTTCCCTCGTCCGTGGAGCCGCAACAGACACATCTCAGAGGCTGAGGGTTACCTGCACATGCAGAGAGATCCAGGCACATTTGACAAGTGCTGGTTTCTTGCTCCTTCTCTCTGAGGAGGACTCAGTGAGGAGACTGGGCCAGGTAACTCCACAGAGGAGTTTGTGGATTCTCTGTAGGACTGTTGAGCTATGGGGAAGATGTGGGTCCTATTGACCTGTCGGCCCTGGTCTGAGCTCTCTAGAGCTCCTGCTGGACCCTGGGCCTTTCCACAGCAGTGCCCTCCTTCTCCTATCTCTTCTGTCCCTTTTCGTCTGTCTCTTCCAAGCCCCTGTGGCTCAGCGGGTCCCCAGGTTCACTTGCTGCCCTCTGACCTGCCTGCCCCTTTCTTCCCTATCCAGATGCTGGGTTTGGTTTGACTGGCGTTCCGCTGCTGCCCAGCTACCCATGTGTCTCTCTCAGGAAACTCCACTTTGGCAAAGACCTAGCCTTGGCATTCCTGGGCTAAAGTGGTGTTTGTCAGTGCCCTGCTTCTTCCTTACTTGTAAGCACAAACCTCATTAATTCAGAGTAATTGTGGTGGGAAGAGACGGGCAGCCTGAACTTTAGAATATTCAAAAACTGATTTCAAATTTCAGAATCACATTACGAAAGTATAGCACAGAAATGCTTTCTTGAAAGAACTGACTTAACAATTAATTGAAAAGAATTTGAAGATCATAATGAATTGAGTCCTTTGGATAATAAATTTTAAAAATCTTTGGATATCCTTATTTGTGCATAAAAACCTTAAGTAAGGGACCAGTCACCATATCTGAACTCTCATGGACCCTGCATAGTGTGGCCCGTGTCATGGCTTCCCAGATAATGTGGGGTGTGGGGGAGTAGCCCTTAGCCTGGGGATGCCCTGCATGGCTCTGGCTGGGAGCTTGTGGCCCCTGTGGTCCCTTAGGAGTGGCCCCAGACTCCTTCCAGGTGGCCCTCTTGTGGAGTGGGAGTCTCCCACACCCCACAGTTTCTCAAGGTCCCCTGTGGGCAGCAGGTTTCTTGTGTTTGGCTCCACCATGCCCTCCCTCCTGCAACTTTCTGTTCTTGGTCTTGGTCTCTTTGGCTCCCAGTTGGCCAGCACCTGGTTCCTGGCAGGTGGCGAGGTGGACGGGTGGAGTGGGGGGCCTTGCAGCTCCCCCAGGTTTGTGCTGGGGCCTGGGGCAAGAGCAAGTCGTGGAAGAGCTGCATCCTGTGACCTGGCCACCGCTACTCAGTGACCTGCCTGGCTGTGAAGGCAAGGGCAGTAGCGGCCTCTGGGTGCCTGTCTGCCTGAATTAGTGTGACACCTACTTCCCATGTGCCTTGTCCTTGCCCTGGGCTGAGTCAGAAATAGCACTGTGCTCCATCTCTGGTCCAGTAGCTGAGGTGGCTAGAGCCAGTGTGGCCTGGAAGAGGCAGAGCCCTGCCTGGCTGTGGGCATATCACCTGCTGGTGGACAGACGCCTGCTATGGCTTCACTCCCCCCGCCCCGTGCATTCCCATCCTGCCCCCCATGTGTGTGCACCCTCCAGTGTACATGCTTCCCTCCCCCACATGCACACTTTCCCCTCCTTCCCCTGCAGCCTCAGGAAGCAATGGGCCTGTTTGTCCCTGTGGGTGCTTTGCTGGTGGCATCATTCCTGTTTCTATGCAGAGCCACATCTGCCCAAGTCCCCTCTGGCCCTTGGGTCTGCCTTCTCATTCAGGCAGGGGCTTTGCATCCTGGGAGAGAACCATGGGGAGGAGGAGACGTGTGGGTGCAGAGCTGAGGCCAGCCTGGAGCATCTGCTCTCACCCCACCCCAGCCCATGGACCCACCTGGAAAGTGGCTCACAGCTCCTCTGTCTGTTCTTTGGACAGGGGGTTGAGGGGCTCATGGCAGATCCGGGGTGAGCTCCCTGTCTCCTGTGCCCCTTCCCTGCACTTGTTGCCACCTGCCTGGGGCCACCTCATGCTGGAGCAGCCAGCCTGTTTGATCTTCCCTGGCCTTGCAGATGGCCGATTAGTGCAGCGGTTGGCCGTGTGCTAGCAGGTGGCTACGTTTGCTGGCCTTGGGCACAAAGCTGACACTTGGCATCCTGCTGTCCAGAGGAGATGATTTAAGGACCACATTTTAGAATTCTGTTTCCCACTCAGTTCTCAGACAAGCCCCTGGGGTGTCAACCCAGTGCTCTGTTCTATGGCCTGGACTGGGCAGCACTGGCCCTTGGGCCCAGACTCAAGCCCAGAGATGCAGTCAGAATAGCCTGCCATGGATTTGGGAGCCGGGGTGGGACTGGGAGCTCCTGGAGCAGAGGGTGTGAGGAAGGCACGTTGGCATCACTGGAGATGGAGCTCGGTCAGCATGCCAGATGGTGGGAGGCCACCAGGAGGCAGCAGTGGAGAGCATTGCAGGAGTGCCAGGCTGCAAGATGTGGCTGTGGTGCAGGGACTGGAGTGCTCCCAGCCTTTAGGGCGGGGCCAGCTTTCCTGGGTGGGATTGTGCCTGTTTAGACCTCGACCTTGCCCAAGCAGAGTGAGTGTTACGTGGGCATCCCCACTGGCCGAGGTGGGCGTGACCTTTGGTTCACTGTGGCTGGTTCCCTCTCTCCTGTGAGATCCACGTCCTTCTGCACTGAAGATCTGCCCAGCAGAGGGCAGCAAAGCTGTGTTTCCTTTTAGGTTGGCCCAGGCTGGAGAGATGGTCTTGGGATAGAGATGTGCAGGGGTCCTGCTCCTGCCTTGCTGAAAGGGGACCTGGAAAGTCTCAGCTCCTTGCACACAGATGGAATATGAGGGGTTTAGAGAGTTGTCTTTAGGGATGTTTTAAAAAAGATAGCCCTTAAAAGACCTTCTTCTACAGCTGTGAGGTCGGGTATGATGAAAATTATGTCGAACGTATTCTTTGCTTACCCACCCACAGATTTAAAACAAGAACAAACAAGTGTAGGTGGGTGAAGACTGCTCTATAGAAGCAAGGTTGATGATGAGACGGCCTTGGCCTTGCTTGGAGTTGCGCGTGTGCATGTGGACTCATGGCGAGGGCAGGTGTGTGTCCTTACCAGTGACGACTGTCAGCTGGGGAGGTGGGAAGCCCAGCACATTGCAGTTTCTGAGCGGCACTAGTTGTTGAGACACTAGACCCATGGGCCATCCAGGTGGATGTTTCTCTGTGGCCCCTCCATGGCATTTCTTGGTCTTGTTGTACAGCTGTGTCATGCAGAGGTGAATGTTTGTCTCAGGCCAGGCGTGTTCAGTTGTTTCCTCCTCCCATCTTGGTGGGGTGATCAGGAGCCAGTCTTCGGTTCTGTCCGCCCACTGCTTCCTCGCCGGCAGCCCAAGGCCTGAGATCAGCTCCTTCATCCATGAGAAGGGGGCAGGGGGGAGGCTGCTGTAGGAGCCCCTGAGTTTATCTTTGCAGAGCTTGGAGTGCTGAGGCTAGCCCAGGCAGGTGACAAGGTGCGGACGGCCCGTGAGGATCATGGTGATCCTGTCCTTCCCCTGTCCTGCAGCATGTGGCTGCGACTCAACACACACTCCTGGACGGCATGGCCAGCTAAACCTTCATTGAATTAAAGTTGCCTGTTGATTTTAAGGCCTTAAAAGTGGTTTAAACATGTGCCAGTGGAAGAACGTGTAGGAGAAGATTCCATGGGCTCATCCAATCCCTCCTGTGTGCTGTCTGCCTGCTCTGAATGCTCTGAGGAGGCTTGGTCCCCATTCACTCAGCTTGTGAAGAGACTGTGTCTGGGTGCCAGCCTGAGCACAGAGCAGATTCCCTGCCTGCCAGTGGCATGGAAACCTGCTGCCATGCGAGGGGCCAGCATCTCACCGTGGTGGGACATCTCCACGCACAGGGAGATGGGAGGGAGAAGGGGAGGGACAATGCCTGCTCCGGGGTCACTGCAGGATCCTGTGGGAAGCAGGAGGCAGCTGTGGATGTGGCCCTTCACCTGTCTTGTCTGTCCATTCCTGGCTCCCCAGGCACTGAGCCAGTCATCTGGATCACTACTCCGAGTCCTTGACATGTCCTGCTGCACCCTCCCTTGCCGCCCTGCCTGTGGAAGAGACTTGAACAATACAGACCAGCCTCTCCCTAAAATGACTTTTGTAAAAAATAACATTTCATAATTGAAAAAGCAGTATATGCACATTGTAGAAAAGACATAAGCAGCGTTTGAAGATAAAAACCTGAATCTGCCCCCAAAGATGCCTGCTGTGCCAGGGTCTTATGTGAGCACGTTCAGTGTGTGTGCCCACACGTGGTTTTGCAGGGTGAGCTGTGCCTGCTGGTTGCTGACCTGGTTACCACGGATGGTGCCACCTTCCCATAGCAGAAAGCAGCCGTCACCTTGGCCAGCAGGTCTTCAGAGCATCCTCGCTTCTTTTGTCTGAATAGCGCCACTGGGCACATGTGGCTGTCATGGGTGCACACAGCGACTCTGAATCTCACCAGCCCAGGCCTTCATGTGCCGACTTGCTGGGGTCACTGGGCTGTCATGTTGAAGAACGTCCAACTTGTGAGGCTTGGGTCCCCGTTTCTTCCCGTTTTCCACACAATGGCTCGAGGCCTCACTAGCCATGCAGAGGGAGAGATACCTCGTCAGAGCTCCCTGCCATTGGGTGTGATGTTTAGTAGTTTCTGGAATTATTTTCTGGATCTTTGATGTCATGGAGTTGGGCCCGGCCTGAAGGTCCTTGGGTGATTCCCGTCCACTTCCCAAGGCTGGCCCGAGCCAGCCTTCTCTCCCTGTGGGGCTGTGCCCCCAGCAATGGTCTTTTGACTAGGGGGACATTGGGGTTATGAGGTCCTCTCAGGGCCCCTGTTTGGGGTGCTGCTGCCTGGTTGTGCCTGTGTCCTGCGCATTGGACACCCTCCCGCCTGGGGAAGGAGGAGAGATGTCTGCGCATGTGGACTGCTATTTCAAAACCTGTCACTCTGGACGCAGTGGCTGGGAGCTATTTAAGGCTCTCAGCATATTTCTGCTGTGTTTGTGGAGCCCGGCGGGCGCGTCCTCCTGAGGCTGTCTGCTCCTCTCGTCATCAGCATCAGCAGCTGGGGCCGGAGGGCAGCTGCGGTTTTTCACAGGAGGGGGGAGGCCCTGGTGACGCGTGCAAGACGTGCTGCCTCATTTCTGATGCTGCAGACGCTGCTCTGGGGCTGATAGGCCCAGTGCTGAGCCTCTGGCAACCTCCCTGGCACCCTCACACACTGGTGTGTTTTTCAAACCCCACATCGAGACACCCAGCAGAGTCCATGAAATGGGCCCTCCTGGAGTGTTCAGAGGACTGGTCCAGACCCTGACCTCTCCAAGGAGGCACTGTCATTTCTAATGTGAGGGGATGGCTGAGCACTCGTCTGGCTGCAGGGGCTGTCCCTTCCCTCGCAGGCTCCTTGCTGACCTGGCCACAGTCAGGGGGCCCATGCAAGCTGAGGGTAGGACTCTTGAGCAGCAGGGGCATCAGGGCAGGTGTGAAGCAGGGCTCATTGTCCCTAGACCTGTGGCTGTGAAGCCTGTGCTGGCTGCTGCTCGGCACCAGGGTGGGCCCTTATGGTGAGGTTGGGCAGGACGTAAAGGACCTTCCACAAGAGTTCTCCTTGTGCATATGAACTGCAAAACAGCCTCCAGCACAGTTGCCTGTGTGCCCTGCCCCAAGCTGACTGGGTGACCTCAAGGAGTCTGTCTCTTGTTTGCTTGTGAATGAAACAGTGATTTGGTGCTAACTCTTCTTTTCAA
The DNA here is from genome assembly GCF_027409185.1 of Cynocephalus volans. Classification (NCBI taxonomy): domain Eukaryota; kingdom Metazoa; phylum Chordata; class Mammalia; order Dermoptera; family Cynocephalidae; genus Cynocephalus; species Cynocephalus volans. Next base: position 59,847,950 of record NC_084460.1, on the reverse strand, counting down.
GTAAGACTGGGATAGTTTGAGCAGATGTGGAGGCCACAGGCAAGGGGGGGCCACAGGAGGCGCAGCGCCTCCTCTGACCACGCAGACATGGGCATGAGGTCTGCTCTGCTGGCTGCAGAGCTGTGAGGTTGGTGGGGGCAGGGGCACGACCTCCAAGTGTCTCTCAGGCTGCAGTTGCTCTTTGCTTGGGCAGCTGTTGGTACTTATCTGTAACGCAGCTTGATATCGCCTGGCTAAGTTTACTTACACGTGCAGCCATGTCCTGTACGTATACAGAGATAGTTTTATCTTCTCCGTGTTACTGCCTCCCATGTTTTCTTGCCTTGTTGACCTGGCCACGAGCTTCGTAGAATGGCGAGGAGTAGCACTCATGTCTTCCTTGTCCCGCAGCCCACACCGCTCCTCATCATCCATGCTGCCTGCGGGACATTGTGCTGGTGCACCTTGGCACGCTGTGTTGGCATCAGGACTGGGTGGGGAGTTTTATCAGAAGTCTGTCTCTGTGTCGACATCATCGTGTGGGGCTTCTGAGCCCACATTTCTTACTTGTATCATCTCTATGACCTTTTCAAGGTCCATACCTATGAGACTATGTCTCCTGGCTGTGTGGTTCATGGAGAAATGGGGCAGAGGGTGCTCAAGAGGCACCAGCACACCTTGGGTGCGAGTGCAGGCTCCTTCAGGAGGTCCTGGTCCTCTTACCTGGGGCCCCCTTCTCTCTGGCAGATGTCGAGCCCCCTGTGGGGGAGGCTTATGTTGATGGCCTCCCACCCCAAGACAGCCAGCACTTTGGGAAGCTCCAACTGTCAGGGGTGGGGGTTCGTTTCCTATAGAGGCTGCATCTGTGGCTTTGGATGGCACCCTTGGGTCCTGGGAGACGGGAGCCAGTGGGGACAAACCATTTGGCTCCATGCTCAGAACTCTTGCCCATCTGTGGCCCGTGCCACACCTCATTATCTGGAGGGTCCCCCCTTACCTGGTCCCTCCTCATGATAACCTGGAGAAGGTGATGGAGACAACTGGTCAGTGGTGGTGGGAAGGGAGGGCCCTGCAGAGGGACAGGCAGGAGTCACCCATGTTCTGCTGGAGGGGTTGGGGGCTCCCCTCCACAGGCTGCTCTCTGCAGCCCAGGGGGTGCATTGGCCTGCGCCCAGGAGGGGCTGGGCCCTCCCTGTGCCTTCCTCCTGCCTTTCCCTGGCTGCTGCTCATCCCTCATGGGGAGGAGGTGGGAGCCTGCTTCCTTCTCTTGGTCAGCGGGTTGGGGGGAGGTGGCGGCGTGGGGGTGCCTCTGAAGGAAGACAGCTCTGCCACTGCAGAACAGGAGCCTGGGCCTCCCTGGCAGCCTTCCCAGCTCTGAAAGCTGCACGTTTGGCCAAACCCCCATGTGTCTTCACATTAGAAGTCAGTCATAGGAGTTTGGAATCTGTCCTTTTGATGCAGAACGGTTTGGGGCATCTAAGAATTTGTTATGGGAGAGAAGCTTTTCATCCACAGAAATGACGCTCTTAGCAGTAGCACTTGGTGGCGTGTGTTTTAGAAAACACAATGATGTGGGCTGTGTGGTTAACGATATTGCCAGTTCTCTTCCAGGGTGTTGCCTCTGATTAGGGCAATTTGTCCCCAATTTTTTAAAAATATTTTTGGGGTTTTCTTTAAAATGGACACCTAATTACAAAGGTGCTATATAAGTGACGAAGAAAACCTGGACAGCAGGGAAAAGGAAGGAAGCAGAGTCCTTCTGGTAGTGTCTTCCGTGGATGTCCACCTGCTCCCTTCCCTCCTGTGCTCTGGCCGCCCTGGCGTGTTCTGCAGTTTGTCCCCGTGGCCTCTCGGTAAGCTGGGAGGAGTGGCATGTGGAGAACTCACACAGTGACAGCCTCCCCTGCCGGCTGCTTGTCCTCCGCTCCTCTGTCCTCCACTCGAGCAGGTGTGTCGCCCTCATGGCTGCACTTGACCTCGTTCCTGGCATCCGTGGCATTGGTGCACCTCTTCCAGGCAGCTGCGTTTTGTTGTATGAGACCAGTGACATAGGGAGTGACTTTGCATGCACATTTTTGTGAGCACGAGCAGGTGCAGCAGTGGATGGAATCATGGCGGTGGAGTCGCTGAGTCAAGCGTGTACACGTCTCAGATGCTGGCAGATGCTGCTGTGCCACCTTCCCCAGATGACGTTGAGCGCCACGGGCTCTGCCGTGTGCTCCGTGGACGTTGGCCTCTGGTTGATAAGACGGGAACCCACTTCCCATAGCTGTGGTCTCTCTGTCAGCTGCCGATTCATGACCTCTTCATATTTTTCTTTTAGGCTGTTAATCTTTTCCTTATTGGTTTGAAAAAGCTATTTATATATGAAGGAAGTGACCTGTTTTGTTATCTGCAGGTGTTTCCTCCTCATTAATAATTCCTTTTGAATTTGGTCATGTAATTTCCTTTCCTGCAGAGATTTTAAATTTCTGTGTAGTTTTATGTTCCCTTTGTGGAACTCATCGGTGTTTTTTTGTAGAACTTTTATAGTTTTCTTTTTTATTTACGTATTTAATCCCTTATTTTGGTGTACAGGGAGGTGTACAGTCTCACTTTAATTTTACCCCAAAATGGCCAGTCCTGTTGCTGTGTTTTAGGTTCACGAAGAAGCTGTGGTGATGAGAGCCTCAGCAACATGCAATGCCGTTAGCTTGTGGTGCTTTGTCTTATGATCCGAGTCCCATCGCCTGCTTCTCAGGCAGGTCTTTGTCATGCACGGAGAGGCACAGCTTTTTGATGCCATTCACAGAAGGGTAAGGCACTTTGAATTTTCTTAGAGCTCTGTTAGACACATGTCCATGACACCCCTTGAGCTGCATCCTCCTGGAACTCCACATCTGTGAGGCCGTTCCCTGTTCCTGCACTCTGCCCTAACTGGTGAAGGCTGGGGTGAGGGGCCTCCTGAGCACAGGAGTGCCGTGGCTGTGAGCATTGGGTCCTCCCTTAAGCTTGGTGTCCTTAGTGTTAGTTTGTGCGGCTCCTTGGTTAGGACAGAGCCTGTGGTGGCTGTGGCTCAGACATGTGGGCAGTTTGGCCATCACACTGCAGAACAGTAGCTCCAGTGCATGTCCTTGCTGCCACATGGCCCTGTCAGGGGGGTTTGTGTGCAGCCTGTGCCTGAGTCAGCTCAGAGGTGGTTTCCAGTCACTCCAGGGTCTAGCATCAGAGAGGCTGTTCCTCAAAGGGCCCTCCCGTCTGCTCCGTCTGCTCCCCCAGCTGTGGGGCCCTTTGAGCCTTGGTGGACTTGGTGGCAGTCCTGGCCCAGGGTTGCCCAGCTGCTTGTTGCAAGTCATGGCCCTCTGTGTGGAGTGGGTCTGTGGGAGCCAGGTGAGAGAGTCCTGCGGGGAGCCCAGCATAGCCCACAGCCCGATAAGAGCTCGGCCCACACTCGTGCTCCCCGTCTTCCTCCTCGCCACCGCCGCCCACCTACCCTGCTTCCCTGGGTGATGCTGATGCTCTGAGCTCTGGCTCAGGCACGAACACAGTGGTGGCTGGAGGTCCTGGGTACCAATGGGCAGCACCACAACCCAGACCACAGGGACCGCTTGGCCTACACAAGGGCCTCGTCATCTTTAGACTTTGAGGTTGTTCGCTGCCAGCAGTGGTGCTTAGCCCCAGAGGATTCCCATAAGTGTAAGGGACAGTGAATTGGCAGTTCTCTCTAGCACCTTCCCCCAGGTTGAGGCCCAGCTTCTGGCTCAGGCAGGATCTGGCTGTCCCCGCTGGTCCCTGCCAGGGCCCTGGGTGGTGGCAGGGCTCTCAGGGATGAGCCCTTCCCTTTGGACTCACCTCAGCCACTGGCCAGGGTCCCGTGGGGTGTGTTTAACAGGGACTTGCCCTTCTCTCTGGCACCATTGGGCAGTAGACAGAGCAGGCAAGAAGGGCCGGCTGCAGACATCCGGGCCGCACATGCAGCAAGCAGTCTGGGGCATGAAGCGGGCAGGCATGGGTCTGGAGGAGGAAGCCTGGGTCCATGGGGCAGGAGACCGGGGTCACGGCCATCTAGCCATTCCCATCTGTGCAGCGCCCCGCACTCTCAGTGTGGTCGGTAGGTAAATCATGATACGTCTTATTTTTGTTGTAAGTCCTGGAGAATTGGGTTCATCCCGAAGAACAAACTGCCAGCAGTGTCATGGGATGCTCCAGGTTGACTGGGCCTGCCCTGGCATTCCTGGCAGCTGCTGCGAGTTCCAGCTTTCTGGGAGAGAAGCTCAGGCTGGAGTGGTCTGTCTGTTGCTGTCGTGACTTCATTGTTCATCAGAAGTGTGTGCTGACCTCCTCTGCTGTAGCCAGTGGGGCCACAGTGCTGACGCCCTGGGGCCTCATGTTGGGTGAGCCCAGGACAGCGTCACACGTCCACACAGCCTTGTTGGAGACCAGGAGCCTACGTGGTCTGTCCCACCTTCCTGAGCAGGTGTTTCTGCTCTGTTTACTCACCTGAGCTCACGTGCTCTAGCAGCAGCCACAGCAGAGTGGTCTGTGTGCCTGTCTTGAGTTTAGAAGCCAGACCAGCCCAAGCTGACATCAAGCATCCCCATCATCAGTGTGGGGGGTGCACACATCCGCCCTGTCTCTGTGTCTCCCTCTCTGCCTACAGGGGCGTTGGGGGCGGACCAGGACACTCAGGTAGAGTGCCCCCTATAAACTGCTGCCTTAGCTCAGCCTGTGTAGTGGTTGTCAAGGGGGTGGAAGTCACCCTCAGCATGTGCAGGCTTCAGGGAGTGCTCCTTGGTCCCAGAAAGCGCCGCAGGCTGCTGCCAGCAGTTCCAGGCAATCTCTGCAGGAGTCAGCATTCCAGAGCCTCTGCGTGCATCCTGCAGGAACTGCGTGTTTGGTTCTTGTTTCCCTGGTGCCATGGAAATGGGAGCTGGGGCGCTCCCTGGGGCTGGAGCCAGGAAGGGTCAGGGCGCTGCCTTCCTGACCTGGCCTGCTCTGCCTCTTCATTCTAACACAATGCAGGTTACCGTTTGGGTCAGTTTCCACTTGTTTTAGATTCTTTTTTCTTTTGAAATAATTTCAAAATTACAGAAAAGCTGCAGAAATAGTCTGGAGAGAGTTTCTTCTTGCTCCGTTTGATAAGTCCTGTCACGGGCACTTGGCATCCCCTGCCTGCTCTTTGGCTGTACTTGCTGGCTCAGCTCCATCTCCCTTGCCAGCTTCCCTATGCTCCAGACCCAGGTCCCCAGACACACTCCATCCCCAGCACCCCACCTTGGATGCCATTGTTCCCTTGCTCCTGTTTTGATGCTATGCCCAGCCAGGTGGACACCTTCTCACTCCCTGGCCCTGGTGGCCGCATGGTAGTGGGGTGCAGTGAGCACAGCTGGGGTGTCTGTCATTCAGGCCAGCTGGAGGAGTAGTGTTGATCCCAGGTGCCGGGCCCAGCCCTTGGCCATGCCGCCCCTGTTCACCCTCCACAGCCCTGTCCCGTGGGGGGGGGAGTGAGAAGCCAGGGCTGTGTGCAGAGGAGAGTGGGCCAGCTCCAGCAGCTGCCAGCATCCTGGGTCATGGCTCTTGGGAAAGGGATTAAATTCCCTTGTGGGTCACAGGCTTTGTAGGTTTTGTACCAGGTCCTGAAATGATGTCTGAAATAGCTGGACAGGATTACTACCTTTCTCTTGACAGAAACAGTTTCTGCTTTGTTTTTCCTCGGACATCAGGGATCTGTGGCACTAGCCAGGACAACCTGCATGAAGTAAAAAGAAGTCAGGAGATGTCCTTTCTTGTAGACGTGTTCTGGGAGAGCATCTCTGCAGTTGGTAGACGCCATGGGAAGGAAACAAGGCTAGCCCCGTAGTCCACTTTGTTTTAGCGCAAACCAGAAGCAGAGATGCTGTAACAGTGCCCTCCTGCCTGTGCCCCCACCTGTCACAGCCCTGATGTCAGGCGGCCCAAGGTAATGCTCAGACACACCTGGCTAGCCCGACCCTGTTCCTGAGCAGTGTAGGCTCTTCTGCCCACTTGCCGGGTGGGTACCAGGGCTCCACATGACCTGGGCACAGGAGTGCCTGCAGGGTTCACTTCTCTTCCCCTGTGAGGCAGCCTTTCTTCCCCCATGCCTGTAAGAATTCCAAAGAGGTGACGACAGTCTCCAGATTTACATCATGAACTCAAACATCCACCTAGAGTCATCTGACATCCCTCCCTCCGTTCACCAAAGACACCAAGGCTCAGAGAGCCTCAGTGACCTGGGAAGGCCCCTCCTTCCTCATCCCCAACTCCTGCTGACCAGTGTGTGGTCCCTACCCCCTGTCCTTATGTCCTGTCAAGAGCAGTGTCCCTTCTGGCTGGCTCTATCCCATCTGGGCACTATCTGAACTGTGGTGGTCCTCAGAGACGAGGTGCTGCAGAGCTGTGTGAAGCGCCAGCTGGCACTGCCCATGCCTCTGCAGGGCTGCCTGGTTTGGCTGTGTCCACATGGTGTTCTGTTGGCACAGGTTGACCGTCTTTGTCTGGCTGTTGGTCAGCTTCCAGTTAATTTGGAGCAGGCCTGACTGATGTCACCACACCCCAAGGCTGGCGGCCATGTTTCAGGCCCACAAGTCAGCAGCAGGGCAGTCCTGGCGGTCCAGGAAGCCCCATGCCCTGGATGTGTGTTTTCTTGGCACTCTGAGAAGCTATACCTATGTCTACACCTTGGCTCATGGTTTACTTTGGGTAATAAACTCCCAAATCCCATGTCTCCAGAATCCTTCAGCTGTGTGGTCCCTGGGGTGCAGGTGAAGGGTCAGCACAGCACTACTTGCGGCCACAGTGGGTCCTCGAATATTTGGCCTCAGCAGTTCCCCGTGACCCTGGGCCAGTTACTGTCCCCTCAACCTGGGTGAGCCTTGGTTTTCTCATCTGTAAACTGGGGCTGATTGATGTAACCAGCGGTGCTCCTGAGTGTCTTCAGAGACCTCACAGGTGATCAGGTTGGCTGGTGTGGGGCATTTGGCACCTGGAAACTTGCTTGTTGTCCCTCATGGAGAGTCAGCAGGCGTGATTTGTGGATGGCCTGTTTCCATGGGGTGCGAGGACTGTGCCTGGCTGGTGGCAGGCACCATAGTGTGCTGCGTTGTTGCTGGGAAGGTGGGTGTGTCAGACAGCTTGGGCTGCCATGATACAGGGCCTTAGACTGGGTGATGTCAACAACAGACGTTGATTTTCTCACAGCCCTAGAGACTGGAAGTCCAGGATCAAGATGGGGCAGGGCTGGTTCCTTCCAAGGCCTCTCTCCTGGGCTGCAGGTGGCATCTTCTCCCTGTGTCCTCACAGGGACGTCCCTCTGTGTGTGTCTGTGTCCTGATCTCCTCTTCTAATAAGGACACCGTCAGACTGGATTGGGGCCTGCCCTAGTGACCTCATTTTTCCTTAAAAAATTTTTTTACATTATGTTTGACCCTTAAAGATTATATATTTAAGGTATATGGTCTGATGACTTAGGACCTCATTTTAATTTCATCACTTCTTTTAAGATCCTATCTCCAAATACAGACACATTCTGAGGTTCTAGGGGTCATGACTTCAGCATTTGGATTTAGAGGGGACATGCTTCAGCCCACAACAGTGAGGAAGTACAGATATGCTGTGGGGTGGGGTAAGGACTGGCTCTTGAGGGGGGAGGCCACAGAAGTGGGCCAGGTGAGGTCACCCCACATGAGATGCGACAGGGAGCTGGGGGAAGCACCAGGAGCTGTGGGTGGGGAGTTGGTGGCCTGCGTTTTGATGACGAGGTGTTCCAGGACAGGAGGAGGCCCAGGCAGGTCTCGTGCCCACACTGCACACTGCATCCACACTGCATGCCCCGGCATGCCCCCTGCTGGCAGGTGGGGGTGGACAGATGCGGCCTGGAGAAGCTGCTGCCCAAAAGAAGTGGGTCTTTCTTCTCATGCTGGTGGATTCAGTCTTGCTCAGACTTTACACCAACCTGAGAGCCCCACTTCACACAGCACCTGCACAGAGGAACTCCAGGCACGTTAGGAACTGTGAGTTAAGGCTCAGCATGCCCAGATTCAGGGGTCAGCAGGATGGCTTCTGGCCAGCATTGGCTCTTCCTGGGGCATTGCCAGGCTCCTTGCTTTGCCTGCCATTCAACCTGTCTCAGAGTGATTCTTGTCCTCTTGCCTCCCATGTCCACAGTGAGGGCTGATCAGGGTGTCAGGGCAAACCCTGACTGGGAACCGGAAGGAACTGTCTACCTGAGGAGGCGAAGCTGCCTCCCTCTGCCTTCAGATGGGATGTATTGTCCAGCATGTTCTGACCCCACATGCAGGGATATGCAGCCCTCTGGCCAAGGTCTCTGGGGAACTGCCTGTGTGGTCCCAGCTCTGCTAAGTTACTGCTGGGCTCCTGGCTGGCCAGGGTGGCTGACAGCCTGCCCTGTGAACTGGGAGTCTGTTGGCTTTGAGGACAGCCCTTCAGCCCCTCTTTATCAGTCATTGATGGATTAAATAAGCAAAAAAGGGGAAAGATGTTTACAGGCCTAAAGAACAAACTTAGTACAATAAATCTAATTAACCTACTTCAAATATAATTCCCCAAAGATAAAATTTAGATTGCTCAAATGCTCTTGACAAGCTGGCCACACGTTTGGCACGAAGGACACAGACCACACCCTCTGCTCACAGGGCATCAGGGCCCACCAGTCTCCAGCAGCTCCAGTTGGGGGGAACCAAGATAGGAAGGAGCTCATCCCTGGCGTGGAACACGGGAGAAGCGCCACCGTGACCCCACTCGGGATGAGCTGAAGTAGCACACCGAAGTCCATCGTGTGAGGAGTATGTGTTCCTGACAGAGAGGACGAGACAGCAATGGGGAAGTCAAAGATTGGAACACAGAGAAAGCGGGAAGAATGCAGCAGAGGTCAGGGCATATTTGAGCTCAAGAACAAGGGAAGGGTAGACATAACAAACAGAGCAGGAGCTGGTTCATTTGGAAGAAATAGTAAACCATAAATGGAGGAGAAGTGGGTGAGGCACAGATTATGCAGATGCGATAGGAAAAGGGCAGGAGGTGGGAGAATCCTGAGCACCTGGGGAGGAGGAGGCAACATCTGCACCAGGGTGTCCTTGTGCACTGCAGGACCCCCAGCAGGCGGGAGCAGGGCTGTCAAACGTTTCATTTTTTTGCGTCAAAACTTCATGATTCTTGATTGAATCACACCCAGTCTTGCCTGAGGAAGTTGATCCCAGGATCCGCTCTCACCTGAGCAGATGTCTGTGGTTGACCTTCAGTGTCCAGCTGTTGCCCCATGTGGGCCACCCTGGCCTTGGGAGGAGTTCTTGGGCACTCACCAACCTTGGGGGAATTTCTTCCTCCACCTGGTGAGTGTGGGACTGTCCAAACCGTAAAACCATGACTGGAACAGCCCCCACCCTGTGTGCTCCCTGGCGGGCTGCACCGTCTGGGGAGCGCCATTCTCCCTCCTTTTCTCCCCTCCCATACCCTGTCCAGGGGCTTTTTTCTGTCTCCTTTGTCCTGGTTCATGCAAAACTTCTCATTTCCTTAAATGCTCCCTCGTAGGGCAGCCCAGCTTGGTTGACCTGCTCAGCTCAGGGACACTATCCATGTGCAGGCATGCCCTGATGCAGGTGGTGTGCAGTCTACGCAGTGAGTGGTGTCCAGTCTGTGCAGTGGCTGGTGTGCAGTCTGTGCAGTGGGTGCTGTGCAGTCTTTGTGGTTAGTGTGGTCTGTGCAGTGGGCGGTGTGCAGTCTATGCAGTGGGCGGTGTGCACTCAACATCTGTTGTCCTTTTAGAGTGTTTCCTGATAACTTACACTGAGCAGGGCCAGCCTAAGGTGGTCACATGTCTCACAGTGCCCAGAGCTCGCGTGAGCTTGGCAGAAGGCAGGAGCGTGCGACAGTTGGGCACTGGACCTGGTGACACCCTGATCTTTTCCTGGGGGGAGGCCCTTGGACCCATCCTGTCCCCTTTATCTGCATGAGTCTCACAAAGCACTCAGTGCACACTCAGGAACCCCACAGGGACCGTTTCCTGTGTTGTGTTTTTATGATTTTAAGCAGTGTAGGAGGGAGCCATCTCCACTTCTCAAGGGTCTGCCTCACTGGGTGCAGGGTCATGCAGGGGCCGAGAGCGTCCCGTTCCTGCTCCTGCCTTGTCCTGGGACAGGCAGTCCAGAACTCATGTCTGTCGCAATAGGGCACGTGAGACGAGGGACACCCAGGGTCCCCGGGATAGCCTGGGGCCATGGATGGGGATGGGTCAGACCTGGGATGGTGGTCCTGTTCTGGATGCTTCCCACTCTGCCCCACCCCCGCCCCCAGCAGAGGCAGATGCTGGCACATCCAGCCTGGGTCAAAGAAAGGGACTCAGCAGTGGTCTTTGCTGGCTGAAGGATGGGTGTCCCTTGGGATGAGAACTGAGTGCTCTCAGTGCCCCCCAGAGGCTGGATGGGGCCAGTGGGCACAAGGACAGGGATGCAGATCCCTGATGGTGAGGGTGTCTAGCAGTGGCCTGGCCACCTCAGTGCGGAGAGCTCCCTTATCCCTGGGATGTCCTCATCGTCTTCCCTGTGTTGGGGACTTGGCCTTGGTTGAGTGCTTTCCTAGGTGGTGTCCCCAGAACCTTGGTGCTCTGGGGCATCCAGGGGATGGTGGTCCTCTGGTCCTCCGTGTGTGTGTCATTGAGGTGTGGCAGCATGCAGAAACTTGTGCCGGGCTGACTTCCCATCGCCCTGGAAGAGCACAAGGCTCTTGAGCAGCACCTCCTTGGAGCCTGCGGGCTGTTGCTCTGTCACGTCCCCTTGCGAGCTGTGGGGCCATCTCTCGGCTGCATAGTTAGGCGACAGCCAGTCCTGAAGGTCATCCCTGGAATGGATGGGATGGCTCCTTCCTGGTAAACGTCTGCCTGGACTTTTTAGGACAGCCCAGTGGTAAGTGACCAGGACATTGCTTTAGAGGGACACTGGTGCTTAGAGAGCCTCTGACGTGCTGACATGCATGGTGAGGGTCCCCCATGCTGCATGTGGAGGCTCAGAGGCTAGGACTGGCTACCCCACCCAGGCACAGACAAGCTGCCATGAGGCACGGAGGCCCAAGCCTGGGTGGCGCTGCCCCAATGGAGTCAGAATCTGCCTGAGCCCCGTTCTCAGGCTCTGTGGGGGGAGGGGAGCTCCAGGCTTTAGTCCTATTTGAGCAGAAATGCCATCTGGACACCCTTTACTTACACCGTGTGTTCTCTGTCTTCAGGTGCTGAGGTGAGGGCTGTTTTGCCCAAGAAGGAGAAGCTGAAGCTGAGGCGTGAGTGGTGGCTGCAGAGTAAGTCCGTGCCCTCATGTCCCGGGAGCCCCATGGCCTCCCTCACAGGGCCCCCCAGGCTGCTGCATCACACTGGCCAGGTGCCCTTGGGGACTGTGTGGAACCCTCTGCAGGCTGCCCACAGTGGCCCAGTGATGAATGAGGCGCAGGGGTTCCTGGGAGAGCCTCACCAGCTTGGCCAAGGTGGTCTATCCTTGGAGTGGGTGATGCTGCCAACCCACCTGTGTGGGCACCTGCAGAGCCAGGCTTGTTCTTTCTGTAGAACATGGTTTCAAGGAGCTGCTGCTCTCGGCTCCTTGTTTGTAAAAGTGGTCTATTTTTGGTTCCCATGATGAAAATTTTACAAAAGTAACACAGGCTTGTTTGAGTCTTTTATGCCTGAGAAATCCCTACAGTAAATGTGAGCTACCTTGTGGGTCAGGCGTGTGTCTGTGTGGGTCTCTGCAGGGTTGGGGCTCCTGGGCGCCTGCCCACATGTCGGGAGCCAGTGGTCCCTGTTCTCAGCCCCTGTGGGGGAGGTGGCTTCCCAGGCGCCGGCAGCCGGTGCCCACAGCGGCTACAGTCACCCCACTGCCCTATTCAGTCACCGTGTCTCAGCACATCTAGTTGTTTTCTGTGATGCTGAATATGCGCTAACGTTTTCCTAGAGATTTTCTTGTTGAGGTCGTTTTGTAATTTTTCTCTTACTTTTCTTTTTAATGTGATTTTGTTGACTTCTATAAAATTACTTTGGAATATTTTCTTCTTTATGTTCTCACGTGTTAATATTATTTGCATTATTTTTTCCTTGAAGGAAAAAATAATGCAAATAATAGGTTTTCAGAGGAAGGTTTTTCAGAGGATAATACTTAAAGAAATTTGTCAGTTTCTTCCATGATCATTAATTTTATGTTTTTTGTCACTTTTTTGGATATTTCCTAAGAAATTATTTGCTCCTCTGTTTTCTTTTTTTGTTTGTTTTTTGGCAGCTGGCCGATACAGGGATCTGAATCTGTGACCTTGGGGTTATAAGGCTGCTCTCTAACCAGCTGTGCCAAGACAGCTAGCCAACAATGTTTATTTGTTTGTTTGGAGGGCAGCTGGCTGGCATAAGTCTGAGCCTGTGGCCTTGAGGCCATAAGGCTGCACGCTGACCAGCTGAGCTAACCGGCCAGGCCGTTTTTTCATGCACCGTTCCTCTCATAAAGCTGTGCAAAGTGTGCTTTGTAAAGTGGGTCTGGAGAAGTTAATGGACCAGGACCACTCAGATCCAGACGTTTCTGGGCTCTGATTCTTTGAAGACATGTACATTTTCTTTCATGGTGTCTGGTCTTTTTTTTTCTTACTATTTGAGTCAACTTTGGCCACGATGTTTTATCATGAAATGATCTGACCTATCAGATCTCAGTCTCTATTAGCAAAGGCTTATGTGCTGCTTCCTTATTGTTACGTGTCTTGTACGTTTTCTTTATCATTCTTTACTTGTGTCTCCACTTCACTTCTGATGAGTTAACAAGTTTTGTCTCTTCCATTCCAGGAATTAATTCTTACATGTAACGATCAATTCTACTCTTTTAGTTTTCTGAGTTTTTAGCTTCTGTTTTATTAATTCCTTATGCTGGCTTTCTCTAGGTTTGTTTGTGTTATTTAGCTCATCTATTTTCACATTATTTTTTTTAGGAATGAAAGGCTATAGGTTGGTCTCTGAGTACAGCCTTAGCTATACCTCTTAAGTTGTTTTTACTTAATATTTTATTGTGAGAAATTTCATTTGGGAAGTAGGAAGAATTTTACATTGACCACTTACTTCTTTATTACGTCACTGTTCATTTATGTGCTCCTGTCCGTTTATCCATCCAGCACTTTTTATGCATTCCAAAGCAAGTTGCAGACATCCGTGTACTTTCCCGAAGTAATTAATTCGGCTGTAGTTCAGTATGTGTTTGTGGGGTTTTTTTCTTTCTATTTTGAAGACAGTGTTCACATTCAATAAAATGTGAATCTTAAGTGTGCCATTCAGTGACTTCTGACAAACACATATGCCTGTGTGTGGCCGAAATTCCTTTCAAGGTACAGACCATCAGCCTGGAATCTTCGTGGTCAGTTCCCACTCCTGACTACCCCATTGGTAAAAACCACTGTCTGACTTTGTTTGCTCATAGTTCAGGTTTTTCTGCTCTAGGTTTCATGTACACAGAGTCACATAGGATATGCTTTTTCCGTTTCTGGCTTCTTGTGCTCATGTCATGATTTTGAAACACAGCTGGCATCACACAGCAGTGGCCCATGTCTTTCCCCGCTGAGGAGCTTCTCTGGGTGTGCCCGCTGTCTGCCATCCCTTCTCCTGTGGGTGGACACCTGGCCATTCTGTGGTTTTAGCTACTAGGAGAATAAGGCAGCTGTGACCACTCCCCACAAGTCTTCCTGTGGATGTGTTTTCCTTTCTCTTGGGTGAGTACTTAGGAGTGGAACGCCGGGTCATAGGGTAGGTGTATGTTTAGTTCCGTAAGCAATGGCCAGACGTTGCTTTCAAGAGGCTGTGTGTGGCACTAGCACCAGCTGTGCATGGGAGCTGTCACTACACAGATCTGCCAGCGCGTGCGGTGTGAGGCTCTTTGGCCTCAGCCATTTGTGACTGTGAAGCGCTGTCTCATGGCAGCCACTGTTGTTGCCACAGAAGAGCATTGTCATGTAGTGCTGCCTGTTCATGCTCTGTCCTCAGTGCAATCCGCTTCTCAGGTGGTTCTTTGCCTTTTTCTTATTGAGCTCTGAGAATTCTTCTTGTGTCCTGTAGACCAGTCCTTGGTCAGCTATATGTTTTGCACATATTTTCTCCCAGACTGTGATCTGTTATTTTCTTAACGATTTTTTTTGGTGAGCAGAAGTGTGATTTTTGAGAAGTTTGATTTATAATTATATATGGTTATTGTGTGTGTGTACTGTCTAAGAGAAGTTTGCCTAATCCCAAGTCATGGAGATATTTTCCTGTTTTCTTCTAAAAACTTTAAAGTTTTAGTTTTCTTATTTAGGTTTCTGATCCATCTTTAACTCATGCTGTCTGTGGTGTGAGTTCGTGGTCAGGGTCCTTTTTTTCTTTCAATATGGACATTCAGTTGTTTCAGCACCATTTGCTCTGAAGACTTTTCTTTCCTCATTGGACTATTTTGGTGCCTTTGTGTAAAGTCAGATGGTCTCTCCTAAGTGTGGGTCTGTTTCTGGGCTTACTTCTGTTCCATTGATCTATTTGCTGTGACTTAGCAAGTACCACACTGTCTCAATTACTGTAGCTTCAGAGTAAGTCCAGAAGCCGGTGACATGAGTCCTACATCTTGTTTGTTCTGTCTTAAGATTGTTTGGATGGTCTAGGTCTTTGGCATTTCCATATAAATTTTATCACTAGCTGTCAGTTTCTTTAAAAACAACCATAAAAACCTAGTGGAACTATGACTGGGATTGCATTAGATCTATAGATCAGTTTTGAGAGAATTGCCGTCTTAACAATATTGAATCTTCAAATTCATGAACATGGTATGTATCTCACTATCTATTTAGATTTTCTTTAATTTCATTCATTAGTGTTGTATAGTTTTTAGTGTAGAGGTCTTACTTTTTTTTGGATAAGCTTATTCCTAAGTATTTTGTAGTTTTTGATGCTTCTGGAAATGGAATTTTTTTCCACTTCTTTGATAATATACAAATGTACAATTGGTTTTTTAAAAATACTAATTTTGTATCCTGTGACCTTGCTAAAATCGTGTATTAGGTCTGGTAGTTATGTATAGATTCCTTTGGATCTTTAAAAATGTATATTTTCTGTGTGTGTGGACCCCCTCAGTTTGCTGTTTTTCTGAACGTGTGTTGGAACTTCCCCGTGCCACTCCTGTGGGTTTGTCTCCAGGGCCTGCCTCAGTGAGGACCAGCTCCTGCACTGTGTCTTTGCCATTCTTTCTCTGGAAAGCCGTCACTCCCAGAGGACTTCCCGGTCACTCCTTGTCCTGTTCCTCTGCTTTGTCCTGTTCACATGCCTCACAATGCCCAGAATGGTGCTGCGAGTCTCATCAGACAGCCGGTGCACTGACATGGGTCCTCGGGACCTGGTGGGGGGCGGGCAGAGCGCCAGTGACCCTTGAAATGGTTCATGCTACATGGAGTTTCCCTTCCGCCAGCTGTCCTCCAAAATGCCTGGGCTGATTCATCCCCTTTCCCTTTGCAGCTCCCCAAACTCTCCCTAACACTGGCTATTAAACGTTTTTCAGTGTGCCAATCGGGAGGTGAAGTTCTGTATTTTGTAGTTGTAATTTTCTTTTCCTTGATTTCTAATGGAGTTGGCCTTTGATTTCTCTTTCTTTATTTGTAATATTTAATTCGTATGTAATTAATTTTTAGAAATAGCGTGAGTGAAAGAGGGATCCCGTTTTTTTCCAGAAGGACGGCCAGGTCGTTTACAGGGCTGCTTTCCTGACGCAGGACTTCCTGGAGGCATGCCTCTGTGTGGCTCCTTCTCTTTGCTGCATGGTTACCATTTCTGTTCCATAATTTGCTTTAATATCCAGTAGTTCTACTCTCTTGTTCTTTTTAAAAACTGTTTTGACTATTCTTATGCATTTAGTCTTTTTTGATAGAGAAGGTTTAGAATTAGCTTCACAGGTTCAGTTAAAAACCTGTTTAAGTTTTGATTGCAGCTGTATCAGATGTGTGGATTCATGGGAAGAGCTGAGCTCTCCTGCTCATTCTCATGTTTGCTCAGTAGCTGGCGTGGCTGCTGCAGACAAGGTGGCTTGCACACGCCCCGCATGGCCCTCCATGTCTGTCTGTGTCTGTTTGTGTGTCTCTCACATCAGGTCCACCAGCTGGGATTGTCATGAGATTGCAGTCACCCTCTTCTTGTTCTGACTTTGTAACTGAGTGCCTCATGTTCTGCCACCAAGTATGATACTCATTATAGGTTTCTGGGAGGTGTTTTCTGTCAAGGACCTTGCTTCTATTTGTGGTTCCATAGTCATTTTTATTGTGAGTAGGTAGTGGATTTTATCAAACCTTTTTTGGCACTCCTGTACTGATTGTAGGCTTTTTACCTTTTAAGCAACCCCTGCAGTGGGTCATGCTGACTCACTTCCTAACATCGAGCCATCCTTGCATGTTGCTCTTTTAAAGCACTTGTGGCTTTGACTGTTGGCGTTTGGGCTCTTGTGTCTTCATAGGAGCAGAGCCCTCTGCTTCGCTACCCTCAGCCCCCGGTCTGCCAGCCTATGTACGAGCTGCCCTGGGGCCTCTCCCCATCCTGGAGCAGCCCAGCCCCCCTTCTTTCCTCTGCCCCAGCCCCACCCAGGGCTGGCTCAGCCCTCCAGCGTGCTTCAGCTCTGGTTTTGATGAGGTGCTGAGTAAGTTGTTTGCCATATTCCAGGCAGGGTTGAAAAGTACTGGCTTGTCAACTTATGAGCCTTAACAACCCCCAAGGCTGTTGAGGGGACGGAGTGGGGATCTGTGCACAGGTTCCAGTTCTGCCCTCATTGGGTGCTGAAGACCTAGGAGGAAGGGTGGTCTTTGTCCCCTGGTCTTTGTCAACAGTTTGGGATGAGGTCAGCAAATCCTGGATACCCAGGGCCCAGGTGGGTAGTGTCCCCACCCGTACCACTTGGGGTCGACCTCTCAGACCTTGCTGGTGGGAAGCAGGATTGGAGAGGAGCTGGCGGCTGCTTGCCCGGGGAAACCTGCTGCACCCCCCGCCCTGCGCCACAAGGTGTTTGGACCGCGGGCTTTGTCCTGCCCTGTCCCCCTTGGGAGAGCAGGGCTTTTTCCAAGATCTGCATGTTTCCCACAAGCCATGTTCAGACAAATAGTGC
The DNA here is from genome assembly GCF_027409185.1 of Cynocephalus volans. Taxonomy (NCBI): domain Eukaryota; kingdom Metazoa; phylum Chordata; class Mammalia; order Dermoptera; family Cynocephalidae; genus Cynocephalus; species Cynocephalus volans. Next base: position 59,830,848 of record NC_084460.1, on the reverse strand, counting down.
ATTTGGACACATGTCTAATTACCAATTTTGAGATAAATACACTTAAATGAAAATCAAATCCTCAGGCATCCCAGGATCCTGAGGATCTCCCCCATCCTGGCCCTGCTGGAATCCTTTCTCTATGTGGCCCTGTCTGCTGCCTGCCCGGCCTCCCATGGCCCCCACACCCCCGGCCCTGTCCCTCTCCTGGCACCACCTGCCTGGGCCATAGGACCTGCAGTCTTTTGTATTAGCACCACATGACCCAGTTGCTCCCCTCCCATTCCACTGTCCCCTGTGGGGACCTACTTTCTCCCACCGTGATCTTCTCCAGGTGGTGGGGAACAGAGGTGCATCTGATGCCCAGTGAGCGACTTGCTCAGTTTAAGTCAAGGTCCTGTTCTTGCTCATTCCCCCTTCACCACCTTCTGTGCCTGCACATGGCCACCTCCGCCCACCCCACTGTCCCCAGGCCACTGTGCCAGGGTCCCTTTGCAGAAGAAACAGCATTCATGCCTGCAATGCCTCATAATCAACCCTGTAATTAGACAGTGTGCCTCTGTGATTAAGGGGGGAAATAACTTGGAGCTGGCCGCCCTCTGGCATCCCAGGTGGCATGGAGGTGACAGCAGGAAAAAGGGAACAGCCTGCCTGGGGTGGGAGCAGGGCTGATGTCCGGGCTCTGGTGGACGAGCACCCTCTTGGCGAGCTCCGAGGTGAAACCCTTATGGGCTCGTCCATTGTGTGCTGCTGAGGGGCCTCCAGGCCGTGTGCTAGTGGTTTGGCTTTTGCTTCTTGCTCTAACCCCTGTCCCCCTTCCTCAGAGATTGAAGCCATAAAGCTGGCTGAGCAGAAGCGCAGGGAAGAGCAGAGGCGGAGGGCCACGGCGGTGGTGGGGGACCTGCAGCCCCTGAGGGACGCCCTGCCTGAGGTGCTGGAGCTGAAGGCTGGTAGTCAGCGGCCAGCCAGAGGGTGAGTGTCCAGGACAGGCTGGCTCTTGCGGTATCCAAAGGAAGTGGTGAGGGCCCAGGTGGTGCCTGACCTGGCAGAAGCTGGCAAGCCGGGTCCGTGTCTTGAAACAAGAGCCCTCAGTCCCTGGGTAGAGCCCACAAGGCTGGTGGTGGCTTTGTCAGTGGACGCTTGGGGAGAGAATGGCCTGGTGGCACTGCCAACACCCCTCTTCTGATTGGCCATGGCTCCCCGTGATCCCATTGCTGCTGCCCACTCCTGCAGCAGCACCCTGCCATGGCCACATCTGCCACCACGTGCCCAGCTGGGGCTGCAGGCCTCGGCTTGTGCCTCCCTGAGTGTAGCCTCTGGGCTCCTCTGGCAGCACCCCTCCTCAGTTGGCCGCACTGGCTGCCCTGTCTGCCTGTCCTTGCTCCTCATGCAGTTCCTCATTCTGTTGCTGCTGCTGCCCCTCAGAGGGTTAGCCACACTAGGGCGGGTGATCCTGCACGTCCCAGCTCCTGGACAACCGCATGTGTCAACTGCCCAGTGAGTGTGTGGGGAACCCACACCTGCAGGCCTCAGCTGCCCAGAGCTCTGAGCCTGTCCTCTCGGGGTGGGAGCTGCACCACGTGCCTGTCCTGGAGAGGGCTGGACCAGGGACCAACCTGAGTGTGGCTGCTCTCCTGAGGACTCTGCACAGGAGGCCCTTGCTCAGCCTCGGCCAGGGCACTGGACACAATTTATTTTCCAAATGTCCTCAGGGAAGAGATGGGGTCCCCTGTCACTGTTGAGGGTCAGAGACCCCTGCCCTGCCCCTTTCTGAGAGCTGGTAGTGGTGAATTTCTGCTCCCCATGGGTGTGAGTGGTCATGCCAGCTGACCTGGGTCTGGGCCTGGCCAGCACTGACTCTCCAACCCCCCAGTGTTGGGGTGAGGTCTGTCCCCTGCATGTGACCCCCTCACAGATGCACTGAAGTGCTCACTCCTGACCCGCCAGCACCAGGTGGGCCATTGGCCAGTCACTAGTCCCATGTGTCCTGAAGATGTGATGTGCACGTCCCTGTCCTTGTCCCCATCTGCCAAGATAAGCTGCTGCCCCAGGCCTGTCTCCCAGAAAGCTCCTCTGTTTGCCTTGGGTGACGGCTCAGCTCTCTGCTCTTCCTGGGCTGTTATTTCCGTAAAAGGAAATTGAGGCTTGAGTCTGGGGAGGCGTCCGACCCAGGTCTGCCTGCAGGAGGCCTCTCGGGCTGGCTGGTCATCTCAGTTGGTTAGAGTGCTAATGTTATAATACCAAGGTCAAGGGTCTAGATCCCCATGCCAGCCAGCCACCCAAAAAATGATGATAATTCTCTCTCTCTCTCTGAATTTCTCTCTGAGGAGAAGGCAGGGGCTGCACGCACTGCCAGATCTGGGGCCCCTCCCTTTCACAGACCTGGCCACCCAGACCTGGGCCTGGCGGGTGATGTGCTGCAGAGCAAGTGGCCCCGGCTGGCTCCTGAGAACATGTGGTCCGGATGAGCAGCAGCCCCCCAGAGCTGAGATGTGAGGGCTGAGCAGAGCCAACGATGCGTATTCCATTGCTGGTTCTCGAGCAAAAATGTGACCCTGGTCAAGAATCCTTTCCCTGTTTTTACTTTCTCATCTGAAAAATGTGCTTGGGGCTCCCAGCAGGGAGGTTGCTGCGTAAGCAGCAGGGCTGCCAGGCCCCAGGAGGAATGTGCCCAGCCAGCCACTCACTGCCCGGCTGTCCTGGGCTCCTCCTACATGAAGGAAGTCCCCGGCCAGTTGCAGCCCCAAGAGCCACCTGTCAGCCGGAGTCATCGTCCCTCCTCAGGTGCATCTTGGCACTGCAGGGAGCTGTTTGCATGAATTGTATGTTAGAGCACTTTTAGGTTTACAGGAAAAGAGCAGAGAGAGTACCACGCGTTCCCGTGTGCCTTGCACCCAGCCTCCCCTTTAGTGACATCCCATGTCAGTGTGGCACATGGGCCCAGTTTCGGCGCCAGCACTGACACATGAAAATAAATTTAAAATGATATTCAACTGAAGTCTATGCCATAGATTTCCTCAGTTTTCACCTAGTGTCCTTTTCCTCCCAGGATCCCATCTGGGACATGTGACCTTTAGTTGTCAGGTCTCCTCAGGCTCCTCTTGGCTGTGAGCTTCTCAGACTTTTCTTGTTTTTGATGGCCTTGACAGTTGCGAGGACCAGTCAGGCATTTTTTAGGATGTCCTGAGATTGGAATGTGCTCATGATGTCCTCATGGGTAGGAGCAGGGGTTGTGGACTGCTGGGAGTGAGACCACAGAGATGACATGCCCACGTCATTACATCCTATCAAGGCACACACTACAACATGACCTGTCACCATGATGCTGACCCTGGTCACCTGGCTGAGGGGTGTTGATCAGGTTTCTCACTATATAGTGACATTCTCCCCCTCTCCATATTGTCCTTCTTGGAAGAAGATTGCTGTGTACCGCCCACATTTAAGGGGTGGGGAGTCATGCTCCACCTGCTCAAGTCTACAGAATCTATTTGGAATTCTGCACAGGAGATTTACTCTTCTCCCCCACTTACTTATTTATCAATTATTTATTTATGTCAGTATGGACTCATGGTTATTTATTTTATACTTTGGGTTATGATCCAATACTGTTTCATTCTGTTGCTGAAACTGTTCCAGCGTTGGCCATCGGGAGCTCTTTCAGTTGGTTCCTGGGTTGGAGTGATGTGCCCCATCAATGTGGGGGGTTATGTGTTGTTTCTGAGCACCTCCTTACTTCCTAGCACTAGCTGATACTCCAGGCTCATCTTGGGCATTTCCAGGCCCAGCCCTAGAACCAGCCATTTCTCCAAAGAGCCCTGGTTCCCTGCCTTGAGAAGGGTGTTAGACACCAGGATCCGGTGCTGGGTGTGCTGGGTGCTTCTAGGCCCCCTCAGCAGACAGCAAAGAAACATGCTTGTGAGCGTGGACCTGTGTCCATGCACGCAAAATTAGGGGACCAGGTTCAAGGCCATGCTTGCTTCTTACACCAGCTACAAGTGTGGGGTCCCCAGACCACTCCCTCTTGGGCTTGATGCTTCTCTGGAAGGACTCGCAGGCTGCTGCGTTCACGCTTGTGGTTCATCCCAGCAGAGGACAGACTGGAATCGGCTGAGGGAGGAGACACCTAGGCACAGCCTGGAGAGGGCCCAGTTGCAGGGCTTCCACTTGTCCCCTCTCCTGGGGTTAGGACAGTGCTACTTTCCTGGCCTCCTCGTGTGACCACTTGCACCGAGCACTGTTCCCTGGGCAGGCGGCGGGCTTTGCCTTTGGTCCCTGAGCTCCACTCCCATACCCCGTCGGGCCTCCCGGCCTGCTGATGCCTGACTGCCCAGCACTGTTCCAAAAGTTTGGGGTCCCTTGTGGTCATTACTTCATGGCCTCACAGCTCCACAACCAGGGCCTGGCCCTCAAGTGTTTATTAATCATGTATTTGGAGCCTCAAATGGTCCTTGGCATTGGTGCTTTCACCAGGCAGATTCCTTGTAGTGAGGAGAACACTGTTCCATCTAACACTGCACCACCCCAGGTGGTGACTTCTCGGGACACACAGGTTGCTGAGTGGTGTTTCTGCTGCCACCACCCCTACCAGGAGGGTCCTGGATTCAGAGTTGGAAAGGGCATGGCATGGGGACAGCCTGTGACTACAGAGTCACCATGGCCCAGCGACATTGGCCTCTCGGGGCAGTTGGAGCCTGAGGCTCTGTACTGCCCAGCAGGTCCCTGGGGCCTCATGCACAACTGGGGATTCTGGAGATTCACGTCCACGGGGGATTCTGACACTGGAGTTGGGTGTGGACAGTGCTACTGCCAGTGGACCTGCTTGTCGGGGAGAGAGTAGGTTCTCCAGGTTGTCCCTCCTGTGGGCAGAAGAGCCTCACAGGGTCTGGCAGGTTTTTCATTTCTAGTGAACGAGTCAGGAAAGCTTCATGCAGGGGAGCCACCAGGCCAGTGGGGTAGAGACACAGCCAGCCCATGCCAGGGATCTGACAAGGCCTGGCTGCTTTGGCCACACCTCAGTGCACCTGTAGGCTGGGGTGGACGCAGCACAGGAGCCCCTCACAGACCCTTCTCAGGGCTCCAGCCCGACCTGCCTGGCACATGTCACACTGAAGCAGGGAGCTGTCTGGCTTGGGCTGGCAGAGCCGGTCCTCACAGCAGCCACGCAGTGGGTCCAGGAACAGGACTTGAGGGGCTTCCTGGGGATTTTGCCCTGGCCTGCCCCAAGCCCCCCATCCCTGTTGTGTGGGACGCCAAGGCCGTGAGTACAGGCACGTGTTTGGGGCCTGTTGTATAAGTAGGTGTCCCAGCAATGCTTGACCTCAGTGGCCCCTTGAGCTTCAGGCCTTGGCATCCTTGCTTCCACTGTGTGGGCAGTCACTCACAAGAGTGCTACTTGGGGAGAGGGGGACACTTTCCCATCAGGGTTCAGTGTCCTTGCTCCCTGTCTCCTGACCCTGTTGACTTTTCTCCACCTGTTCTGGTGCAAGGCCGAGGCCTGGGTTCGATTCCTCCTTAGTGGCTTCCCATCCCCACTCCTGGGGAGTCACGTCACAGAGGATGCTGACCCTCAGGGTTCACCTGGGCCTGTGACATTAACACTGAGCACTTTGTCCAAGTACCATTAGCTCTTGCGAAGCCCTGTTCAGGAAGAGCTGTGTCCCGTCTGGGAGGCCAGGAGGGTGTGGCTCTTGGATGTGACTGCGCTGCCTTCGGACCTTGGGGGTATTGGTCCAGCTCCATCTGCCCTTTCACCTCTTTACAGATGGGCAGGGAGATCCACCAAGGTCCCCCCGAATGGGAAGGCTGCCCTGGACCCAGGCTGAGTCTCCTGACCTCCTGGCACCAGAGCTGGGGTGCTGCCTGCAGGAAGGAAGCCCTGTGCCAACTACTGCTTCGGGGCGGGGGGGGGGGCAGCAGCTCAAGGAGAGGAGGGGTCAGCTGACAAGAGTGGCAGAGCCTGGGGAGGGCGAGCTTCTGGCGTTGACTGAGAGCTGCGCCTCTGAGCGAGCAGAGGGGCATGGGAGACACGGGGTTCCCCTCAGCCAGCAGACTGGAGCGGGAATGGAATCCAGGCCTGGGGCCCCTTTCCCACATCAGCCCACGAAAGATGGTTAGGGGAAGGTGGGAGGGCAGGCGCTATTTTGAGTAGACACAACACGTTGTTCATTCATATTTTAAAGGAAACATGAATAAAAGATCAGGTCTCCCGATCTGGAAACTAAATTTAGGTATTGGCCTGAGGTGTCTGAGTGGGTCTCTGTCCTTTCTGCTTGTCTTCTGGGTCCCATGTCCGCCATATGGCTTCTGTGCCTCCACCTGGTGTCTGTCGTCAGGTCAGGCAGCGACTCCACGGGCAGGAAGTCTGGCGTGGCTGGTCCCCAGGTTGCTCTTCCTGCCGAGGCCCAGCGTCGTCTGACTGTTGGCCAGAGATGCAGGGCTGCCTTGGCTGGCGCTGTCTGCAGAGAGGCCACGCACTCCTGAAGGTTCTCATAGGTAACCTGCACAGTGAGCGGGTCCAGGGTGACCTGAGAGTCCATCTGGATCATGTTGTGTGGAACTGGCCAGGGTGTTCTGCCGCCTCCCCTGGATCAAGGCCCAGCATGGTGGTTGGGCAGATCCCAGGAGCGAGCAGCTGGGTAACAGCGCCACGTGGTGCCCTGGCATAGCGGCCGGCAGACAGCCCACCCGTGCAGATGCCCTTGGCGCTCACTGGTGTCCTCAGCAGTGCAGCAAGGCAGGGTCTGCGTGGAGTTTCTGTCCCCAGCTCCTGATGTCAGTCATCCAAGTGGCAGATGCAGCACCCCACCTTCAGACAAACCTGGTGCTCTTTCCTGTTTCTTAAGAGAAAAGTTAGAAGAGAATTGGCAGGTGGTGGTGGCTTGCGGGTCTTTGCTCTCAGAGCAGCAGCAGCTTTGCCCTGGCGGGGTCAGTTCTCCCCAAGCGCCAGGCTGCGGGGACTGCAGTGTGAGGCCACCTGCCAGATGGGCTGGGAGGCTTCGGTGTGCATGTTGTGAAACGCTGGTCATCCGGTGGTCCTGGCCTGTCATTCCCTCCTTTTCACACGGGAGCCACCAGGGGTTGAGGAGGGTCCCACATGCTGTGGACGTCCAGCTCCGGATATAGCAGTCAGGTGACCATTGGGCAGTTACTTGGCTCATCCAAGCCCAGCTCCCGCAGCAAGAGTGCTGCACATGGTTTTGTAGAGGTTGGGTCCCTCGAGATGCTCTGAGGAGGGAGGGGGATCGGTCCCGAGTGAAGTGAGGCATGAGACTGACCGGGCTTCTCTGTGTCCACAGCAGGGGGTGTAGCCAGCCCAGGCCCACCGAGCTCAGCCGCATGAGCGCAGCCCAGAGACGCCAGCTCCTGTAAGTATGCCCTGCCCTCTGCAGGCTGTGGCACGTTTAAAAGTGGTATGTGGGTCTCTTCAGAGGGAGTTAGAAGTGGCATGGCTGGGGTGAGGTGACCAGCTGCCATCAGGAGTGCTCCACGGGACTGTGACACCCTCCTCTTCATCAGAAGGACACACTGGCCCTCCTCCCCTCTGCCCTTCCCAGCCCCACGTGTAATGATCTGGGCTGATGTGGATGGGACATAGGTTTCCATTCTGCTCTGTGGCCTAGCCCCTCACTGACTACACCTCAGGGCCTTGTGACTGGGGCCAGAGTCTGGTTCATGAGACCAGTCCCTGGTTAGCAGGGCCAGTGCCCCGATTGCACAAATTTGTACCAGTTGTCATCTTGGGTACAAAATTCACAGGCTACACTTTCTTAGCCTCTTTGTAGATTTGGCTCTGGTTTCTGCTGTGCTTGATTTGGGGAAGTCTGAGGCAGCATGAATTTTACACCCTTATAAGATTTTGGGGGGGTTAGCTGCTGAAGTGATATTTTTTGTCTTTAAAGTATCTTTGTTAAGGTATTTCTTAGTGTGGAACATTCTGTGTCAATTTTAGCTGAGGCTCATTGTGCCCTTTCGAATTATAGTCTTTTAATAATTACTATTATTTTCGGAAGTTTGTATGACTTAAGGCTTCAAGTGTTCCCTCTACATTGTCGTTTTGGTGCTCTTCTTGGGACTCCAGTTAAGTGTGAGCTGAGCCCCGGCCCCGTTCTCCAGTCCGCTGCTTCTCTGGATGCTCTGGCCTGGGCATTTGTGTGTTCCACAGGTTTTGTACCTGTGCTTTTTGTTGCCCTTTGTGAACCGAGTTCTTCCTCATTTAGATGTCCGAGGGTGGCTTGTGGACACACAGAAGTCCCCAGGGGGCTTGTCTCTGATCCCCGCCTCCCTCCCTCATTGTCTGCATGGGGTGCAGGGTTTGCCTCTCAGCGCAAGCCCGGCCCACAGTCTTGCTGCGGTTGCGCCTCTAGCACTCCCCATGTCCCTGCTCTCACAGCATTTGGAAGCAGCTCAGGTTAACGTGTCTCCCGGTTGGGTTTCTTGCTGCTTTTGAGCTGTTTTTGAGAGAAGAAAGCGACTTGTTTACTCCTGCTCTGAAGCCGCTGTCTGTTCTTTTTCACTTGTGTGGGGCCACACCAGCACATGTGGCGGGCCCTCCGGCTCCGAGGTCCCCAATGGGAAGTGTATTCCCCCACCCCCAACTTCCTCAGGTGCAGGACAGTGTCCACCACGTGCCAGGGGCTGTGGTCTGTACCCTGCATCTGATCCTGTGAGCATGCGGGTCAGCCATGGTGTTGGGTGTCACTAGACCAAGCAAAAGGCTGCCTTCGGGTGGGTGGGCCTCTGCCTGCAAGCCCCATCTTATGGTAGTCCAGTGTGAAGCTGGGGCCTGGCCCAGAATGGGGGCTTCAGAGCTGTGGGGACCAGGAGCACCCCTCCTGCCAACCAGGCTGCCTCCACTTGCACGCAGACCCACACAGCGCCAGCTTCCAGGCATTGCACTGGCAATTTTTCCTTCCGCGCCTCTGACCCTGGGACCCTGGCTGACGGACCTTGGGGCTAGGACCCTGGCCTGGGGCTTCCCCTGGCCTCATGCTCCCCAGGAAGGCAGCAGGCTCATCTGCCCAGGTGGGGACTCACTGGGTCCTGGTGGCCCAGGGTCCTGGACTGCATCCAGGTTTGACTGAGGCATTTCTCCCAGTGACTGGCAGGGCCGTCATGCAGGGGCCGGGGTATTGGTGGCAGGAGGAGGGGATGGTCAGTGACCAGCAGAACTTGGCTGCCTCATGCAGTTGGGATGGGCTGGGCTGGCTGACCCTAGTGCAGGGATCCTCCTGCTGAGCGGCACCTGCAGCGACTGGTGTGTGGGCATCTGGCTCAGGTAGGCATCCAGTGGGGTGCGAGGAGTTCCCATGCAGCAGAGAAAACCTGGGTCCAGCGTGGTTTGGACTTGGGCACACAGATCAGATGATGGGCTCAGCACCACTGCATCCTCCCAAGGCCAGGGCTGTCCCCAACACGGCGTCTGGCAGGGCCGGTACAGGCTTGTCCTAGAGCTGCCCTGTAGTTGTGTGTCTAAGAGTGATACTCAGGTCACTGTTGTCCCACAGGGCATCCTTCTGGGGTGCAGGAGGCCTTACCGTGCTGGGTTTAGGGAAAGGCAGGTGGATCCTGAGCGGGCGCTGGGCTGGCAGCAGGGGTCGGGGGTTGGGGCAGTGTTGGGCTTGTCACCATGGTGCCCAGTGCCCCTCTGAGCAGGCCCCGAGCATGGACGCCCCCTGACAGGCCGCTTTGTTCTGCCCTTCCTGCTCTTGGCTCTTCTGCGAGTGTCTATTTTGGGTGCACTGTGAAGGGAGGCGCCTCTTATGTAAGCCACGTGTCTGCGTGCATGCAAGCTGCCGGCTCAGCCTCCTGCCTTCACGGCAGCCCCTGTTGGGTCCTCCTTGTCCTGCTGGAAGTTTCTGAGGCCCCAGGCATTCAGTCTCGTGGTGACCTCTGGCCTCTGCTGTCCACTCTGGTATCCAAGGTGCCCAAGGTGCCTGGGTGTGGGGTGGGCGAGTCATGTTGGGTCCTGGAGATGCTGAATGCTGGTCCACGGTTCTACTCACTCAGTTGGGGTCTGGGGGCTTCCTGCCCTGCCACCTGCTGACCTCTGGTCTCCATTCTTTCAGGGAGGAAGAAAGGACCCGGTTTCAAGAGCTGCTGGCCAGTCTGGCCTACAGAGCTAGCCCCCTGCTGGCCATCGGGCAGCAGCTGGCCCACCAGATGCAGCTGGAAGGTGGTGGCCAGCTCTGACCAGAGTGGTGGCTGTGCGCCAGGCTCCAAGGGGCACGGAGGCAGACAGGGTGCCCAGAGGGGCCTGCGCCTGAGGATCATGTTGAGAGCCTGGGTGGACACCCCTCCCTTCGGGTCCTTTTGACTTGTTAGGGCGTGGGGAGGAGAAGAGCCAACTGTGAGGGTCAATAAAGTGTTTTGTGAGCACCTTCCTGCACCCCGGGCCTGTTCCCACATCTCACCTCGGCCCCAGGGGCTCCTGTGTTTCCCGGGGGCTCTCGTGTTTTCTGGGGCTCGGTAGCCCTGGGAGCCAAGCCTGAGTCCCCAGGCCCTATACAGAGCTGATGCCTCCCAAGACCGCAGCACAGTTTCCCAGCTCTGTTTATAAAGGAGTCCGTGTCACTGCACACGTTAGTAAGTGTGAGAAAGGCACCTCACCACAGCAGCCTGCTTTGCTGAGCTGCTGTTGTTGGCTTTCAGCTTCTGTTTCTGCAGTGGCCCTGTTGGGCCTCTCCTCCTGAAAGGAGTGCCCAGGTCTGCTGGGGCTGCTGTTGGGGCTGGCCGCCCGCCCTGCTGTGCATCTCGTTACCAGGGCACAGATGGAGCTCACGGCTGCGCCTGTTCCTCCCGCCTACCCCACAGGGACTCTGCCTTCCCCTGACTCCATCTGGCCCGCTCTGAATCCAGGCTGCTCCCCACACTGCCCTTTGTGACTGCACCTCAGACACATGAGAAGGCCTGGCCCGGAGCCCCTCGGCTGACCCAGGAGCAAGACGGATTCACATCTATTGTTAGAAGCCACTGGGATTTGGGGTCCGTTGTTGGACTGGGGGAACATCAATTGATAAACCCTAATTTTCAGGATTGGGAAGTCGGGGATGGTGCGTCCCCAGCACAGAGGGATTCACTGGCCATGTCTTGTGGGGGATAGGCAGGGCTGGCAGCCATGTGGACCAGCACGGACTGGGGTGCTCAGGACTCAGAGCCCAGCAGCATCCTCTGAGGCTGCCCAGCTGATGGGTGGCTGGGCAGGACCAGAGCCCGGGGCCCCTTCTCTGGACCAGAACAGACAAGACAACTGCAGACATGGCATGCGCACCCTCAAAGGCACGTGGCAAATAAAAAGAGACTAACAGGAATGTGCAAGCCCTCAGTCCATCGGTCAGAGACTAGCTCAACTGTCCAGCCTGACAGTGCCATCCCTGAGCCATCTGGCTGCAGCTGTTGACAGGAATATGTTCTCACTTAATAGAGAAAAGCAGTTTACAAAACAGTATTTGGGACCATCCCATTTTGCAATAAAATATGTATTGGGAGAAAAAGCCTGTTGGATGTAGGGCCCACATGGCGTGACTGGGAAATGGGCTGCAGGTTGCTTTTACTCTCTCTGTCATAACTTTTCTGTGTAGTCTGAACTTTTTGTAGTGAATGTGCATTTTATTATGTGTTCTCTTCAGAGAGAAGCTAGCTCCCTGGTCTTCAGATGGCTGAGCATGGGCTGGCACAACCCGTGGCCCATTTGAGTGATGCTCATGGTTGCAGGAACTTCATGCTCCCACCCGGAAGCCAGGGCCTTCCCTTCAGGTCCTGCCTGGAGAACAGGCCCCAGGCCATGATGATAGTCACTCAGAGGATGGGGCAGAGGAGTGTGGGGGCTGTAGGAGACCAGGCAGAGCTGAGGTGGACTCAGGATCATCCCAGGGAAGTAGCCTGAGAAATCACAGATGTAGGGGTGCATGTCCAACCAAAGGAAAGAGCCAAGAGCCTGCGCCCAGCAGTGGCCGCAGCTCAGACAGCTGGTTCATCCAGTCGCCAGGAAAGCAGGTCTGCAAGCACTTGGTGCTCACTTTTAGGTTTGTTCTGTTGAGTGCTGCTCCGTGCTGGACGTGACGCGGAGATAGAGGTCTAGACAGACACAGGGTCATCCGCAAAACAAGTTGTGCTCATTTTCTGTGGACAGATACCTGGAGGCAGATCCCCTGAGACACAGGTCTCTAGGTGGGTGATTGTGGACTTTTCTATTTGTGTGTGTGTGTGTGTGTGTGTGTGTGTGTGTGTGTGTGTGTGTGTGTGTGTGTGTGTGTGTGTGTGTGTGTGTGTGTGTGTGTGTGTGTGTGTGTGTGTGTGTGTGTGTGTGTGTGTGTGTGTGTGTGTGTGTGTTCTAGTCTTGTAGAGTGGACGTGAATTACTTGGTAATAAACTTAAGTTCTGCAGTTCAGTGGTTTTCATGAGTTTTAAACTCTGGAGTCTTCAGTTCCTTTTTCTGATTTAAAAGGTAAACAGAACAGATAAAAGCCTCCTGGGGGTTGGAGGAGCTGTGGTGCCTGCCTACAAGTTCTCCCCGCCCCACCCCCAGGCAGCATGAGACCCACAGACCTTCCCCTGGACATGTCCTTGTTGCCATGCAGCACCAGGCATGGGGGACAACAGAGGAGTCCCCTCCCCCCCTCCCCAGCAGTTTGGAAGGAAGAGCAGAGTCTGCCTGCAGAGGAGGGAGGGCCCGGGGCGGGGGGCATCCAGCCGACAGGCCAGGAGGGAAGGGCTCCTCCTGGCTGAGCCCCTGCTCCAACTCCCCCAAGGCCCCTCCAGGCCCCCAGTACCTCCCTTGTCCCTGCTTGGGGCTGGCCGCCTGCAGTGTCCTCAGGCTGTGCTCAGTGTGGCAGCTCATTGATTGGGAGGCCGTGGACGTTACCTCCCCAGCACCGGCCAGACTTCTAGACCACATGCAGCACCTCCTGGACCCCCCTCCCCAGGTGCTGGTCCTCCTTAGGCCCCTCCTGGGCCATGTCCTGTGAGCAGGCGGCCCCTGGCCGCTGTGGGTGTCAGCTGGCAGCTGCCGAGAGTGGTGCTGCAGAGTGAACAGCGGCACTCATGCGGCCACGTACTTTCCCCTAGTCTGAGCCAGGCCGACTCGTCCCGGCTGGACTCGCTCACTGAAGAATTAATGTCCTGGGGCTGTTGTAATAAATCACCACAAACCGGTGAGCTTGAAACGGGTGCGTTCTCCCGCAGTACTGGAGGCCAGACCCGAAAGCAAGGTGTGGCGGCTGTGCTCCTCCAGAGGCTTAGAGAGGCCCATCCTTTACCTGTCCCAGACTCAGGGTGGAGTTGGGCAGCCCTGGCCCACGCACAGCTCCCTGGGGCTGCTTTGGTTTCTGGTGCATATCTTTGAAAGTGGTGGGACCCAGGGCCCAGGCCGTGAGGGGCTGGGTATATTTGGGTTGCTGGACTGAGGGTGCGCCTGTCCCCATGTGGACTCTGTCCAGCTAGGGCCTACCTCTGGTTTGCCCATTGCTGTCCAGCGCCCAGCCCAGGCCTGAGGTGACCCCAGCACCTTTGACGCCTGTTGGGTGAGGTGGAGTTAGACACTGTGAGCTTGCTAGGCATGGGGCAGGAGGCCAGTGGCTGGGCAGCATTGGCGGGGTGGGGACAGGGCAGGGATGGGATGGGGGTTGGGTGGAACTCAGCTCCCAGGCTGGCAAGTCTGGCTTTTGTGCCTCTAGGAAGCCAAGTGCTGAGCAAATACTGCTTCTGGAATGTTCCCTATACAGTGATAATGCCAGTGACAGCATCCTCGGTCATTGCTGGCTGCCACCCAGGTCTTGTCTGCTCATAGCCCCCGGACACGGCCCCTCCATGGGCTCTCAGCTGCTGCTCTGTGACTAACCAGGGCTGTTCGGGGCTGCCTGTGCTTCCAGGATGTCGGGAGCTGGCGGCCAGGGAGATAGCAGGACACCGGCCTTGGCCTTTCTCTCTGAAGTTGCGTTCCTGGGGCATCTGCCCAGCCCCTGGCTCCTCAGGTCTGCATGGAGCACTACCTTATTTAAAGGCAAAGAGACCCAATTAAACTTTTTTTTCCCCCACAGATGGTAAAATAATATAGGTTAAAATGATAGTTACAGGCCTATGCCTGATGTTGAGTTGTGTTTAAATCTTCCTTAAAATTAAGAAAGTCCAATTTTAAAACGTTTGGTAGAATATTTCTCAGAGAAATCAGTGATTACCTGTATTTCTGATTCCAAATATTCCTTTCCGGTGCCTGGGGCGTGGAGAGCCCCGGTGAGGCCTCCTAGTGGGCTCAGAGGCTCAGCCCCCCTGTCGCTCTGGCCACATTGCCAAGAGGGACCACCCTGGCACCCGGCAAGGTGGGTGCCTGGCTGGAAATCCCAGGCATCTGGGCCCAGCCAGGTGCTGGGTGCTGAGCTTCAGGAATGCAGAGCTTCAGCCTCTCCTCTCCTGAACTCTAGGGTCTGACCTCTGCCCCTGACCCCACTTACTCAAACTCCTGCCCTTGGTGCAGGTCTCTGGGAGGCACAGCACCTAGACATCACGGGCGGAGGCAGGGCAGCCCTTTGGCAGGGACAGAATAAACTGGTGATATGTTTTCCATGCCAATCCATCTGGTCCTCCAAGCTCAGGGAGGGGATTCGCACACACACACCTACCCCCCATATACATGCTATACTCATGGGCACATGCATCACAAATACATGCAGACACGTGCGCACACACATTTGTACACTACATGTGAAGTACACACACCACACACGTATTGCGACCACACACGTATTGCGTATGCAATATGCGTGCATTCACACAGACGTGCACACTGCACATGCACTACACACATACGCACACAGACATGCACACCACAGACACAGACATGCACACACTACACTCATGCACACACATGCACACACATACATTCCTCCTTCTAGGAGAAGCTGCCGTGCAGGGTCCAAAGTCCTCACCCTCACCCCCTCGCAGAGCTGACCACATGCAGTCAGGGCAATGGGGTGACAGGAAGGGAGTCGGGTGTCTGGGGGTCCTCCCCGGAGGAGAGCCCCCGCCCCCCCAGGGCGAGCAGCGAGAGCTTCCTCTGCTTCTGGTTCTGGGATTTTCCAGCACAGCGGTAATTATCTGCAGCACAGCCGCTCTCTCCTGGGTCTGGGAGAAGATTCTAATTACATGAGGATGTGTAATTGGAGAACCTGGGCACAGGTCAGTCCTCTGAGCCTGGCTCCTGTGGGAAAGACGCAGCAGGCCTTCATCTTCTAGTGGCTCCTCTGGACACTGTGTGGCTCCTATATGCGCCCCAGGATTTGAGTGGGCCCTATCCTGGACCACCCAAGTCCTCCACTCCATCTAAGGCCCGGCCCCTTCTGACCCAAGCCTGTCCCCTGGCAGGGCCCAACTCAAGCTCCATCTCATTCACTGCTCTGGTCTAATCCTGGCGGCCCACGCCACATGCCACAGACAGCAAGGAGACCTCTCCCCACACAAAGCTCAGTCTGGTGGGGGCAGACAGCACTATCACACGTAAGCTCAGCCCAGGTCCAAAGGGAGCCCCACCCCATCTGTGGCCAACCCCTGATGTCTCCGAGGGGAGGGAAAAAGGGAGCATGTGGGAGGATGAGAGATGGAGGCGACAGCATGAGGGTTCCCCTCCATGCCCTGAAGTAGCCACCCCATGAGGCCTGGAGGTAGAGGAGAGGCTCCCGCCAGGGGGTGAGAGGACCAGGCTCCTCTCCTCCCAGCTCTGCTTCAGGATGATGCTCCAGAGCTGCCAGGCTGGGTCCAGCCAGGGGCCCAGGAGGGACAAGAGGGTTTGCTGGTCATCTCCTAGCCTCTACTTCTAGGTGCTTGTAACAAGAAGCCCAAGTCATGGCACCTTATGTTAAAATTGTGATGGGATTTTCCCCTCATAGTGAGAAGTCTGGAAGTGGCAATGCGAGTCTCCATGCTCCACGCCCTTACTCGTCCTCATCCTGAAGCAGCTGCCAGAACCCCAGCCATCACGCCCACATTCCAGGCAGGAAGGAGAGGGCAGAGGGCAAATGGCAGGAGGGACAGGGAAGGCTGCTGTGTTCCCTTGTACGGGCTTTCCTCAGAGGCCCACCCAGCGGTGTTCACCCACACCTCATTGGCCAGGGCTCAGTCAGTGCCCTCCCTAGTTCGAGAGAAATGGGGCCAGCAGGGAGAGCCTAGGCAAGGGGAGTAAGGCTCTGTCCTCATATGTCACGCCGCCCTCCGTCCCTGTGGGAGGCAGATCTCAGGCCAGTCCCTGATCACATGACCTTGCCCTTGGCCATAGACGACAAGTTGGAAGACCAGGAACCAGGGAGCTGTCCTGCCATGTTGGCCCTAAACCTTGCAGCCTCTCCGGGGAATTTATCATCAGTGCCCAGAGGGGAGTTGCTGATTCCCAACGCTAGGCTGGGGGCCCTACCCTAGGGGGCTGGGGGCATTGGTGCACGGACACGCCCACTGCAGCCTGGGAGATGAACAGGGAGGCACGGGCTATAACACACCCGACACAGGCCCGGGAGGCCCCCATGCAGGGATCCTGGCTATCTCTCACCCTCTTTCCTGAGCTGTCCCCTCCTGCAGCTCTGACTCTGGAGCTCTTGAGTTGCTGGTTCCAGAGTCTGTCACTGGGAATCAAGAAGGGTGTCCTCATGGGCCAGAAACCATGGGGGATTCTTCAGCAGAATGGGGATCACACCAGCTGGAGGAAGAGGCCATGGCCAAGGTCATTGGGAGGCTCAGATGGCTCTGGGTAGCTGTGGGTTTGGTGCCAGTCTCTAAGCCCCACCCACCCGGTGGGCGTCCTCTCGCCAGGCCTCACTGGGACTGGACTCCTGCTGCCAGGGTGTCTGAGGTGCCCGCCAACTGTGGGCCTGGCCTCTGCTCTAAGTGACCGTGACAAGGCCAGGACCTAGCAGGGGCTGGCAGGCGCTTCTGTTTATAACTGCCACATGCACAGAGCAGCAGGCGAGGCTCACAGCAAGTGTCCAGCAAGAGCAGTGGCCTTCGGCAGGGCCTGCCCTGGAGTGGTGGGCAAGAAGCCTGTCTTCCCTCAGGAGCTGTGCCCCCGTGGCCCCGGCTGAAGGTCAGAAGTCCAAAGGCAAGATGCTCTGGTGATGAGAAAGCAGCTTGTAATGGCGGTGGGCCAGCTGGGCTGCTCTCAGGACCCAGGGCCAGGCGAGGGGTGTCCAGATCCAGAGACAGCAGGACTCGATTGTTGTCAAAGCCTGTTAAGGCCAGAACTCTCAGGACCTCGGATCTGTCCTTTCCCATGTTGGCTGGGACTGCTGCCCCAGGGAGACTGGGGCCCTGTGTCTGCCCTGGTGAGGCGGGGGCCCCTGTGAGTGGTTTGTTCTTGGTTTGGCCTCTGACCTGCTGGGTGAGGCTTTGAGAAGGTATGTTCCCTCTGTGGGCCTCAGTCTACCCTCTATAAACTGATGGCACTGGAGTGGGCACCTGAGCCCCTCCCCACCTGCTCTGTGGTCTGGGGCTCCCTGTGCCCCTGCAATGGAGAATGCTGTTTCTGTCCCGGCCCTTCTTTGGTGGGCCACTGCGCCCCATGGCCCCAGGGGATGCCAGCCAGACCTCTCAGCCACTGGACCAGCCTGGAGAGTCCGTGGCCCTGGGGTGGGCCCATGTGTAGGGCACATGACCAAGCCCAGTCAGAGTGTGTCCTCCTGGACCACAGCTGGGGAAGGAGTCTCCTGTGGACTGAACTGCTTGAGGTGGGTTTCTGCCCCGGTAGCCCCAGACCTGGCCTTCTCCTGCTGAGTCCCAGCTGCAGATGCCCCGGGGACACCCTGGGCAGGGTGCCAGGGGAGAGGCCACCCCCTGCCCTCACTCTTCTGAGCCCCCAGTGTCAGCGGCTCCAGGGCAAAGGAGGAGGCCAGGGGTTAAACTCAGGAGGCCAGGGCTCCAGGCCAGGGCCCAGCCAGACTGAGCCTCCGGGTGAAGCCGCCATCATGGGGGCTGCTGTGAGGAGGCTTTCGTGTGAGGGTCCCGTGAAAGCCCTAAATCCTATCTCTTGGTCACTGCTGCTGGTCAGCATTGGCACCTCGGTGGCCAGCTGGGGTAGTAACTGCGCTGACCATTGGCTGCTCCTGGGCTGGGCCTGAGCCCCATACTCCCCAGCCAGGCTTCGGGGGTGGAGGCTGTTCAGATTTAGACACCTCAAGTCGGGTGGGACCAGGGATGGGCGTGATTCATACACACAGGATGATTCTTGTCACCAGGTGAGTCTGAGACTCTGCTCCCAGCATGGAGCTGACATGGGCTCGGAGGACCCGCCGCCTTGGCACTGGGAGAAGCCTATGGGGTGAGGTGGGGACATGCCCATGAGAGGGGAGACATAAGCCGGGCTCAGGCAGCCAGTCATCTTCCCAGAGTCCCCTGCCCGCCGTGGCCCTCCAGTGGCAGTACCTTCAGTGGATCATCACTGTGATAGTCCCCATGGGCTCTCCTGCCACTTGGCCAGCTCCTCCACAGCGGCCTTCCTGAGCTCCAGGTGAGACGCGTTTGGGGCCTGCCCGCACCAGCCCACCGCCCTTGCTGGGAGGAGTAGCTGGGCAGGGTCAACTCCTTTACTTCCCACCCTGCATCTGCCCTTCCCACCATGGCCGTGGGGTCTGGGAGCTGAAGGCTTATTTACAACAAACTCAGCCCTTCATCCCAGGTCTCAGGCACATTTAGTTAGGGACTAAGTTCGAGGAGCCAGTGCCTGCCCGGGAGGCGTGGGCCCAGAGGGATGGAACCGCTGCAGACACCCTGCCCCGGGCAGAGTCTCGAGGCTTAATGAAGATGTTCAGGAGGGACCCTGCCACCTGTCCCAGAGGAAAACCACCGTCCTGGGGTCCTCAGGTCTCCTGCTGGACCTGGGCTGGAGTCCCAGCTGGGGCTGCTGTTTGCTGGCCTCATGCTGAAGGTTGTGTGTGCTGGGGGCTTCCCATCTGAGGGAGTGGCGTTTGCCAGGGTCCCAACAGCGGCATCTTCACAGAAATGTGCAGGGGTGCCGCCCACTGCAGTGCGAGGCGCGCTCCTTCCTGCACGGTGGGGCACACTGGTCCTCGGCTTCCCCCTCTGCTTACTGGTGTCGGGGCCTGGACCAGCCATGGAGTCTCTCAGGACATTCTAAAGTCCTCAGGCAAACACCTGCCAAAAAGCACCACTGTACCTAAGAGTCGAGGTTGAACAGGAGTCTAGTACGTGAAGGGACAGAGCCGTGGGGTGTGTGCGCATGTGTGCATGTGCGCGTGCACGTGGGAGTGTGTGTGTGTGCGTGTACGCACATGTGCCTGTTTTTAGGGGCAAACCCAAACATTCCCTAATAGGCACAAGGTAGTCATGTACTTTAAAACGATTGTTCTGTCAGAAAAGGAGTGAAACTATCCTTCCTAATCGAACATTTTTATTAAAAAACTGTGTTCGACTTTATTGAATTTCTTCCCTGTGCTTGTTGAAAAAATCACGTGTTTTGTTATTACTTTCCTGCTGGCAGGCGAATGGTGTAACTGATTTTCCACGTGTGGCACGGCTTTGCATTCCTGGGGCTCGGGCTCGGGATCAGGCTTGGGCTTGGGGGGATTCCTTGTCGTGTTCTATTTCGTGTGCTGGGCTTTGTTTTGGAGTTTCCATCTCTGCTCATGTGTGAACTGACCTTTTGTCCTGATTCGACATTCCTCAGGAGCAGAGGCTTCCTCCTGGACTCATGCCCGTCCCTAGCTGAGCCGAGAGGTCACAGTGCCACCTTTAAATCGAGCAATGTCCTCTGCAGGTCATCCTCTGCGGGTCACATGTGACAGCTCTGAGTATCTGGAGTTGCAGCTTTTCAACACAGTTTACCCCAAGCTTCAGCCTGCTGATGGGGAGGGACACATACTTTCTCACCAGCTCCTGGCTCCTGCCCAGCCCTGGGCCGGTGGCCCCGAGTCTGGACCCCACTCTGCCCTGCCCCCACCCAAGTTGGAGCTGCCTGGCCTGGGAAGGATGGAGATCAGGACCCCAACTTCTCCCACCCCTGAGGCTTCCAACCCTGTCCTGGGGTCAGAGCTGGGCAGGCCTGGGCTCTGGACAGGCCAGTCTGAGGCATGGTTTCTGCCTGGCTTCTTAGGCCTGACCCCTTGTCCCATCTACCCTTCAGTCCCCAACCTGAACTTCCTCCTGTGGAGGGAGTCCTGGGGTTCTGCAGGACCCCAGCTCCCCCGCAGGCCTGTATAGGCCCCTGCAGCCCCAGCAGGACCCCAGCACTGGCCTGGCCCTCAGATATTCAGGGGTCAGCTGCTGTCCTGGTCCTGACATTCCAGATCCACCTGGTCTTTGTGCAGGACCACGCCTTCTCTGGGAGCACGGGTTCCTGTGAGGGTCTTCCCCTGGAATTCCCTAACTAGATAGGCCTCTCCCCTCCTGCCTGAGCTTGGGGCCTGTGGTGTTTCCACATCATCGTTTGACAAAACCCACTTCACAAGGAACATTTCCCAACTGAAGAAGTGGCCTCTCGGGCAGTCTGGGTCTGGCTGTGAGAACCACATGGAGCAGCTCACCATGGCTGTGGGTGGCAGAGAGACACACACTACAGCTGTCTTAAGCCATCGACTCTTGGGGACTGTTGGCTCCTGCAGCCTGACCCAGCATGCCATGGCTGGTATGCCCGCCTTCCAGTTCCTATGGAGAGAATCCCTCTGTCCACTCTGAGGTCGGAGAGCTGCCGCCAGCAAGTCAAGCCAGAGACACTGAGAGCTTAGGAACTTCTGCAAGAGACAGTGAGTCACAGCGAAAGCCGCCACACCCTGAAGGCGGATACTCAGCCACTCCGTCCCTCTTGCTGAGGTCTGCTCTGTGGGAACGGGCACCTGTGTTTCTGCAGCAGCGATGTGCACACAGTAGGTGCTCAATAGACGCTGCTGAGTGGATGATGAGTTGTGGCAGCCCGCGGTAGGGCTGGGAGTGAGCGTGGAAGTTGCCCCACAGTGACAGGGGTGACTGGAAGCGAAGCAGGCACCCCAATGAGGCCCCAGTCAGGGAACAGCTGTGACAGCTGGAAGTCCAGCCCCAGAGGCGGCTGGACTCGCTCCTGGAGGACCCCTTATCTCCTGCAATGTTTTTATTACAGACAAGAGTGAGGGAAATTAAGTGAACCAAACATGCACCCGGACCATAGGAAGAAAAACAAGATAAACCCAAAGCCCAAGGACGCAGAGGAGTATGTGAGCACAGATAACAGCCATGGCTGGTTTGGCAACAGAAGATGCATTGATAAACCCGAGGCTCTAAATGTCCCCTGGGAGCTGGGTGACCTGGCATCTCTCTGACCTGGAGCTGCCATCGGAGCTGATTCACCCCTCTCTGACAGGAGCAACCCTGGGGCCAGATGGCCACACTTTTCCCAGCCTGTCCTCTCTAGCTGGGCAACCCGGGCAAGGCACACCACCTCTGTGCCATACATGGATCCTCGTGCCACAGGGACATTGGCAGGTTCTACCCCATAGGGTGAGAGGTTTACACGAGCTGGAACTGCAGATCGTTCACGACAGCCTGGCCACTGTCTCTGCTGGTGGCAGTTGTGGAGATGAGTGTAAACTGTTAGTGCAGTACGTGCTGTTCGTGCAATGTGCTGGTACAGTCCATCAGTACCCGCTGCTAGTATATACGTTAGTACAGTACATTAGTATTAGTTGCTATTATAGTACATTAGTACTAACTGTTAATACAGTACATTAGTATAGCAATTAGTATCAATTGTTAGTGTACTTCATCAGCACTAGCTGTTAGCTTAGTACATTAATACTGGCTATTAGCATAGTATATTAGTATACTACATTAGTACTAGCTGTTAGTGTAGTATGCTAGTACTAGCTATTAGTACAGTATATCAGTACTAGTTATTAGTATAGTACACTAGTACTGGCTGTTTGTTAGTGCAGTATGCTGTCAGTACAGAACGTCGGTGCTAGCTGGTAGTAGAGCGCTAGTACAGTACAGTAGCGCGGTTGTTAGTACAGAACATCAGCACTGGCTGTTAGTATCACATTTAGGATCAGCTGTGCAAGTTTTCCTTTATGTCTGGAGTTAGCTCTTTGTTGTTTACTTTATGGAGGTCTTACTAATGTTATTCCTAGTTATGAAACATTATTTGTTGACACTGTAGATTGGTGTGTGCTTCTCTTTGAGGATGTCAGGACAGCATTTAGCCTAATAATGGGCTTGAAGTCCCCCACCGACCCGCCCTGCTGAGGCTGAAGCCCTGGCCCCTGGCCCTGGCTCTCTGCTCCTGAGGGTGGGTGGAGGACGGAGTGCGGCTTCCTGCCTCCTTGGGCACTTCCTGCTGAGGAGAACTGTCGTGACTGAGCCGCAGGGGCTGAGGCCCGGGATGGCGAGGGGTGGTCACAAGCCCTAGCTTCCCCACAGGGGCTGTTTCTTGTGGTCAGGTATCTCACAGATTTGGGAAGAGAGCCAGACGGAGCTCCACACCCAAGTGTCTGAGTGGCTGTGGCTGTGCCCGGCTGGAGATGCCAAGGAGCCACCAGCCCAGTGTCCCAGGCCCCTGTGTCTGGGGCTGGCTCAGGTAATGGGCTTCCGTCAGTGGCTGGTGCCCAGGAATATGCACTGTGGCCATGCTAGGAAGCATCTGGAGACACCCCTGCTCTGTCCTGTTCAGAAGGGTCGACCACTGTCACCCATTGTCCAGGGCCAGAGGTATCCACGGGCCACACCACAGCCTGGAGAACAAAGACCCCAAGCCCTCCACAGACCCCCCAACACTGACGGAGACATCTCCCTCTTCTTCCTCCCACCCCAACCCAAAGAACAGAAACTTGCTCAGCTAAGCCCCAGGAGAAGACAGGGTCAGAGCCTCTGGAACGTTGTTGGGGTGACCCTGCTGCTGAGGGGACCCCTCCCCAGGCCCCCAGGCCCAGTGTCAGCACATTCCCCCCTCACTGGACGATTGACTAGAGAGCTGCTGTCCTCAGCCCAGCTGCCACGGCTGTTCGGAGCGAAGGGAAGTTGTTTAGATGAACCCAAACAAGCACCCTCATAGATCACGGCAGCTGTAAAACAAACTTAGCCTTGTGCTAATATTTTGGTTTTGTCTCCACAGTGCACACCTAGAGAATGCGAGGCCATTTTTCTCAGCCCAGTGGCAAATCACGTTCCAGCAGCTTTCCAGAGTGTTGCAGCTGCTGTTCAGGAGTCATTCCACGAGGTTCCAAAGCACGCTTCCCACCACCACTCAGCTCAGCAGCTAAAAAAGGGACCGAATACACTGGACGTTACCCGCAGCCGTGCCGCCTCTTTAACCACTCGGCGAGGTGGATGTCAACGGTGCTGGCTCCAGCTGCTCCCCACGTCCACCAAGAGGAGCCCAAAGTCAGAGTCACGGGTCACCTAGGAGCACAGCAGGCAGGAGCGGCCTGAGTGTGGCCTGCCTGAGTCTCCTGCACTGCCCCACCCCACCTCACCATGCACAGAGCCAGGGCTGGACTCCCAAGCCCCTGCTCACCATGGATCTCTCTCTGCCCCGAACCTCCCGTTCTCCTCAAGAGTTGGGATCTTGGAGTGGCCTCTGCCAGGAGGGCAGGGGCCATGCTGTCTGGTCCAGCAGGATGAGGGCCTTATGACCCCCAGGAGTGGCCACAGCTGGCCCACATGTGGAGCTTCCTATGGGCTGCATGGCTGTGTACGAACAGTCTCCAAGCCTGGGTGGTAAAAGACCGTGGGGCACCGTGGGAGGAGATGTGGGCAGCCCTGGGGCTAGAGACCACTGTAGGAAGGGCCATCCTGAACACAGGTCCTCCAGCTCCAGCCAGGCCTCCAGCAGGCACAGTCCCAGGCAGCGCTGAAATCTCCAGCTGGGCTGTTCCTCAGAAGCTGTGGGTGCTGACACACATTGGCTGCTTCAGGCTGCTAAGTTTTGGGGTTCTTTGTCATGCAGCAATAGATGTCTGATGAACGCTGGTTCTGCACCCCTTGGGTGGGATCTGCCTGGCGCTTGGGCAGTGATCGTGCTTTGGACAGCCAGAGCCCAGCAGGCCACTCCTGGCCCCTGCCCCCTGCCCCAGCTGTATGGGGGCCCACCCTCTGGACCGCATCCTGCTTGCTCCCTGTCACAGCTGCTGGGGGCTGTGTCCTCTACCGCCCAATGGGATCCAGGTTCTGTCAGGCCCAAGCCCCTAGCCCCTGGGTAGCCCCTCCCCATCTCCTTTCTCCCCCTCCCCCCAAGCCCTCCTAGCCTGTGGGCCCAGCCTGCTGGGCGTGTTGTCCTCACACAGGGCTCTGGATCCCCAGCTGCTCATCAGTAGTTCCTGGGACTTCATCCAGCCACCCCGTCCTGCCAGCCATCCCCACCACCACCACAAACTGCCATTTCCAGCGCCTTTCCTCAGACCCAGGGAAATTGTCTCGGCTCCTAGCCCTCCCCAGGCTCTCCACACCCTGCACGCCCTGCCTGTGCCACACCCCGTGAGCTGCCAAGGAATGAGCGCCTGGGCATGTGCTACCAGCAGGCATGAGGAGACAAGTTGCCAATGAGGCCCGTTTCCTGGGACTCTGTCCACAGTGTCCTCTCAGTAGGACCCTGGGGCTGGGACACAGTTTCTCACCCTTAGGGTCCTCTGGACTTGTCTGGAGTGACACATTCTTGGGGTGCTGAGGGCTGCGGGCCCGAGGGGACTGTGCAGTGCATGTCTTGGTCAGCCACATGGGGGCTGGCCCAGGGAGACCCGGCTCCTTCCTGAGGGTCCTGCCTGCTCAGCATGGTGGCCCCTATTCTTGGCCAGCCCACCAGATCCAGCCTTTGGGTGGCCTGTGTCCCAGAGGCTGTGGCCGTGGGAGATGGGGAGGCCCTGGGAGGGGCAGAAAGGAAGTCTGGGGCAGTGGTCGAGCCAGGGCACTGCCAAGAGAAAGGTGTCGGGTACGTCTAGTGCACTCACACATGTCAAAGCAGGACTCCCACCTGACTTTGTGTTTGCGAGACTTCATTAAAGGTCATGTTTCTGTTCATTTGTTTATGAGCTGCTTAGCTAGTATTTCTGTAAATGCACCATGGTGTGAGACAGCAGCCTATGTGTGTGTGTGCATGGCATGTGTGCACAACAGAGCTCACTTGGACTTGACCTCCTGGGCTGAGGCGTCTTTGCTTGAGGGGCAGCAAGTCCGTGCCACGGAAGCCATGCACGACTGTGTTGAGGATCTCCCCTGTTCCTCCACCTCTGCACTCACGTGCCTGACCTCAGCCTGGAGGGTGTGGCCGTGGCTGCTGCACAGCCTCAGGCGGCAGGGCCTGTTTACTCAGATGGTGTTTCCAGGAACCAAATACAAAACACACCTTCTGAGAGGCGAGGAGCAGCCCATCTCCCAGGAGGGGAAGGGAAGCAAGAAGCTGCAATGGCCAAACCCGGACAGTTGAGTCCAATGGGGGAGAGAGGGCCAGGCTCAGCTGCTGGTACAGGGAGGCAGTTCTGCCCTTGCAAAGGCTCTGGGAACAGCGGCCTCTCACGCTGCCAGGCCTAAAGCAGGTGGGCGTGTGCAGCTCTGGGCTCTGCCAGCCCCTCCTCTGGGCCTCAATGACAATGGAGCAGCCTGGGTGCCTTGGCTGCTATCTAGAGGACCTGGCCTGGCAGAGGCTAGGGCGGCACAGGACACTGGGGCTGAGGTGCACTGCTGCTCTGGGAGTTTGCTCTTTCCCCTGTTCTGCATGATTATGAGCCCGACAAGCCACTCCAGGCTCCAGGTCTGTCTGCTGAGGCTGCAGGTCAATAGGAGCCAAGGAGAGGTCCCAGCTCCACCTGCTCTGTGGACCCTGAGCCTCCCCATAGAGATGCAGAGGGGTGAGTGAGGGGTCCCGGGGCAGGTTTGCAAACTGCGAGGTGTTCGGCCACACGTGGAAGGGATATCCTGGTGGAGGTGCTAGGCCTGGGCCAGCCTGAGCCACACTCCTGGGCCACCTCCCTCCCATTCTCAGCTCTAGCCAAGTCACACCCCACAGGAGAAGGAGGAGAATTTCAGGCCATCGAGCCCATCCAAGGCCCAGCTCTGGCTTCGAGACCCCCTGGCCAAGGAGCTGGGGAGAGAAAGGGGGACCCCCTGAGGCCCAGGGAGGCCCGAGACGTGCTCCTAGGGGCTACTCAGGGTGATGCCCATTCTATCTGTACCCCATCCCCACTGGACAGGGGCATCCAACCCAGTGGCACACTGAGAAGACCCCAAAGTGGCTCTGGGCAGGAGCAAGAGATAGGCCCCACTGACCCCCCTACCCCCATGGCCCTTTGCCTCCGGTTTCAGGAGCCGCTGGGCCGGGGTCTGAGGTGCGAGGCCAGGTGCCGCAGCCAGTCCCTTGCAGCCTCCAGTTGGCCTGTTAGGTCCCTGAAGCCCCTTTCAGCACTGCAGCCCCAAAAGCTACGGGAAGGGGCTCCTGCCCTGGGGACGTCAGTACCGCTCAGCAGTGCTGCCCAGGAGAAACACCTTTTATTTTTAGTCTGCATTTTCAGCTTTGTTGGTGCCGAGGTCGAGGTGCTACTGCTGCTTCCATTTTTAAAACCCCTGGAGGAGGCTGAGTGAGTCGCCCACACATCTCGCAGCCCAGAGTGGGAGCAGGCTGTCCCAGTGTGGCCCAGGATCCCTGCGGTCCCCATGGCAGGAGCGAGGGGCTATGGGATGGGCCCTAAGCTGGGTGAACAACAACCAGACGAAGCCCCTCTCAGGACAGGCCCTGGCCCATGCTGCCTGGTCAAGGCCACCAGGCTGGGCAGGCACGGTGGGTCTGGAGGCCATCAGGGGACCCAGCAGGGCTCATCAGCACCCCTGGTCACTGGTTGGGTCTGGAGACAGGCTGGAAACACTGCCCTGGAAATGCTGCTCCCAGGACCCTCACTCCGACGAGATAGAGTCTACATGACCTGCCCACAGCCACACAGCTAGAAACGGGGCACCTGGCCCCAAAGCCAGCGTCCTTCCTGCTAACGTTCCCGTGGAACTTTTCCTGGGACTCATGTCTTATAAACATATTTTGAGAATTCTGCTTTAAAATAGCCAACAACAGAAAAATAGGGTCTGATAGGTGGAGGGGTTTTTTTGTTTGTTTTTGTTTTTTGTTAAGCTGAATTCTCCTCATTCTCTTAACTGGCAGTGTGAGGCCCGTGTGTGCCCTGCCAGGCTGTCTTCTGCTGCGGGGGGTGTCTGGGGCAGTCCTGCTCCGACAGCCTGTCCCTAGAGTGCTGGGCATGGAGCATGAGTGGAAACCAGCCTGTGAGCTCTGAGGACCGTTGGTACCGTGGCCCAGCACAGCCCGTCCTGACTGACATGAGAGGTTCACGAGGCAGGCGCAGCTCCCGCCTTGAGGGAATGCAAATGAGTGGCCTGGAAGCCACCAGTGTTTTCAAAACTAGAGTAGATGAAACTGGCTCTCTCGGGTTCTGAGCATCTCTGGTGAGCATGGCCTGGGCTTTCCTCTCGTTTTCTTCCTCCAAAATTTCTTGGCTAGTGAATCGGAGCTGTGAAAATTTTTCCGGGCAAGGATTATATCTAATTATTCTATGATATTTGCAAACTCTGCAATAGCGAATGAATCTCTATGGTGCTCTCTTCCAAGAAATGTCTTCCCTCCATGCAGCCTTCACTGCTTTCTTGCAATGCTATGGAGAGAACAGGGGGCCCTCTGGTGCCTACCCCTCAGTGTGAGGACGGGGATGTGTCCAGCTCACCCTGGCACCAACCTGTGGACTGCAGTGGGAACCGGGATGGCTGTCGGCTCGTGGCTCAGTGCATGTGGCCTGGAAATGTGGCCACAGCAGACATCACAGACCCTGGTTTCCACAGATGTACCTTTGTGTAAGACAGACCATGAGCTCAGGTACTGCCCAGCACTGCACCCCCAGCAAGGTGGAGTCACAATGGACAGCTGTGGCCAACAAGCTGGATGGCTGGTTCTGGCCCAGCCCCTGCTCCCTGGTCCCTCCTCAGGCACCCACGTGGACTCGTTAACCAGCTGCTCAGGTCTATGGCCAATGCCTGGGCCCTGTGACCCACCAGTCTACAGATAGGGACCCTTGTGAGATTATCAGCTTTTGAGTTTAAGATTCCCCTAATGTAAAACAATATTGAGACCTCACTGATGTAAAACATTTGCAGTCAAGACAGTGATCATTGAACAGTTTTCTCCGTGAAAAAAAGTGGCATCGATTTCATGTGTGTGCACAGAAAGGCTCATTCTGGTTATCTTCCTCAAACAAAGGGGCTTCCTGCCCCGACCATTTAATTCTGCTAAAAAAAAAAAACAAAAAACTTAGAAAATCAGGTCTCGAGAGAGACCCTTTAAGATGGTGTGAAAACCCATCTTGAGCTACCAGCTTACTTCATATTCAGCAGGAAACGGCCCTTGGCAGGGTCAGAAACAGGAGCAGAATGCTTTCAGGGACCGCCCTTACATGGTGTGAGGAGTCCCAGCCAGTGCAGTGAGCTAAGAAAAAATAACAAATGAGTCACACTGCAGCTGATGTCATTGCTTAACTGAAACACCAAAAAGAGTTAACCGGGAAAACATAAGATCAGTAACATGTCTTATCACCAAAGTTTAAAAAATCAGTGTCTTTCCTATATAGCAGCAATAATCCACTTAGAAAATACTGTATAAAAGCTCTTTCCCCGTGTAGCAGGCTGAGAATGGTTCCCCAAAGATACATTCACTTTCTAACCCCCAGAACCTGTGATTATTACCTTATGTGGCAAAAGCTGTGATTAAATTCAGGATTTTGAAATAAGGAGATTGTCCTGGATTGCCTGGGTGGGCCCTAAAGGCCATCACAAGTGTCCTTATGAGAGAGGCACAGAGATTTGATTGACACGGAGAGACGGCCACATTGAGATGCTGCCCTGAAGGTCAGAGCGTCACGCCACAAGCCAAGAAGCGCAGCAGCCCCCAGGAGCTGGCAAAGGCAGGAGGGAGCCTCCAGAGGGGGCGTGGCCCCCCACACCTCCCTTTTGACCCAGTGATACTGATTTTGGACTTCTGGCCTCAGAACTGTGAGAGAGTACGTTTCTGTTGTTTTAAACCACCAAGTTTAAGGCAATTGGTTACTGAGCCACAGGACACTAACACACCCTGCATCCTCCTCTCTTAATGTGTTCCCTGCCGGAAAGGTGTCTCAGTGGCAGGTGATGTGCAGGCTGGGTTACTGCTTCAGTGTCATCTGTTCATTCATCTGTGCTCACATCATGGTACCACGGAGCATGGGCAGGAGGGTGTGGCCCTCTGCCCAGCGTCCCCACCCCTTGCACCTGCAGGCCTTGCACACTGCGCCTCTCCCTTATCTGCAGGGCTGTGGCCATTCAGGGCTAACTTGAAAGCCACTGCTTTGGAGACCCTCTGGGTGGTGAGATGTCCCACCCCCATCTCACTCCCGGAAACTCTGTGTGCAGGTGATCCCAGGTAGAGTGGGAGGGGTGAGGTCAGGGACGCACTCATGCTGCAGATAGATGTGCCCAGGATGGCAGCAGGGCCATTGCTGTGGCCATGGTGCTTGCATGGATGCCACAATGCCCGGAAAAGCCAGGGGCAGCCACCCCTACATCACATCCCACTGGGGTCCATGGCCCTCTCCCTATCCCTGTTGGTCTCAGTTCACCAGGTGGGTGCTAAGAGCTCAGTTTTCTGAGGTGAGCGCCCTTGCCTGCTGGGGAAGAGTGTTCCGGCCACTGTGCCCATCAAGGCTGCTGGAATTTCTCTGTCCGTGTTTCTTCAGAGCCTCCCCACGTGGCCACCCTCCCTGGCGTGGACCCTCCAGCCAGAGGAGCCTTGGAGCACCACAGAAATCCTCCCCTGGGTATTTACCCAAGTGGACTGAAAACTTATGTGAGTGTTTACAGCCACTATATTTATAACCACCTAAAACTGGAAAGGACACAGATGCCTCAGCAGGGGAACAAATAAGCCACCACATCCACGTGACAGAATTACACAGGGGACGGAAGGAGCGAGCTGTCAACTCACGTGACTCCAAAGAGTCTTAGACGCATTTTTTGAGTGGAATAAGTGAGACTCAATGGGCCACATCCAGTGTGATCCCGTTTATGTGA